>NC_045683.1:33301444-33649357 GCF_003331165.1 Xiphophorus hellerii
AATGACTTGTTCACAGAGGTATATGCGTGTTTGGACATGACTGAAATGGGACAAGCTGGCAGGTGTGACAACAGATGGTTGTTCAAATCTGACGGGGAAAAATGTTGGACTTTTAAAGAGGATGCAGAATAAAGTGACAGAAATTCACCCTGTGCAGAAATTGACATTTTTGCATTGTATTATACATCAGGAAGTGTTGTGTAAGACAGTGTTAAAACTTAACCATGTTGTTGATGCTGTAACTAAAACAGTTAACTTTATCAGAGCGAGAGCGTTAAATCATAGACAATTTGTTGCACTTTTGGAGGAACATGAGAGTGAACATGGTGACATAAGCTATCACAGCAACGTTAGGTGGCTCAGCCTAAAGTACTGAAAAGTGTCTGTAACCTGAGAGACCAGATTCAGAATTTCTGTGGGAAGAAAGGACATGACATCCCAGAACTTTCAGATGAAGACTGGGTGGCAGGCTGTGGATGTGACTGCACTCATGAACCAACTGAATGTCAAACTGCAGTGCAAGGGCCTTTTTGTGCATGAGATGTACAGTGCAGTGACGGCTTTCATGAGAAAGTTGCAGCTTCTCTCAAGCCAAGTGAAGGACAACATTCTGACCCACTTGCCAACACTAAAGGAAGCCACAAGATCAGCCGATCACCTCCACAAGTACTCAAGCAAGTTGCATGCAATTAATTTGATCATGTAACCTTCACACAGAAAGCCTTATACTCTGACTTTGTTTTATATATGAAGCTAGTGGTTTGTAAATGCAGCTTCCGATTCAATAAATGGCAAGAAGGCTAGTTCACCCAATTTTTCCACAAGCTTGAGAGTTTTTAATCCAGAAGTGCCCAAAGTCGGTCCTCACAGGCCAGCATCCTGCACATTTTAGTTCTCTCCCTGGTGATAGTAACCTTTTCAGCATGTCAATGTTCTTCTGTAGGTCTTTCTAATGAGCAATCTTTGGATCCAGGTGTGTTAAATCAGGGATTCAGGATGCCAGGCTTCGAGGACCGACTTTGGGCACCACTGCATCTGCTCTGGCTTAAAAAAAATGCTCAAAACGCGACTAGAACATTCTGCCAGTCATTCAAACCCTATTGTTTTTTGTGTAAGTTTTTTCTTTCTGAATAGCAGCATACCAGTTGTAATCCATTATGTCATGAACAAGCATGCAGAAAAGTATGATTATCCAAAATATGCAATAAAAATGTATCTATTTCTAAGTAGAAAATGCCTGCAATAATGTGCCAATGTTATTAGATTATCAAAATTTTAACTAAATATTTACAGAAGAGGATTAGGGCCATGTAAAAATGACATTTTCTGACTAATCTACCTAAACTACTAATAAATAATTTAATCTAAAATAATAATCTTTCACATCAGTTGGTGCTAAATGTTAATACTCTTCCATGGTTTACCACCTCATAATTTTTCACACTTTTATCAGTGAAGTGTGACTGTCCAATAAGAAATGAAAACCTTTGCTCCTTTCACAAAACTACTTTCTTGCAAATTATTGATCTCAACTGACTAAACATAATGAACAGCTTTTGGGTTTATTTGAGTAACTTATATTGGTTAGATTTGTCTTCTTATTTTTCTTGTTTCAGTCATTCATAGTGTTTCTAGCTATTTTTTTTTTTGTTATTTTGTCACTCTAGATCTAGTTATTCTTTTATGTCCATCCCAGGTGGTGTTTCCAGTTAGGTTATTTCCTAGTTCTTCTAGTTCTGTGATCCTTAGTTCCTATTATTGCTGGATCAGCCTTGTTTCAGTTTGCTTCTTCTATAGTTTCTCTTCCTGTCTTTGTCTCTTGGTAGCCTATTATATCTTTCTTTTGTCTTAATGTTTCTTTAGTGTTAGATTTATTTTCAGCTCCCTTGTGTTTTTTCCCTCACTCTTTTGTGTTCCCCTGTGTATCCTCCTAACTTCCCTGTGCCACCTTCTCCCGCCTCCTCAGCTAGCTCCTGCTCCAACTACTCACACCTGCAATCATTTTCCTCATCAAGCCAGCCCCATTGTTTCCACTCTCTACCTCCCAGTATTTAAGCTCTTCTATATAATTTGCCAGTCCATCTTGTCACTTACATCACCTCCCCTTGTCTTTATGCCCTGGTTTACTTGCCTCTCCTCATGTGACCTATTTGGCCCAGTTGTTGGATTTCCCTGTTCTCTGGAATTTTGGATTTTTTTGTAAATTGGTTACTTGATTTCATTTTTCTTCATCAAACATACAACAGAACTTTAAGTCTTGCCTGCTGCTTTTGTCCACAAATGCACAAATACACACCATGACAACTTTCTTTAGATTCTGTTAACTTATCTATATTATCTCCACAATAAGTAGGCCATAATTTTTAGAGATGGGCGCAAGTGTATCATAACTATTACTCATTTCTTTTTGTACAGCTGTAGCTTATTATCTGACCTCCCATTTCATGTCCAGGCTTACAGGAAAGATAAAGCAGATTTTGTACAGTTAACAATAACATCATTCACACACAAAAATAGTATACATTAAGCAAAGTTTTTAATGTAAAATAACTTACAGATTGTTTTTACAAGACAGAATGAAATATTTCTCATTCTGTATAAAAGCAGATTAACAGTTATTTGACATATTTTCTTCACTTCTAATTATTTATGTGAAAACTTCATAAATGTAAACTACTTTGTAAATCTAAAATTGACACACCCGTCAGTCCTGTTCCTATTATTTTTCTTTAGACCTGTCAGTTCAGCTGGATCCATCTGCAGGCATTGAAATATGCAGCTGTCATGTTGAATCTGCTGATTCAAGTAAAATCTGTCAAAAAAATCAAAACGATTTTATATAATGAATGATAGCAAATGTTTTTTAAAGTTTGAGTTCATACATTTGAAACAGATTTTACAGACCCACTCAGTTGTTTTGTGAATTACTTTGTTCTGACTTTATGTTGCAGACAGGTTCTATTACAGTGACTACTGCTGGTTGGCTTGTGAAACTAAACTCAACCTTCTGAAAAATGTGGTTAGTCACTGTTAATGATTTAAAAATAAAATGGTTACTTTTTCAAATAGGTCCTGGTTGGTTTGGATAGCCTTTCTTGTTAATAAGTGAAATTAACCTTTTAAAGTGTGTGCTTATATTTTCTGTTTTCTAAAGTTGATTTTGTCTCATATTTAAAATAAAGTGATCTGACACATGTCAGTGCATCAGAAAAAAAAACCATAAGAAATCATTAAGGGACCAAATACTTTCTCAAAGAACTGTAGAATGAACATGGGTGTGGAAACAGCCAAAGACACCTCTGTAGATGAAAAATTTAAGTTCACTGCAGAATATCTGATTTTAAAAATATCTTGGCTTTTATTCATTCCTCTTTCCAGTCATCTCAGTGCGTTTAACATGCTTTTGTATGTTATAAACAGAATATGACAAAAATACAGTATTCATGTCAGCTCTTTAAAACGACCACCCTACGCTTACTTTGAGGAGAGTTGAGTATTTTATGAGCTGTTTGCAGCCTAGAGAGTCTTGCAGAAAGTTGGGCTGTGCTGAAGTGGCTCATTGTGAGCTACGCAGCAGTGTAGCTTTAAGATGGAGGTGGGCAGCGCTTCATGACGCAGGAATATCCCTGAAAGGATGCTTCAAAACTCCAGACTGGAGCCAGGCAGCGCGTGTGTCTGAGCTGGAGCTGAACGGATCTACGAATCTGTCCGGACTAGGCACTGGGACACATTTTGATTCTGCAGAACAAAACCCAGATCTGAGAAGCGTTCTGGTTTTACCTGCTCACTGGAAACATTTAACCAGGGCTGTCTGCAGCTCAGTGCGCTGCTGAGGGGGAGCCCATTTGGAGAGGGAAGCGTTTAGAGAACACCTCTCCAGCGCTGATTGGTTTTTTGTCTGAGGCTAAACTTTCAAAGCGGCGCCATGGCACCGTTCATTGAGCCTTTTTTGTTCTTTTTGGTAATCTTCAATCCACTTATCACCAACTCTTTCACGGAAGAAATTGAGGTTTTGGTGTTTTTGCCACAAAATGGCTCTTTCCTGTTTTCTCATCCAAGAGTCGCACCAGCGATCCGTTACGCACAGGACAGACTGAAGGCAGAATACCCAGGTTTCCACTTCAACATCCACTTTGAGAACTCCGACTCAGCCAACCACGCTTTGTTCACGCTGGCGGACAGGTCGTGTAGCCTGAAACCGGACCTTATCCTCGGTCCAGTACGTGAGTACGAGGCGGCAGGTGTGGTGAGGCTGGCATCCCACTGGAAAATCCCGGTGATATCTGCAGGTGCTTTGGCCACCGCCTTCAAGAACAAGGAGACGGAGTACTCTCACCTGACTCGGATCGCCCCGTCCTACGTTAAAATGGCAGAGACCTTCACAGCGATGTTCGAGCACTTCACATGGAAGAGCGCACTGCTGCTGATCGAAGACGACATGAAGGAGCGGGATTGTTACTTCACTTTGGAGGGAGTCTACCATTTAATGGACGACTATAATGTGGAAGTTGAAATAATCCATGAACAGACCCCTTTCAATATAGAAGAAAAATTCAAGAATATTCAGGACATGGAAGGTAAAGCGGCTTTATTGCTTTATACAAACTGTTAAGAAAAGTGTTTGAAATAATCTGACCAATTACTTTAAAAATGACAACATTGAAATGACGATTTATTATTTTATTTGGAAATATATGTCACATTAACAAATTTTATATTCAAAATCCCCAAAAGGTAAAAAAATAAACAAACAAAACCTAATTAAACTTAAGTTAGTTTCTTAAAATGGAGTCAACATGGAGGTAGTGAAAATGTAACAGGTACAATAAACTAAGTCTGACTTATTCACCAGTCTACAGTATGTTACCACTTTAAGCAACAGTCTGAAAAATTTTGTGCTATCTGGTTTTATAAGTCTCACATTATTGAAAGGGCATTTTACCCTGCACTTCTTTCCCAAAATAGTTTAATTTCTTTGAGAGTTGCAGAGATTTATCTACAAGTTTACTCCTGAGGTCCCAAAGTGTTTCAATCAGGGCTTTTATTTAGCCATACTAACATTCATTATTTTTATTTCGAGCCATTCTGTTGCAGATTAGCTGCTGTGTTCTCGGTCACTGACCTGTTGCTGAGAGAGCTAAAGCCAATATTTAGCTGTTAGACTGCCTTAGAAATACAGGCGTATACAGTGAAAGTTGACTCTGACTGCAAGATGCCCAGGTTCTGTGGTTGCAAAACAAGACCAAATCATCATCCTTGCAGCAAGTTTCACTGTTGGGATGAGGTGTTTCTGGTTAATTATTAATTATGGCTAAACATCTCAATATTTCTGTCATTTACAAATCAACATTCTTCCAGTCATTTTGTAGTTACTTTAAATCAGTCTTTCTCAAACTGTGGTCCACGAGGTACTGCATGTAAACGACAGTTTATTTGCCATGATGTGTGATGCTAGCTTACCAAAGGATTGTTTGAGAATAATGATGGAAAACTGGCTTAAAACCGGGTCACTCAAAAAAAAAAAAAACTGCAGGTACCAGTGGAAAGAAAACGACTTCAGGACAATATATACAGTATATCGTCAGGGAAAGCTAAGACATAGCTGCTGAGTGTTGATGTGCCCTTCACTAGCGACTGGATTACTTTGAATGCTTAGTGGTAGGAATCGCTTCAGTTAGTCAGAACTGTTCTTTGTTTTTTACCACTTTGCTTGGTAATGAATGCTGTTCTGCTTACAATTCAACAGCTATTGATAGGCAATTGATAGAAAGGGGTAGGTTACATGATATACTAAGATGTGCTGTCATGGGGGCAATTTCAGGTTAGGTGGTCCATGACTGTTTGTTAAATGAGTTAAATGGTCCTCAGGCTGAAAAAGTTTGAGGAACACTGCTATAGGACAAACCCTAAATAACTTTAAATCTCAGACTGGATAGCCTGGGTAGCAAACAGCTTAAACTCTGATGTAATATTTGCTGAAATAAACTACAGCCCCCTTTTACTATGAACAGAACTGTGTGGAGCCAGAAAAAGAGTGTGTTTCATTATAAGATGTCAATCTCACAGTAGAGCAGCACAGTGCAACATCATTAACATGGAGCAGTGGCACAAAGCCATGATAGCACAGCCATGATGATTATTTAATAAGACATCATCTCAGCTAACCTCTGCCTGTGTGTTGAGATCAAACAAACTGCTGCCAGCAGAAATCAAATCAGGGGGACCAGACAGACTCTGTCATGCTCTTTTATGTTTTAAAGCTCAAGGAAACCAGGAATCTGTATGAGCTTTTATAGAGATTCGAGACATGTTTGTTGAAGTATTATATAATTAAAAGCCCCCAAACTTCCTACTGTCAACAAAATGCAACCGTTTTTTTGTTGTTTTTTGTTTTTAAACAGCTGTAATATCCTACAGGTAGTCCACTTGGTGCCCTGGAGAACCAATTAAATCGCCCACAGGTCATATTCTAAAAATAGAATCTGTTGCCATGGAGCTCTGTGGGAAAAATATTTTATTTGAGATGTAATTTGAAGCAACAGTTTTTGTAACACTAGTACAGCTCATAACATTAGAATATTGTGGGAAAATTTTAGGTTAATTTCAAAAAGTGAACATGAAATATTTTTAGTCTTTGTGTTATGTAATATTGATAATTATGGTTTAAAGATGAAAACAAAATTCTCTCAGAAAATCAGAGTATTGTTCAAATTTTATATCATGTTCATATAAAGTTGAATGGAAGGAAAAAGTGTGGCATAAAAAGGTGCAGCAGAAACAGGGATAACTGCAGCCTTGAGAGGATTCTCAAGAAAAGTCCATTCAGCTTCGAGGGAGCTTCACCAGGAGTGAACTAGGGTAGTCAGCGAATCAAAAGCCGTTATGGGCAATAAATGTCAAATTCCTTGTGTCAAGCCACAGAGAAAACATCAGAAGAAGCTTACCTGAATTGAGGAGAAAAAGAACTAGACAGTTGCTCAATGGTCCAAAGTCCTCTTTTCAGAAAAGGTTCAAGTTGGCATTTCATTTGGAATTCAAGGTTCCAAGGTGTGAAGGAAGAGCTGAGAGCACTGAATCCATGTTGCTTTATGTCCAGTGTGAAGTTTTCACACACTGATAATTTGGGGTGCCATGTCACCTGCTGGTGTTGGTCCACCAGGTTTTCTGAAGTTAACAGTTGATAAAGATGAAAACAGAACTGTTACAATGACGTTAACAGTTTATACTGTTAACTTCAGTGTTACAGTTGAAACAGTTGATTACGTATTTTAACCCCAGATTCTATAGAGTATAGGTGCAGCCAGGAACCTTGGGGCCCATGACAAAAAATTAGATTGGGGCCCCCTCGCGCAGCTGGTGTTACAGTTTTTTGAGTCTATTTGACCCATGAAATCGTCAAAATTTTAAAGGCTTGCAACTGCCTTGCTTTCTTTGGTCCAAGACTGATAACTAGCACAATATTTACTGCTCATGAACTTTATATGCAACAGTCCGCATACAGTATGCAAATAGGTTGGTTAATTTTTTCTATTAGTTTTAATAGAAAACTTAGTGAAATGTCTCTCCACACGAGCAACAGTCATAGGCAACGTGCAAAATATACACGAAGCAATCCAGTTTTTTCAAAAATGCTATGTAGTTGCATTTTATTCAAGCTGCAGAATATAGATTTAATAAAAAATATGTTTTCTCCATATTTGTTAAAGTTGTCAGCATGTCGTGCCAGTTTGTTATGAGACAGATAATCTGTGAAAACAATCAATCTCCTCCACCTCCTCCCTGAGCTACTATTGCTGGCTAAAGTAATGCAACGTTCCAGCCTAAACAACCAATCAGAACCAGTAGGACACTCTTAGCAGTATCAATCAACTTCATTCTAATGGTGGAGAAACAACTTATTATTACAGGAAAAATGTTTATCTGCTGTCATTGGTAGATATCCTCCTGAGACCCAGAAAAAAAAAATAGTTTTTGATTTTTTTTTTTTTCACTACATGACTCTTTGGAGTGAAAGAACATCACTACAATTGAAAAAGTTTCAAAACATGTTATTATTTATTTATTACAGTATGTCCTTTGGAGAGGACATCGGGACTCTCTTGTGGCAAATATGAACACATTTTGAGGCCCAGGATGTCCTCTCTAAGGACCAACAGGATTTAACACAGTGGCATGTATGGTTTCAGAGTTATGAACAAAAAAACCTATGTCCTCCACAGAGGACAAAAATGTATTGCTGGGTCTCAGGAGGATAAGCTAACTAGACTGAACATTCACAACAGGCTGCGCTAACTACAGAATAGCACAGAGCGAGGGGAGGGAGGATGAGCAGCCACATGAGATTGTGATTGACAGCACTAAAACTCTCCTGCCTCTGATTGGTTGTTTCTAAATAGCACTAGGAGAAGGAAGAGGAAATAGATTTTTCACAGATTATCTCTCATGCCATACTGTGACAACATGACAGTTTTAACAAATATGTAATATATACAGTACTGTATATATACTATATACTGTGTGTATATATATATATATATATATATATATATATATACACTGCCTGGCCAAAAAAAAAGTCGCCACCAAAAAATGGTCACACTCTAATATTTTGTTGGACCGCCTTTAGCTTTGATTACAGCCCGCATTCGCTGTGGCATTGTTTCAATAAGCTTCTGCAGTGTCACAAGATTTATTTCCATCCAGTGTTGCATTAATCTTTCACCAAGATCTTGTATTGATAATGGGAGAGTCTGACCACTGCGCAAAGCCTTCTCCAGCACATTCCAAAGATTCTCAATGGGGTTAAGGTCTGGACTCTGTGGTGGCCAATCCATGTGTGAAAAAGATGTCTCATGCTCCCTGAACCACTCTTTCACAATCCTGGCATTGTCATCTTGGAATATGCCCGTTCCATTTGGGAAGACAAAATCCATTGATGGAATAACCTGGTCATTCAGTATATTCAGGTAGTCAGCTGACCTCATTCTTTGGGCACACAATGTTGCTGAACCTAGACCTGACCAACTGCAGCAACCCCAGATCATAGCACTGCCCCCACAGGCTTGTACAGTAGGCACTAGGCATGATGGGTGCATCACTTCACCTGCCTCTCTTCTTACCCTGATGCGCCCATCACTCTGGAACAGGGTAAATCTGGACTCATCAGACCACATGACCCTCTTCCATTCCTCCAGAGTCCAATGTTTATGCTCCCTAGCAAACTGAAGCCTTTTTTTCTGGTTAGCCTTACTGATTAGAGGTTTTCTTACGGCTACACACCTGTTCAATCCCAACCCCTTGAGTTCCCTTCGCATTGTGCGTGTGGAAATGCTTTTGCGTTCACAATTAAACATACTCCTGAGTTCTGCTGTTGTTTTTCTTCGATTTCATTTGACCAAACGTTTAAGTAATCGCCGATCACGATCATTCAGGATTTTTTTCCGACCACATTTCTTCCTGGAAGACGATGGTTCCCCACCATCCTTCCAGTTTTTAATGATGCGTTGGACAGTTCTTAACCCAATTCTAGTAGTTTCTGCAATCTCCTTAGATGTTTTCTCTGCTTGATGCATGCCAATGATTTGACCCTTCTTAAACAGACTAACGTCTTTTCCACGACCACAGGATGTGTCTTTTGCCATGGTTGTTTAAGAAATGAGGAGTTACTCATTGCATCAGCTGGGGTTAAATAACTTGTTGCCAGCTGAAAGATAATCGCCTATGCCACAGGTGTCAAACTCCAGTCCTCGAGGGCCACAGTCCTGCAGTTTTTAGATGTGTCACAGGTACAAAAAGCTGGAATGAAATGGCTTAATTACCTCCTCCTTGTGTAGATCAGTTCTCCAGAGCCTTGCTAATGACCTAATTATTCTATTCAGGTGTGGTGCAGCAGAGGCAAATCTAAAAGTTGCAGGACAGCGGCCCTCGAGGACTGGAGTTTGACACCCCTGGCCTATGCAGTACTTATCCAATAGGAGGCTTGTACCTATTTGCTTAGTTAAATCCAGGTGGCGACTTTTTTTTTGGCCAGGCAGTGTATGTTGTGGTGATACAAATTGTAAGAGCTAAAGTAATGGACATCAGTAAAACATGTATAAATGGAACAGTAAGTACAGCAACAACTAAAAGTTTACAGAAATATAGCAACTACACCAGTGATCCCCAACCTTTTTATCACCGCGGACCGGTCAAGGCTTGGCAATGTTACTGCGGCCGGGCAGACGGGTGGGGAGGAGGTCACATGACACAATTTTTTGCCCCGATTTTCCCCTAATGACAATCTTAGAACATTCCGAGTTCTAAGATTGTCGCTTGTGATAATCGTACGATTATCCTGTCTGTGTGGTGTATTGCGTGGTTCATCAGACCGCTCCCATCTAAAATCGGGCATATTCAACATGTTTGATTGTCTTGGCCCTTTTATCGCAGCCTGTGGGGTTTTCCCTGACTGGGACCAAGAATGCAGCCTGTTGAATGTGACAGGTAGCCAATCAGAAAGTGTGGTGATGTAAGAACGGAGGGGAATCCCAAACAGTTGACATTGCGCAACTGAGAGTCCGGTTTAGTGCATAGTGCAGCAAATAGAGCGGCTGCTCCCGCAGTCTTTTATCCAACGTTTTTTTTCTTCTTTTTGTTACATCTTTTATCGCTTAAAATGGGTCCATAAACTATCACTATTGTTTCTACATTGTCGGGCATGTTTGTTACTCTAAATTCACGTATGGTATGTTGGGGTTTTTATGGGATTTTCTTCTGGAATCGGGATGTTTGTGAGTGGAGGCGGTTCATGTGTGGTGTTTTGCTCCTGCCGTGTTGTGTGTGGTCACAGATGTTTGGAAAATCGGCCGAAAATTCTTAAATCGTGCCGTGTGAACCAGACCTAAAACTCACAATCCCTCTCCTCTCGTCTTGACCACTCCCCTAACACTCTCTGACTCTGGTCGCTATGGTAACGTTTGCATATCCCTTCAAAATAAGATACACATGTGCCACAGAAACTGTTTGACGGTCATAAAACAGAAATATTTAATTATTTCTTGTGCGACCCGGCACCAATTGGTCCACGGACCGGTACCAGTCCGCAGCCCAGGGGTTGGGGACCACTGAACTACACCACAAGTGTCATACTCCAGTCCTCAAGGGCCGGTGTCCTGCAGCTTTTGGATGTGCCTCTGCTGCACCACACCTGAATAGAATAATTAGTTCATTAGCAAGGCTCTGGAGAACTTACCTACACAAGGAGGTAATTAATCCATTTCATTCCAGTGTTTTGTACCTGTGGCACATCTAAAAACTGCAGGACAGCGACCCTTGAGGACTGGAGTTTGACATCCCTGAACTACACTACACTATTGTGGAAAGATGTTTCTGACATATTGAAAAATGTCATGTTTCTTTAAAAGAAAAAAAATCAATAAATCAAGAAAACACCAAAGAGAACCAAAATAATAAGTCATTATAATATTATACACCCAGGCAGCACTGCTTGTATCCAAATCATACTACGGACTAATAAACAGTTTATGGCTAAAATATGGGGACAATAAGGCATTTTTTTCCCCCAACAGCAAACACAGCTGAATAAATAAATTCTAATGGTGTGGCGGTGAGACACAATCAAGTACTTGTCAATGAAACCCATTAAAGTTTATTGAAATTTGTTTAAACACACATTGAGCTGAAATGAAAAACAGTTTGTGTCCGATTTTACACATTTCTAGGCCAGAGAATGTGTATTTGGCTCCATCATGGGCCAAATGGGATGACTACACTGGCAGGATGGTTCTCTTTGGTTAAATGAATTTGTATATGGGCAAAAATTCAAAAGGTTTCTAAAATGTAGTAATTTGCACTAAAAGTCTGAAAATTTTACCAAATAATCAAACTTGCATTTCATTTGGGGCCGAAACAGTCTGATAATCAACTTCTTTACTATTTTTAAATTGCATTTTTATTTGGAGCTATAAAAGTGTCATAATCTCCAAAGAACCCTTCTGAAAACCAAGAATAAAAGGTGGATTCTCCTTACCAGATTTCAAACTATATTACTGGGCTTCCCATTTATCCATTCTGGCATGATGGAAGAAAGGTCCACTCTCATTCCATGGTTCCTGCTCTGCCTGGTTACCTTTGGTTATCTTATTGTATTATGTCCCTGACTGCCCTCCTTAACAGTCCCATTAAAGTCAATAAATCAATTTATGATAATAGTTTTGTCATTGGCAGCACTATAAGAATTTGGAAGCAGATATATATAAAAGCCCCAGAGGTTTATTTGATGCTCCCATTTATGAAAATCACTCTTTTGCTCTGGGTCTCAGTGACGCCGTCTTCCGGATGTGGAGAATGAAGGGCATCTGTATGATAGATGATTTATGTATTGACAGAACCTTTGCATCTTTTGCACAGTTATGCTATGAATGTAAGAAGAACTGTCTCCCCTCAGACCTGCTGCAGGCCTTCTATCACTGCTCCATAGAGAGTGTGCTCACGTACAGTCTGTGTGTCTGGTACGGCAGTAGCACATCCGCGGACAAGAAGGCGCTCCAGAGGGTTGTTAGGGCAGCAGAGAGAACCATAGGCTGCCCCCTCCCCACTATGGAACAGATTTACACTTCCAGGCTCCACAAGAAAGTTACAGACATTTTAAATGACTCTTCACACCCTGGCCATGGTCTCTTCCAGCTGCTGCCATCAGGCAAGAGATACAGAGCAATAAAAACCAGGACAAATCGCCTAAAAAACAGTTTTTACCCGATGGCAATCATGGCACTAAATTCAAAGGCATAAGAACTTCTGCTCTTGACACCACTTTGTTAAAAATGTAAATTCTGTTGCGACACCTCCAGGCGCTGCAACCATCTTCTGATGTCTATTTATTTCTCATTTTGTACTATTTATTTCGTTATCTTTTTTATGTATGTACAGTATATTGTATATTATGTATATATACATAACCTGCATTTTTAACTCGAGTCAAGCAAATCTCAATCTCGTTGTAATCTGTTGATGACAATGACAAATAAATCTTATCTTATGTTCCCCTGTCAAGTTTTTTTCCATTTTCTACAGACCTGGGACTATGATAGGAAAAATTTATTTTTGAAGCTTTAACCAAGCACAAAACTATAGAGGCAATAAATAAATTCAATTCTATCAATCAGGGGGCAGTGTATTATTTTTATAAGATCTTCAACAAAATGCATGTAGACACAACAAAAATAAAGAAAGCATGGGAACAATACAATCCTTTCTGGTTGAGAACCAACCAGGCTCTGCTACTTGATGGAGAAGCTGAACACTTTCTATGCAAATATGTCTCCAATTTGTAATTGTTGTAAAGCTGCTATTGGCAACTTGATGCAATCATTTTGGTCATGTGTTCAGGTTCACCCATTTTGGAAGAAAACCTTCCACTATTTTTTAACAGCTTTTGAAAACAGTGGAACCTAGAACCACTTATTGCCGTTATCGGGCCTTCTAATTCTTTGCTGTTAGCCAATAAAAGTGAGAAAATGGCTATTTTGTTTAGCATGGTGATTGCTTCAAGGTTGATTTTGAGATTTTGGAAGAAGGACTCTGTGCCCACATTTGATCTGTGGTTGGGGGAACTGGTAAATACGCTGCACCTGGAAAGACTGAATTATTACAATGAAGGCAGAGTCAATGTGTGAGAAGATATGGGACACTGTACTAAAATTTCTTAAGCGAAAAGACGACTGACCTGCCAATGCTTAGTAGTACATGTGCCTTTTTTTCTTGATATGCTTGTGGAAAGACGTGGCTCAATTTGGGGTGTGTTTATCCCATGTTGTCTTGACTGTGTAGCTCTTGTTTAATGATTTGCTGATTTTGTGTGTTTAATGGAGGGGTGGTAATTTGATCTATGATGTTAATGTCTGCTAAAATGAAAACTATACAATAAAAAAAGATCCCACTTGGCAAAATAGAATTATGAATAATTTAATATTGCAGCTACATGCAAAGCGATGTTTAAAAATCAACTGCAATAATTTTTTTTGTTTCTTCTTTAGCATATATAGTGATTGGTCAGAGTTAATCCGAGGGAGCGAGATTGGTTTTGTCTAATGCAATCTTATTAGCATAATAGCTCTCCGGTGATAAATAATCGAGGCCAAAGACTTTTGCACAGCAGCTCATCTAAATCTTTCTAGGAAACCTTGCCGATATCAGTTTTGTTAATGGGACTTCAAGTTTTAGAGTTATAAGTTGAAACACAAATTTTCTACCATAGCACCACCCACCTACCAAATAACAGTTGTAATACACATATTTTTGTAAAAGTTACATACTGCAGCTTAGCTGACATAATGACATGATGTCCTCATGAACCCATTAGCTCACATGTGAGCATTTCAGTTCAGATGTAAATATTCTAAATAAAAATGTTTCCAATATGTGCATCTCATGTGATGCACATTTGAGAATTATGTCATCTGGGAATCACTCTAGAGCTGTCATAATTTTGTTTCATGTTTATCCAGCTAATAAAATTAATAAAGGCAACTAGTGCCCCAAAACCTTAAGAAACATTTTAATACTACATTTAGCATGACCATATTTGCATCAAAAAATGCTTATTATGGAATTCTATATCACAAAAATAGTGCAAACCTACAGTAAGTGCTAGAGCATTTTGGCATACTGTTGCCATTAAGCCAAGATTTGACATGGGACATTGTTTGACATGTGTACTGATTAGTAATTTCTTTATCATTTTTGTTCTTAAAATATCTAAATAAGTAACCATCTTCCTTAAATAGACATTAGTATTCTGCATGGGTCAAGACACTCCAGCACAAACATCCATTTCAAGACACACTCCATAGACAAACCCACACACAATTATTCTTCTGTTCTCCACCAGAAGCTCCCTTATCTCAAATCCACGTCATTTGTCTTTGCTGTTGTAAGTCTGAGTATATGTTACTTTGTGCGTCAGTGTGTACTACTTTCTCAGAATAGCAGTTCTAAACCCTCGGGTTGGTACCAGGGAAACTCATAGCATCTGTCTTTTATTAGTACACACATGCATACACATGCACGCACGTATGTATGGATGCCTGGAGGAATGAATGAATGAATGAATGAATGAATGATGCCACTTGTGCAACAGATCCAGTCATGAAATTTCCTTGCTCCTAAGTATTCCACAGTTAACTGTCAGCTGTATAATCAGAAAATAGAAGTGTTTGGGAACGACAGCAAGTCAGCCATGAAATGATAGGCCATGTAAACTGACGGAATGGTGTCGGAGGATGCTGAATAGCATATTGGGAAGAGGTCACCAAATTCATTGTCCTTATCTGTTAAAAACCAATAAAAAGGCAGATTAGAAATTGTTTTTGTAAGGGTTTTAAAGATTTGCAGGTCTTCTTGGGGATAAAATAACCCTTTAGTTGAAACTGGTAATTTTATTCCTTGTGAGGAAAAAGTAAAATAAATAAGTAACAGTGCTGCAATGACAAAAACAGCATATGCACCTGAAGGAAAACCAGAGGTGGGTAGAGAACCCAAAAAATGTACTCAAGTAAGAGTAACACTAATTCAACATATTTTTACTTGAGTGAAAGTAAAAAGTAGCCTTCCATGAAATTACTTAAGTAAGAGTAAAGTATTTGGGGAAAAGTCTACTCAAGTACTGAGTAACTGATCAAATTATCAATTGTTTAATCATTTAAAAATTACGTCATCAGATGGACCAAAATGCAAATTTAAGTGGAAATGTTGGTGTTGAAACCAAAATGACCATAATTCATGTAAGTAAAAAAAAAAAAAAATCAGGTAAAAGAAAATTTTCCCAAATCAGTTTCTTTATATATGAAACTTAGGAAACTTTAGCAAAAACTGCAGGTGTGTCTTTGTCTTTTGAATTGTTGTTTAAAACATATTTGTTTTTCATTCACTGGGTAGGGAATCCAGAAATTTTATTCAAGTAAGAGTCGCAATACTTCATAATAAAATTGCTGAAGTAAAAGTAAAATGTACAGTGCAATGAAAATACTCCTAAAAGTAAATTTTTTCAAAAAGATAATTGAGTAAATGTAACTAAATACTACCCAATGCTGAGAAAAGCCATGGTCTTTCTACTTTTTTCTCCAAGTTTTTTACTTAGGTTAAAAAATTTTCCTTAGTTTGTAGCTCAGCTTGTAAATTGTAAATAATTGCTGACATTTTCTTCATTAATGGTAGTTATTCAGGTGAATCAGGAACAGCTGTTAATCAGTAGTTCTAAGGATCATTTTTCCAATATTGCAATCCCCAATTGCAATATTGAGGATTTTATTCTTTGCGCCATGTCAGACTATTGCCAATGTATATCCTATTGTGCTTACTAGTATATGATATATGAATAGCTAGAATCAAAAGCAAAAATGTGTTTGTGTGAATATGTAAAATACAAAGTTGGTGTGAAATGTTGACACTGAATATGGGCTAGATAAGTATGGAGAAGTTACCTTTAAAACAAAGTACAAAAAGTTGAAAGAATCTCTCCCCGGTCTAAAAGAGTACCATTTGCCCCACCATTTCTGAATTAATTTCTTACTTACATCAGAGCAGCAGCAAAAGGATAATTTAAACTTTTTGAAATATTACTGGCTGTAAACACTGCCTCATGGAACTACCTGCAGAGCACACAAGCTAGTAGTGTGTGCAGAGTCCAGTGTAATTAAAGGGTGCTATAGTGCTGGCAGGACTGAGGTGAAGTTTGTCCCACTCACTTGAGGGATATTTCAGGAAGCATGTTTAAGTGACAGAGTTATGAGGAATGTTCCAGTGAGACTCTGAATCTTCCCTATTAACAGGAACTCTGGTTACTGTTTGTTCAATTGCGGCCTAAGTTTGTGCAGTTACTTGTTTGTTGGTTTATTTTTAATCTATAAGCAAAGAGCTTACATCTATCTATCTATCTATCTATCTATCTATCTACTCATCTACTCAATTCACTAACTGAAACACATGGATAAATTTGACAGAAAATGTTTTTTCAAGCTTGTATTTCTTTTAATTATGATTCTTTTTTCTGTTTCAGCTAATGCAAAACATTTAGGATATTACATCAAACCAATAAAAAAAACTATCTTAAATACAGAAATACATGCTTAAGTATTTAATACCTGCTTGGAAGTTGTTGTTTTTTAAAAGAACTCTTGACAAACTAATCTAATCAGAATGCAGATTTTTTTAAACTCACAGAAAATGACTGTATATGGGTTGTGTGTGGCTTCAATTGAATTCACTTTATTTTTGCCTATAAATTTAATGTGTTTGTCACCTAAAGAGTTTTGGTGCCATTTGTTGTAAACTGATGCCATAAAAATAAAATGTCTGTGATTGACTGGCAAGCAGGCAAGGGTGTTTGTCTCTGAGGTCTGGGTTCTAAATGGCTGTTTTTGACTAATTTTGAATTTACCTTTATATTTTCACCTTAAAAACTATTTACCTTGCCTTGTTTGGTATCATTACTTTCATCAGAACCTCAGCTTCCTGATTTTATAGTGTTTGTTTCATTTTGACAAAATGTATTATCACAGTGGACCAAAATAAATCACACAAAAAACTAAATCCAAGTAGAAAAATATTTATATTTTTAATATAAAATTCAAAAAATGTTGAACAAATTATTTATCTAACCTATAATGAAAATTTATAATGTAAATTTTAAAAACATGTGTAAAAAATGTATCAAAAAACTAATTTAAATACATGTTTTACATGTATGTTTGTGTGCAATTTCCCAGGCGTTTTGTACAGCTATTTACAAAATGTGTCACAATGTCTCCACCACAAATTTTCACCAACATCACAATGTCTCATGTGTTTGTTTTTTTCTTTTCTTACAACTATCTACAAAATGGGTGTCCCAATAGGTCTGCACACAAATCAGTTGTGCCACTCATCACAACAGTTTCTGTCAAGGAGAAGGCACAGTGGCCCCTACAAACTTTGCTGCAACCTCAGCTGCGAAAAACAAAAAAAAAAAAGGTCCCATTTGGTTTGTAGGGTTTCATAAGATTTACCTGGTGTTCTCCTGGGCTGAAAACGTCTTCCAACAGGGGCTGTCAGCGTCCTCTTCCGTGTTCCACTGCCCATCGCGCGTTTCTGCTGCCGTCTCTGCTGCCGTCTCTGCTGCCTTAGCCAACGGGGATCTTGATCTGAGCACTCTGTGGTGCTTTTTGTGGAGTGGGCCACACCCGGTCACAGAGGGTGGGATCTCATCTTCCTCCTTTTCATTCTCCTCTTCCCTGAAGAAAACGGAGTATCATCTTCCTGGAGATGGAATTTAGCTTGAATAATCTGGTGCAGTGTTAAAATATTTCACTGTACACATTCCATGCCAAATAAACAAATAAAGAAAGAAAAAAGCAAACAAACAAAGAACAAACCTCATCGTCAAAATCAAACTGAATGGTCCGCCGGTGCGCCGTCTCCTCTTTCCTCAGGCTCGTAGAAGTACTGCAGTCATGTAGCGACGCCTTATTTTGACAAACAGACTAACAAAACTACTACAAACACTGCACATGTAACAGATGTGGAAAGGATCACACAGGAATAGTACTCTGCGTTGGTTTTTTTATTCCTATAAAACAGTGGGACACACTCAGCACCAGGTATGATACACACGCATCACCGTCACAGTCCAGCAGCTCCGTTAGGCAGCTTCTGCCTTCTTTTTTTAATATATTAACAAATGGACTATAAAACAGTGGGACACACTCAGCACCAGGTATGATACACACACATCACCGTCACAGTCCTGCGGCCCAACAAACACATTTTGGAGGGAAACTTTATACAAACTTAATAAACGTAACAAATTAACTTTAACCACCACCAAAGTTGTTTTTTAAAAACACTTGCACAGTTAACATATTTTTTCAGAACAAAAGCTGTGAAAACTATTTTTAGCAATATAAACATTATTAAAAGTGAGTGGTAGCTTTAGCGCACGTCTTACCAGCAGCTCCGTTAGGCAGCTTCTGCCTGGCTGCTGCAGCTAAGTCACTGAACATTGCTTTGTGCAACACTAATAACGTTCCCCCCAAAACAATATTTACATTAGGAACCAAAAATAAAAGCAGTCAAAACAGAAATAGCCATGTCAGCAGACATGTTAATTCGACAAAATAGAAATAAAAATGTTTTGAGAAGGTTCATAAAATAATAAATAAATAAAGTTAACTCAGCTACATACTCCCCCCTGAACTTCTCAAAACAGTTACAAGTCAGATCAGAAGCCTCATACAAGATAACATCAGCTAAACGTAGCTATATTTCTCTGATAATCACTATGCAACCAAGGGTTTCCATATTTCAATAGAAAGTGACATTAAGGAGTTGGCCAGACTTTTAATGTCCACTTTGCATTAGAATGTGCCGTCTACACATTCTCAACTTGATTACCAAATAACTGTTATCTTGACACACAGAATGACAACTGTCAGTGTGTCAGTGTCAACAACTTTCACAATAGTTTTCCTTGCAGGGACTTGATCTTGAGACTGACTGCTGCTTGTGTCCAGTTGTCCTCTAGTAGTGCCATTCTGTCCATTGTCCTTATCTGCCAGAGGAACGCTGAATGGACCCTCTGCTGCTTCTCCAAGACAACCATCTGATCCAGTCTTAACACTTAATACTCCATTGTAGTCACTTGTCAGCGGCTTAGCAATGGGGGGCTCAGGATCAGCAAGAGGAACTGAAGGGGAATCAAGGGCTGTGTGCCCTACTTCTGAGAAGTTCTCCAATGGGGTGACCTCTGCAGCCCAGCTAGCAGTGCGCTCGGATTTGTGAATTTCAAGTTCCTCCAAAAACAGACTTCAATCGCCCTCTTCCTTCTCTTGGGACTCCTGACCAACACTGGAGAAGGAAGGCTCTGTGTCATGATCCACATGTATTGGCAGGAAACTGGCTTGCAAGAGCAAATTTCTGTGAACCACTTTTTCATGTCTGTTGTCAGGGTTTCTAATGCGGTAGGTGTGACATCTTGAATCCTTCGAAATCACTGTGTACAGAGTCGACTCCCACCTATCAGCAAGTTTTCTGCGCCCACGTTCACCTCTGTTGGCCAAGAGGACCTGATCACCCTCTTCGATGGCAGCACCTTTCACACCCTTATTGTAGAGGTCTGCCTGCCGCTGTTGTTTTGCGCTGACATGAACTTGAGCAACACGAAGAGCCTCCTTGAGGTCATCTCTCATCCTTTTAACATAACTGTCATAGTCTGTGATCTCGTTGTCTCTTTCCACACTGTGGAACATAACATCCACTGGCAATCTAGGAACCCGACCATACATAAGGAAGAATGGGGCATAGCCGGTCGACTCATAAGCAGTACAGTTGTAAGCGAAGGTTAGTGTTTGCAGCATCTGAGGCCACTTCTGCTTTTCTCTGGGAGGCAATGATCTAATCATGTTTCCTAGAGTCCGGTTAAACCTTTCAGTGTGACCATTCCCCATAGGATGGTAGGGTGTTGTTCTGGACTTCTTAACACCTGCTATCTGGAGTAGCTCTTGGATAAGTTGGCTCTCAAAATTCGCACCCTGGTCCGAATGTATTCTCTGCGGGAAGCCATATACACAAAAGTACTTATCCCACAGCTGACGTGCGACCTGTTTTGCGGACTGGTCTGAACACTTGAAGGCATGAGCCATCTTAGTGAAGTGGTCTGTCACCACCAACACGTCCACACTCTTCCCGTTAGAGTCTTCTGCAGACCAGAAGTCCAGACAAACTAGCTCCAAGGGGCCTGTGGTTTTGATGCTTTCGAGCTGTGCTCTTCCCTCAGGCTCCAATGTCTTACTAACAACACAACGCTTACAACATTTTACATAGTCTCTGACGTCTCGTTCCATTTCGATCCAAAAGAACCTTTGTCTTGAAAGGTATAAAGTTCTACTCTGACCCTGGTGGCCAGCATTATCATGCACACCGTTGAGAACTTGGCTGATCAAAGAGGAGGGCGTCATGTACTGATGTTGCTTTTTCCCTGTTAATGGGTCTTTGCAAACTCTGTATAGGATGTCATCGTGCATCTTCAGTTTTTCCCACTGTTTTAAGATTTTGAGCACCTTCAGATGCAACCCAGCTCTCTCTCGTCTTGATGGTCGTCTCCCTCGGCTGACAAATGGGATGACTTGGGACAGGACAGGATCATTCCTTTGACTATCATGAAGCTCTTGAAGTGAAAAAACAGGCAGAGGGTCTTCACCTGGCTGGGTCAACTTCTCCAGATCCAGGGCCAGCCATGAAACCACTCTCTGCTTGGAACCTTCATCCCACTCCATATGACCGGCCAGTACTGCAGACACTTCACAGTCAGATAGGGACTGATTTTCCAGCTCATTCAATGGGGCTGCATGATGAATGTTTTGGTGGTTGACACCAATTCTGAATGTTTCCTGAATTAAAGCTTCTTGAACTTGTTGCGACTCCCCCACAAGGTCAGCATATGGCTCATTCAAAATCCGCTGACAGACACGATCCTGGGCAAAGGGCTTTCTGCTGAGAGCATCAGCAACTATGTTTTTACTGCCAGGTACAGGGGTTGGACAATGAAACTGAAACACCTCTCATTTTAGTGTGGGAGGTTTCATGGCTAAATTGGACCAGCCTGGTGGCCAATCTTCATTAATTGCACATTGAACCAATAAGAGCAGAGTGTGAAGGTCCAATTAGCAGGGTAAGACCCCAGTTTTGCTCAAAATATTGCAATGCACACAACATTATGGGTGACATACCAGAGTTCAAAAGAGGACAAATTGTTGGTGCACGTCTTGCTGGCGCATCTGTGACCAAGACAGCAAGTCTTTGTGATGTATCAAGAGCCATGGTATCCAGGGTAATGTCAGCATACCACCAAGAAGGACGAACCACATCCAACAGGATTAACTGTGGACGCAAGAGGAAGCTGTCTGAAAGGGATGCTCGGGTGCTAACCCGGATTGTATCCAAAAAACATAAAACCACGGCTGCCCAAATCACGGCAGAATTAAATGTGCACCTCAACTCTCCTGTTTCCACCAAAACGGTCCGTCAGGAGCTCCACAGGGTCAATATACACGACCGGGCTGCTATAGCCAAACCTTTGATCACTCGTGCCAATGCCAAACGTCAGTTTCAATGGTGCAAGGAGCGCAAATCTTGGGCTGTGGACAATGTGAAACATGTATTGTTCTCTGATGAGTCCACCTTTGCTGTTTTCCCCACATCCGGGAGAGTTACGGTGTGGAGAAGCCCCAAAGAAGCGTACCACCCTGACTGTTGCATGCCCAGAGTGAAGCATGGGGGTGGATCAGTGATGGTTTGGGGTGCCATATCGTGGCATTCCCTTGGCCCCATACTTGTGCTAGATGGGCGCGTCACTGCCAAGGACTACCGAACCATTCTGGAGGACCATGTGCATCCAATGGTTCAAACATTGTATCCTGAAGGAGGTGCCGTGTATCAGGATGACAATGCACCAATACACACAGCAAGACTGGTGAAAGATTGGTTTGATGAACATGAAAGTGAAGTTGAACATCTCCCATGGCCTGCACAGTCACCAGATCTAAATATTATTGAGCCACTTTGGGGTGTTTTGGAGGAGCGAGTCAGGAAACATTTTCCTCCACCAGCATCACGTCGTGACCTGGCCACTATCCTGCAAGAAGAATGGCTTAAAATCCCTCTGACCACTGTGCAGGACTTGTATATGTCATTCCCAAGATGAATTGACGCTGTATTGGCCGCAAAAGGAGGCCCTAAACCATACTAATAAGTTATTGTGGTCTAAAACCAGGTGTTTCAGTTTCATTGTCCAACCCCTGTATATATTTGATGCTGAAGTTGTATGGTGCTAACTTGGCAACCCACCGTTGCTCACATGCATCAAGTTTGGGTTTTGTGAGGATGTATGTCAGGGGATTATTGTCAGTCCAGACAGTGAAAGTATGCCCTTTTAGCCAGTGACTGAATTTATCGCAAACAGCCCACTTCAACGCCAGAAACTCAAGGCGATGAGCAGGGTAGTTACTTTGAGCACGCGTTAGAGCTTTACTGGCAAAGGCAATGGGTCGTGCTCTACTTTCACCCTCCTGGACCTGAGACAAAACAGCCCCCAACCCATCCTGAGAGGCATCTGTAGACAGAATGAAAGGGCGACTGAAATCAGGGTGTGCGAGCACCACAGTCTCCAACAGTGCATTTTTTAGTTCTTCAAATGCGCACAGTGATGTTCCTCTTTCCAGTCATTTGGATGTAACTTCTTAAATGCTGCAGCACCCCGTCCATTCATTTTTCTTCCCTTGGGTGCGGTTGTCAAACTGAACAATGGTTTGGCAATGCGTGAACAGTCTGGTATAAACTGCTGATAATACATCACCATCCCCAAAAATGACTTAATCTTTTTTTGTGAGGTGTGACACCATCCTCCATCATCAAATCAGACTCTGTCATAGCAACAACTGCTTGGACTTTATTGGGATCGGTTGACACACCATTTTCACCCACAACATGCCCCAAAAACTTCACACTCCTCCTGAATAGTTTGCACTTCTTGGGGGCCAGTTTCAAGCCATGGACATGCAGCCTGCTGAAGACAATCTTGAGCCTCCTCAGAGCTTCTGCCTCATCAGGAGCACATACAAGCAAATCGTCCAAATAACAAAGAAGCGTCAAGAAGTTCTGATCACCAAAGATGTTCATCATGAGGCGCATGAAGTTAGCAGGACTGTTACAGAGGCCCTGAGGTAGCCTGTTAAACTCATACAGCCCCATGGGTGTGGTGAAGGCTGTTAGTTTTTTATCATCCTCAGCCATGGCAATGTTATAAAAACCAGAGGTGAGATCCATGGCACAGAATATGGCACTGCCGCCCAAAGCTGTCAAGCAGTCTGATTGATGCGGCAGCGGGTGAGCATCCTTAACTGTGCGAGCATTTAGCCAGCGATAGTCCACACAGACCCTTAGATCTCCATTCTTCTTCCACACCAGCACTACAGGAGACGCCCACTCACTGTTGGATTTGCGAATGATCTCCCGTTCTTCCATTTCTGTGAGAACTTGCCGCAGCTTGTGATATTGCCCTGGTGGAACACGTCGATATGGAAGCCTGAATGGTCGATCATCTGAAAGGCGGATACGATGGACAAAATCTTTGGCCAGCCCACAATCAAGTTTGCCTCTTGAAAAGATGCCTTCATATTTCTGAATCAGCTGCAACAGTTCTGACTTCCAATAATCAGACACCTCACAAGAGTCAGTGTTCAGAACTTCCAGCCCTAAGTCACTCAGGGTGTTGCGGAAGCTGGTGCAGGGAGAGTCAGAGCTGATTGTTTTGTCATTCTTCACTGTCTGACTGTTAATACTGACTTTTGCATCTAACACCTGCTCAGGAGTCACATCCAGGTCTTCAAGGGCTATACAGGTGGACACCTCTGCTACTTTGGTACGACGCTTTAATGTGACGGCCTTATCAGAGGTGTTTAGGATCCGCACTGGGACCCACCTGTCACCATTCATGGAGGCCACCGATCTACAGACAATAATGTCTTTTTTATGGATCTGTGTTTTGGCTGGTGGCTCAACCAGAATGGCACTGCCCTCGGAGAGAGGCGAACTTTTAGGAAGTCTGCCCCAAATCAAATGTTCTTGCTTTGGGAGAAGAGTGACTGCCTGCACCAGTTCAGCTGTTCCAATAAAATCTGGGATTACATCACCTCTCCATCTCTCAATACCAGACAGCATTCTAAGAAACTGTATTACTTCTGGTGTTTGGGCAGACTCTGGTTTACACATGACTTGCCAAAAGTGAGGGGACTGTTTGAACTGGTTTAGAAGGTGTTTGATGACATTTGTGCCCAGAATTAGCTGATCTTTCTGCCCAGGGACCACTAGAGCTGGAACACTAAATACACAGCCATATACTTCCATTTTCAATTCATGGGTGCATTTGGGTTTTACTTGAACTCCTCCACAGCCTACAAGAACAATATCATTATGGTTAGAGTCAGGTTGGGACGCAAACCCTGCATTCTTAAGAAGTTGTTCAGCTTCTGCACTGATAGTGCAGGCCATGGAGCCAGTGTCTAAAAGGGCTTGCAATGACACTTTATCCTCAACCTGTGCATCAGTGTAAAAGAGGCTGTCAGCCTTTTCTAGTCTGGATATGTTTTGAAACAGCACAGAAGTATTAGATGGAGCAGATTTCAAACTTTCTGCATACACAGATTGTATATCTTCTTTTGAGGTGAGGGACCCATCATACTCACTCACACAGTGCCCTCCCAAGTGTGAGTGGCTTAGTTTCCCTGGTCAGCTGAGCCGCCAACTCGCTGAGAATCTGTGATTTTTGGACAGTTTCTTCGCTGGTGTCCAATATCAAGACAGGCCAGGCATCTTCTCTCTCTCATGCAGTGTGTTCTTGTAGAGTGGTTACTGTTGCCACATACTTGACATGGAGAAGACCGACTGGGAGGGAAAAACTGAAGCTGAGTATCACCAACGGGTTGGGCAGTATGTTCTAATACTCTTTCAAGCATAGTTAACACCCGTTCCAGAGCACCTGACTCTGCAGTACGATCATTCGAGCTGGGAAAACTGACAGGAGTAATTTAGACAGTGTTCACTTGCCTATGTTCTACTTCAGGCTCTGAGTGGTCAAGTGCTGCTGTTGCAGTAGCAATCTGGAGAACTTTTGCTTTTGCCGCAGTTGCCTGTGGTCTCTTCACTTGCTGCTCTCTTTGATGTTCATCAATGGCCCTTCTGCACCTCAGTGAGTGTCCACTTAGTGGTGGGGCAAGACTCGGATCAGGACAATTTCTGATAAACATCATTGCTATCTCTGCATCCATTTTATTCAGGCTGCTTCCTTGATCTTTCAAGTGTCTGTCAGCATTTTCAGCAGCTGTGTTAAGTCTAACCCAGTAGTCCACTGGTGTCTCATTTGCTGTTGGCTGAGTAGCATAGAAATCAGCCAATGGTAAGCAAGACCCAGGAATGTCACTGAAATAGCGCCTCAGAATGTTATAGACTGCCTCAGGGTTTACAGGTGTGGTAGAAGGGCTACTCTTTAGTCCAATCTTTACAATGCTCTTTGCTTTGCCAAGCAGGTGGTTCAGGATTTCGTCTGTTTTTTCCTCAGCTGAGAATCCTTCCTTGCGCAGGTAGACCTCCATCATTTCTATCCACTCATGAACAGAGATCCTATCATCACCATCACCACGATAGATAGGGGGTTCTCTAATGTCTGGTTTCACCACCAGGCTAATTTTTGTGAGATCAACAACGGTGTTGGATGTCTCATTCTGCACACACTGTGATGGTGGAGACTTCTCTGGAGTGGGGTGAGAGCCACTGTGTAACAAACGGCTGGTAATGGCCTCACCTATTTGGCTCCCTATTTCACCAATGAGGTCTCGAACTGTTGCATGGTGTTTTCATTATTAGTTACAGGGGTGGAAAACTGGGGCTCCAGCGGAGGAATTTCAAATATCCCCTCTGCTTCTGATGAACCCTCATCAATCACTTGAGTACTACTCTGGGCTAACAGCCCTCTGCCACGTCCAACTACTGGTGTGAAAATATTAAAGGTACTATGACCTCTGCCTGCCATGTTTCACACAGTACAAAAGCAGTAATGTAAAAAAAAGTTAACCTAAAGGGTTCCACAGTTCACAAAAAAATGGCTTTGACCAAACTAATATAGAGATTTGAGTAATTGATTTAAGTCTCTGTATTCAGAAAAACAATCGTAACCTCGACAGTAATGAACAGGATCCACAGGTCGACCAGCTTGATGACATCGGCTTCACTAGCACACAGTTGAACCCTCGGCGGTCGGCAGCGGCTAACCAATGGATCCGGGTCACGGCACCAGATGTAACAGATGTGGAAAGGATCACACAGGAATAGTACTCTGCGTTGGTTTTTTTATTCCTATAAAACAGTGGGACACACTCAGCACCAGGTATGATACACACGCATCACCGTCACAGTCCAGCAGCTCCGTTAGGCAGCTTCTGCCTTCTTTTTTTAATATATTAACAAATGGACTATAAAACAGTGGGACACACTCAGCACCAGGTATGATACACACACATCACCGTCACAGTCCTGCGGCCCAACAAACACATTTTGGAGGGAAACTTTATACAAACTTAATAAACGTAACAAATTAACTTTAACCACCACCAAAGTTGTTTTTTAAAAACACTTGCACAGTTAACATTATATTTTTTCAGAACAAAAGCTGTGAAAACTATTTTTAGCAATATAAACATTATTAAAAGTGAGAGGTAGCTTTAGCGCACGTCTTACCAGCAGCTCAGTTAGGCAGCTTCTGCCTGGCTGCTGCAGCTACGTCACTGAACATTGCTTTGTGCAACACTAATAACGTTCCCCCCAAAACAATATTTGCATTAGGAACCAAAAATAAAAGCAGTCAAAACAGAAATAGCCATGTCAGCAGACATGTTAATTCGACAAAATAGAAATAAAAATGTTTTGAGAAGGTTCATAAAATAATAAATAAATAAAATTAACTCAGCTACACACACACACTCACGAACTCTAACACCTATAGTCTAAAAAACTCATCCGAATCATCCATCCATTTTCTGTTCACCCTTTGTCCCTAATGGGGTCGGGAGGGTTGCTGGTGCCCATCTCCAGCTACGTTCCAGGCGAGAGGCGGGGTACACCCTGGACAGGTCGCCAGTCTGTCACAGGGCAACACAGAGACATACAGGACAAACAACCATGCACACGCACACTCACACCTAGGGAGAATTTAAAGAGACCAATTAACCTGACAGTCATGTTTTTTGGACTGTGGGAGGAAGCCGGAGTACCCAGAGAGAACCCACGCATGCACAGGGAGAACATGCAAACTCCATGCAGAAAGACCCCAGCCGGGAATCGAACCCAGGACCTTCTTGCTGCAAGGCAACAGTGCTACCAACTGTGCCACTGTGCAGCCTCATCCGAAACACTCCTAGTAAAATCCAAAAAGTCACTGCGCTCCTTTCTCTTCCTGTCTCCAAAACTCTCCAGAGCCTTTCGCACCAAGTGTCTCACTCCCCTCCCTCTCCGCCCCAGCATACAGACAACACCTTTTCATTGGTTGTTTTAGAAATGTGGTACATTTGAGGAAATCGGAAAAATGGATGTCATATTGCATTCAAGCATTTCCTGGTCACAAAACATTCACAATGAGCACAACATTGTGGTGAAATGATTGGTCATATTTCTGGTTTTATTTGGAAATAAATAAAAAACAAAACCAATATAAAAACACCGCTTTCATAACGTTTGAAGTCCGTGCTGTCCTCCAGAGTTGAAATGAACACTCAGCATGCTGTCAGTTTTGTTACAGTAGCCTTTTAAATGCGTCACGTCCATGCCCGCTGCAGAGCGGGTACCAACCTTAAAATTAACATGTCTTAGCTAATGACAACTGTAAATATTCACAACGTTGGATAAATAAACTGAATAGAATTCAGTTGAATTCAAGTTGATCACTGGAAGAGATCAAGTCATGTTAGCTTGGTCAAAAGTAGCCAATTTTGTCTTACGCTATTTGTTTTCTCCAGAGGGTCTGGGTTCTCAGCTATTGAGAAACGATTGCTTCTTGGAGGTGTTGACGTCGAGGTTTTAAACTTTACCCAATCTCTAATGTTTGTCTATGCAATGCACCAGTAAAATGCTATGAAGCTTACCAGAAATTGCCTGCACTGAAGAGAGAAGTGCCGAGTCGAACAAGTTGTTTGTTAATGTTAATTCAACATTTGGCAGCATGGCCAATACAGACTGAACAGTGCCATTGCTAAAACTACTGAGAGACTATATTTTTAAAAATGAGCACAAAAACAAAGTTATTGTTCTCAACTTCTTCTACTGTTTGATGATTGGCCCCGTAGAAAATCTACTGGAGGAATCCAAGCTAATGGAGGCAACCGATACTGTTCAGGAAGGGCTCAGGAAGAGATGTACCAGGAACCATAATTTCCAAATCTTGTACACCAACAGGATGCTGTCTTGATAAAGCATCAGCATCAGCATTCTTGTTGGCTCTGCCAGAACAGTATTTGATTTCAAAGTCAAATAGTGCCAGCTGGGCAGCCCAACATGGCTCTGTTGCTCCCAAACTGGCCGAAGCCAAATGACTCAATGGATTGTTGTCAGTAAAGACAACACATTTATGGCCCAAAAGGTAATCCCGAAATTTTTCAGTCATAGTCTGAAAAATTTAGACTATGACTTAGCTAAAACCTCCAGTTTCATAGAACTATAATTCAGCATGTTGCATTCTGTAGGTCTTAAACTACAGCTTGCATAAGCTATGGGCCTCACCTTGCCGTCTTGCTCTTGTGAGAGAACAGCCCCCAAACCACTTGCATCTACCTCCAAAATGAAGGGAAGTGAAAATCTGCATAATCCAACACTGGTGCCTTTGTCAATCTGGTTTTCAGTTCTTCAAAACTGTGTTGACTGTCCCATGTCCAACCCTGTATGACATTCTGGTCTGGCTGTCTCCTTGATCTGGTGCCCCCTAGCTCTGCAACCAACCTGTGAAGAGGAGCAGCTAGCATTGCAAAGCCCTCCACAAAGCAGCGGTAATAGCTAGCAAACCCTAGAAATGATCACAGCTCAGAAACTGTAGTGGGGGGCTGCCAGTTGGTCACTACCTCCGTCTTACTGGGGTCAGTGGCAACACCCTCCGCAGAAATGACATGCCCCAGATAACGCACCTCTGGCTTAAAGAAGGCACATTTATTTAACTTTACCTTCAGGCTTTCACCTTGAAGCCGACTCAAAACCACCTCCAACCTCTCCAGGTGTTGTTGGACTGTGGAGGAAAAAACAACAATGTCATCCAGGTACAACATAAAACTTTTGCACTGCTGATCACCAAATAGCCGCTGCATCAACCTTTGGAAGATGCTGAGTGAAAAGGGCATACGAGTCCATTCAAAGAGGCCAAATGGACTTCAAAATGCAGTTTTAGGCCGATCCGCCTGTTACTGATCTCTGTTACTGAAAATTTCTAAAGGCTAAAAGCAAAAATTTTGCTTTTAGCCTTATTTAATTTTTGATGGAACTGATGGTACTTTACCATTTATTTACTGATTAATCTGCTGTGTTTTGTAATTTCTGCAAGATGTGTTTTTTCCATTAAAGAAGTTTCCAGATAATGTTTAGATGTTTCAACAGCTGTGATAGAGACCTCAAGACATCTTGAGTAAAATGCTTGATCTGGAAATTGTCTTAAAGGACTGACATGTGTGAAAATGTAGTTGTACCCTTGTTTGACCCTGCCCCCATGAGTAACTGACAAAGAAGAATTAGAAGTTTCTCCTGCTCTCTTTCCTGGCATTAAACATCCCCTCCAAGAGGTGAGGGATAGTTCATGAGGTGGGGGTAAGGATTGTCTCTGTGGTCCATCTGGAAATAGAGATAAGATTAGGCTTTGGGTGGGTCCTTGCCTTGCTGTGACTATATAATGATGTGATGTGTGTCGTTCAGGGCTCTTCTCCTGACTGCACTTAGTGAGATAGGTCTTCAAACGCTTTTGCCTTCGAATAAAGAAACTTAAAGACAAAGATTAATCTTTCTCTACTTATTAAAACAGATTCTCATTCCTTAACAAAAAATTCTATAACACCACTCACCAAATCCAACGTGGAAAACCAGCGTGCACCACCTAGTGCATCCAGGGACTCCTCTATAAGAGGAAGGGGAAAGGCGTCTTTTCTGGTTTTAGCATTTAAGTGCCTGTAATCAACACACATACGAAAAGTTCCATCCTTGTTTTTAACTAGCACAACAAGAGCATATGGGCTGCTGCTTTCCTTAATTACTTGTGCCTCAAGCAATTTGTGAATATGTTCTTTAGCAGCCTTGTACTCAGAAGGAGGTATGTATCTGTAACGTTGTTTAACTGGTGTATCATCCAAAAGATGTTCTAGGTGCCTAAATTAGTACACCCCAAATCGCCATCATGTGCAGAAAAGACTGAGCAATAACCCTTAAGTAAAGCGCTTACCTTTTCAGCTGACAGTCCAGTCACATCCAGTGCATCTATTTACTTGTGGACTGAATCAGCAGCAACTTGCTCTCCCACAGGGGCCATATCTGATGGTACAGCTTGGACACCTACAGGTAAGCTGACAACATGGGCAGAACTCAATGTACCAATGCAGGAACGAGGGTGTAAAACCACATCTGTGGCGCCCACATTAACAATGGGGACATAAGCAGTTCCCCTTGTGACCTGGACCAGAGAAGGTGAAATAAGGAGCCCAGCTGGGAGGCTGGAGTCCAAAGACTCAAACAAAACAGCTTTACCTGAATAGCTCTCAGAACAAGTGGCTGGCACAATTTTCAGTCAAATGTAATTGTAGTTTACTAAGATGCATAAATGAACAGCTAAAAATCTTTTACAAAGTAAACTTGCCAGCTCCTTAAAATCTCAAATTTTAGATGTTAAACAATTTATAATCTTTTAATTTATCTATGCTGAAACCATTAAATAAAATTTAGCAGCATAAATATTCTCTTAGTTCATTTATGCCTTGGGAGGATTGTAAATGTGATCAGCTTTACATCATGTTTTTAGATCCACTAACTGATGACTTAGTTTGGATTTAACAGAAGTGTAAATAATTAATATTTATTTTAATTGTATTTGTTTGATTTGTTGTTTTTAAGATTCTGTAGTTGTGGATTTTAGTATTGTCGGCACTGTCTTCCAGTAACATACAGTACAGACCAAAAGTTTGGACACACCTTTCTAATTCAATGGGTTTTCTTTATTTTCATGACTATTTATAAGGCAAGAAATCCCACTTATTAACCTGACAGGGCACACCTATGAAGTGAAAACCATTTCAGGTGACTACCTCTTGAAGCTCATCAAGAAAATGCAGAGTGTGTGCAAAGCAGTAATCACAGCAAAAGGTTGCTACTTTGAAGAAACTAGAATATAAGGGGTATTTTCAGTTGTTTTTCACTTTTTTGTTTAGTGCATATTTACACATGTGTTATTCATAGTTTTGATGCCTTCAGTGTGAATCTACAATGTCAATAGTCATGAAATTAAAGGAAACTCATTGAATTAAAAAGTGTGTCCAAACTTTTGGTCTGTACTGTAGTTACCCACTAATATTTTACGTTTCCTGTCAACTTAACATCTTTTAATACAAAACCCCAGTGGACCTCCTAGGTGCCCTGACCACCGGACTTAGAAAGTTTTCTGGGGGAAACCCTGCTATTTATAGGATCTCAGTCATCAAGGACATGGAAAAGCTAAAAACGGTTTAAAAATAATAATGATTTAAATAACACATTTACATAACTTGTATTGAGAGCCACTACAACAAATCAATATTTATGAGGAATTTTATCATGTGGAGTTACTCATAAAAACTTATTTAGAGCCATAATTTTTCTGTGAAGGTGTGCCATAGATTAGATCAGTGACACTGAACCAAACTCGTATCTAAACATCTGACAGCTTGATTTTTCCATAGATCTGTCTAATACCATACTCTCATACTGTAACATGGTAACAGTTTCAACAAATACGTAAATAAATATTTTTTATAAAAGTTACATACTGCAGCTCTGAGTAACTTAAATCAAATATCCTCTGAACTCATTTAAAGGTTATTTATACACTTAACATATTTCCATGTGCATGCTGGTTATTTATTTATATTCAATATTATATTCAATAATATTTAAATTACTTACATCACACTTATGTCACTTACATATACAGTATATGTAAGTATTTTATATATATGTATACACAGAGAGCAAAAATATAAAACGCCCCATGTCAAATATAAGAGTTTTATGAACATTTGGGTCACGCAATATATAGAGAAACTCAAAATATATTTTCAGTAATTACTGATCTTAATATTGCCATTGATTGACAGTCCTTTGATCATGATAAGGATCAAGTTGAGGAATTAGATTTTGACCAAGTTGGCTTCTCGTAGGCGGTTACGGACAGTCTGAGGTGTGATGCGTCTATTGTGCAGACCAATAGTCTTATCAGCTGTGTGTGTCGCTGGTCTTAGCTGATCCTACTGATGGAGGAGCCAAATGTGGCGATGTTGTGATGGAGTGATCACACGTGGCCAACGATGAAGAGCTCAATTTGCAGTAGTGCCAGTCTGTTGGAAACAAACTTTTAATGTATTTAATATATTGTTTAAGAGTTTGTTTCCAGTCTGTTGGTAACAAACTCTTAAATGGCCTATGGTCCGATAACGGACATTGAGCCGTGCAGCTGCTGCTCTGGTGAACATCCCTGCATACAACATGCCAATGGCACACTCCCGCACAACTTGCTATGTCTGAGGCATTTGTGACAAAATTTGACATTTAGGGTTGGCCTTTTCATGTCCCCAGTCCAAGGATTGTTGCTAATTTTGTCTGATCACCCACTGGACATGCCCCACCCATACACTGAGTAAAAAAAAAACAACTCACTGAGTAATGCAAGTTGGATTAAAAATTATGCACAAATCAAGAGAAATATTACTTATGTACAATAAAATGTCAGCAATTATTTATTTTAAAAGTAGTGATAAATGGAGTACATGGCCTCAAAGTGACCTATGTGTCAAAAACAAAAGAAAACTATCTGAATATTAACCAAAACTTAGATATTTGAAATTAAATCAACCAAATACCAAAAACTTACCTCCTTAATTAAGAAAAAAAACATGAAAAAACTAAGCAAACATAAACGACAGCTCACTCCTTCAAACTCAAAAAACTTTTATAAGGAAACGACAAACATTGCGGCTGGTTGAGATGAGCTGAGGATGCATGGCAGGAAGTCTGCAACAGTGTCTTTTATATTCGTCACCTCTGGCAGGCCACCAATCGGATGTCTCCACAGTCTTCTGTGAGTCAGCCAGGCACCTGCACACTCATGTTTGCACAAGTAACCTATATACGCCAGTCGTAACAATATATATACAGTACATACAGTATAGACCAAAAGTTTGGACACAACTGTGTGTCCAAACTTTTGGTCTGTATTCAGTACAGACCAAAAGTTTGGACACACTTTCTCATTGAATCCAATGAGAAAGTGTGTCCAAACCTTTGGTCTGTACTGTATATATATATATATATATATATATATATATATATATATATATATATATATATATATATATGCATAGGCCTGAACCCCCTCAGCCAAATTATCAACAAGACTGGCTACGGATACCGACTCAAAAATGGGGCCAACATCAGTCACCTTCTCTACATGGATGACATCAAGCTGTATGCCAAGAGTGAGCGAGACATCGACTCACTGATCCACACCACCAGGATCTACAGCACGGACATTGGGATGTCATTCGGACTAGAGAAGTGTGGTCGGCTGATCACAAAGAGGGGGAAGGTCATCCGCACAGAAGGGGTCTCACTCCCAGAAGGAACAATAGCAGACATAGAGGACAGTTACAAGTACCTAGGTATACCACAAGCAAATGGCAATCTCGATGAGGTCACAAGGAAAGGAGTCACAGCTAAATACCTCCAACGAATAAGGCAAGTCCTGAGAAGCCAGCTCAATGGCAAGAACAAAATCCGCGCAATAAACAGCTATGCCCTGCCAGTAATCAGATACCCTGCTGGAATAATTAGCTGGCCAAAGGAGGAGATAAAAGCCACTGATATTAAGACTAGAAAACTACTAACAATGCATGGAGGATTCCATCCCAAATCCAGCACCCTGAGACTATACACGAGCCGCAAGGAAGGAGGCAGAGGACTAGTGAGTGTGAGAACCACAGTCCAGGACGAAACAACTAAGATCCATAAATACATCAGGGACAAAGCCTCAACAGACAATGTGCTCAGTGAATATCTCAGACAACAGGGAACGGAGGTTGAGGTGCCAGAGATGCCATCATGGCAGGACAAGCCCCTACATGGGATGTACCACCAGCAAATAACCCAAGTGGCTGATATCAGTAAATCCTACCAATGGCTGGAAAAAGCTGGACTCAAGGACAGCACAGAGGCCCTCATCCTGGCCGCCCAGGAACAGGCCCTAAACACCAGAGCAATAGAGGCCCAGATCTACCACACCAGACAAGACCCAAGGTGTAGGTTGTGCAAGGAGGCCCCTGAGACAGTCCAGCACATAACAGCAGGGTGCAAGATACTGGCAGGGAAAGCGTACATGGAACGACATAACCAAGTTGCAGGCATAGTGTACAGAAACATCTGTGCAGAATATGGACTGGAAACCCCGAGATCAAAGTGGGAAACACCCCCAAAGGTGGCGGAGAACGCCAGAGCTAAGATCCTGTGGGACTTCCAGATCCAGACAGACAAAATGGTAATGGCGAACCAACCAGACATTGTCGTAGTGGATAAACAACAGAGGAAAGCCGTTGTGGTAGATGTAGCAATACCAAGCGACTGCAACATCAGGAAAAAGGAGCACGAGAAACTAGAGAAATACCAGGGCCTCAGGGAGGAACTGGAGAGGGCCTGGAAGGTGAAGACCACAGTGGTGCCTGTGGTCATCGGGGCCCTCGGGGCAGTCACCCCCAAACTGGACCAATGGCTACAACAGATCCCAGGAACAACATCAGACATCTCAGTCCAGAAATGTGCAGTCCTTGGCACAGCCAAGATACTGCGCAGAACCCTCAAGCTCCCAGGCCTCTGGTAGAGGACCCGAGCTCAGAGGATAAGAACCACCCGCGGTGGGTGAGAAGGGAATTTTTTTTTATATATATATACAGTATATACAGTACGTATATATACAGTTCCATGCAAAAATATTCGGCCCCCTTGAACTTTTCAACCTTTTGCCGCTTTTCAGGCTTCAAACATAAAGATCTAAAATTTGTTATTATTTTGTGAAGAATCAACAACAAGTGGTACACAATCGTGAGGTGGGACAAAATATATTGGATATTTTAAACTTTTTGAACAAATAAAAACTGCAAAGTGGGGCGTGCAATATTACTCGCCCGCCTTGCGTTAATACTTTGTAGCTCCACCTTTTGTTGCGATTTTAGCTGCAAGTCATTTTGTACATCATTTTGTACTGTCAGCATCCAAGATTCCAGAATGAGATTGAAGCTCTGTCACACAACTCTAAAGTGAGCCATACGAGCTCTATCTATGTGTTGGACCCTGTTTTGAAAGATAAAATTTTAAGAGTTGGAGGCCGGCTTCATAGAAGTGCAATGCCAGAGGAAGTAAAACATCTTATAATTCTGGCCTAAGAACAACACATCTCCAAGTAAGGGATAATTTAATTATCCCTTACTTGGGAGTCCAAACAAGACTCCCAAATAAGGAGTCTTATTTGGGATAAGACTCCTTATCCCAAATAATAAGGAGACTTTAATACACTATTAAACCCATCCCTTGATAAGAAAACAATATCTAATTATAGATCAACCCTGAAATCATCAGAAACAATTAAACAATATATGAGTGAATTTGGCCTTTGGTTGGAGATCATTACATCCAGTCTCCCAAGAATTTACTTTTTTCTCTTCTGTCCATCATTCCTATTCATGGATTGATACGTTTCTAATAAGCAATTCCCTAATGGGAAACATAACAAAAACTAATATACACTTGATTGTGATCAGTGATCATGCGCCCATATCTGTCTCTTGGAATGTAGAAAAACAACCTCCCAAGTGTTTCAGTAGATGGCGCCTTAATCTATTACTATTGGAAGACCAAGAGTTTGATAAATATATAAAAAAGAAATGGGCGTCCTTCCTCAAGATAAATGAGTCACCAAATACTGCAATAAAGTTGTATTAAGAGGCAGAATCATAGCATATGGAGTCCATAAGAAAAGGGAGGAAAGTGAAAAACAAACTCAGCTAGACAGAAATTAAGACTTTAGAGGAAATAATCATTTCAACAGAACAAACTGAAGAGAAAATACGTCGGCTAAGATATGAACTAAATACGCTCATAAACAAGACAGCTAATTTTTTATTCCAGAAACTTAAACAAGACAACTTTCACTGTAGTAATAAGTCTGGTAAATATTTGGCCAATCAACTGAAAAAGAACAAAAAAATATATATATATTTCTGTTATTAAAGATTCAGCAGAGACCCAGTCGATAGAAGAAATAAATGATGTTTTTCAAGATTTTTATACCAAACTGTTCTCAGGAAAAAATCCTTCCCAAGAAGAACTTAACTCTTTTTTTAAACACTCTCACTAATAAATACAGATAAGAAAATTATCACTAAGGCATCTCATCCTTCATTCATCCAGATCAAACTGGTTTCATTCAAAATAGACACTCATATAATATACAGAGATTGTTGAACTTAAATGCTTTAACAAATAAACAAGACTCAGCCATTGTAACTTTGAATGCTGAAAAAGCATTTGATAAAGTGAATTAGTCATTTTTGTTTTCAGTATTAAGAAGGATTAGATTTGGAGATTCTTTTATTCACTGGACTAAGTTATTCTATACATCACCAGCAGCGACTGTTACTACCAACAATATAATTTCAAAGAATTTCATTTTACAAAGAGGCACAAGACAGAGTTGTCCACTTTCTCCATCCTTGTTTTCCATTTTCATTGAATCCCTTGCAGCAGCAATTCGTCAAATTTCTCATATTAAAGGTATTCCAATTAACGCAACAGAACATAAAATTTGTTTATATGCTGATGATATCCTTACTACTGCAGAATCCATATTCTTCAATGACTGAAACAATCAGATTGATTAATCAATTCTCAAAAATATCCAATTACTCAATAAATTTGAATAAATCTGAAGTTCTTCCTTTAAATTGGGGGGGGGCAAACTCCAGTCCTCGAGGGCCGCTGTCCTGCAACTTTCAGATGTGCCTGTGCTGCGCCACACCTGAACAGAATAATTAGGTCATTAGCAAGGCTCTGGAGAACTATGCAAGGAGGAGGTAATTAAGCCATTTCATTCCAGTGTTTTGTACCTGTGGCACATCTAAATACTGCAGGACAGCGACCCTTGAGGAGTTTGAGACACCTGTGCTTTAAATAATTTAAAATGGGATGAGACGATCCAAACTATACGTATTGCTTTATGCACAACTTATATTACATACCTTGGGATTAAATTATCTCCTAAATTGTCAGATTTGTTTAATCTTAATTTCATAATACTTCAAGAATCAATACAAAACAACTTGAAACAATGGATAAATTTACCCCTTTCACTTGCTGGTTGAGTAGCGACTACTAAAATGAAAATACTTCCCCAAATTAATTATCTATTTTCTACACCGTGTTCCAAATTATTATGCTAGTGATATTTTCTCAGATTTTCTTAAATGGTCAATGCAAATGATGATCAGTATAATTTTCAAGTCATGAACTATTACAGTATAAATAAAATTTTACTGAACAAAGCTCCCCATAAGAACAGTGTTTTTTGTTTTGTTTTTTTAATCAAAAACTCAAAATGCACCGTTCCAAATTATTATGCACAGCAGATTTTCTAAACATTTTATGGATTATAAAGAACTGCAAACGGTCATTCTTTGAATGTGCAGCAATACATGGTCACATGTACTAAAATCAAAAGCTATTTCAATCAAAAGCATCTTAACAGACCGAGTTACATGTTAACATAGGACCCCTTCTTTGATATCACCTGCACAATTCTTACATCCATTGAACTTGTGAGTTTGTGGAAAGTTTCTGCTTGAATTTCTTTGCAGGATGTCAGAATACCTTCCCAGAGCTGCTGTTTTGATATGAACTGCATTCCACCCTCAGATCTTCTGCTTGAGGAAACTCCAAAAGTTCTCAATAGGGTTGAGGTCAGAGGAAGATGGTGACCACACTATGAGTTTCTCTCTTTTTATGCCTATAGCAGCCAATGACACAGTGATATTCCTTGCAGCATGAGATAGTGCATTGTCATGCATGACGATGATTTTGCTACGGAAGGTAGGCTATTCGTTTTGAACCATGAAAGAAAGTGATCAGTCAGAAAGTCCATATACTTTGCTGAAGTCATTTTCACACCTTCGGGGACTTTGAAGGGGCCGACCAGCTCTCTCTCTCTCTCCCAATGATTTCAGCCCAAAGCATGACTCCACCACCTCCTTGTACTCCGGCAAAGAAAACTGTTCCCCACCAGGAAGAGGAGGCACTCTGCCTGGACACGGCCGATGTGTTGAAGACTCTGAAAAGAGTCAACCCACGGAAGGGCCCAGGCCCCGACAACATACCTGGGCGGGTGTTCAGGGAATGCGCAGGTCAGCTGGCTGGTGTCCTAACAGACATTTTTAACACCTCACTGGACCAAGCCACAGTGCCAGCCTGTCTCAAAACTGCCTCCATCATTCCGGTGCCAAAGAAACCTCAAGTCACCTCTTTCAACGATTACCGGCCTGTGGCACTGACTCCCATCATGATGAAGTGCTTTGAAAGGCTGGTAAAAGAACACATCGTCTCCAGACTCCCCCCCACATTCGACCCGTTCCAGTTTGCCTACCGCCGAAACCGCTCCACTGAGTACGCCATCTCCTCCACCCTACACCTGAGCCTGGCTCACCTGGAGGAGAAGAACACTCATGTGCGGATGTTGTTCCTGGACTTCAGCTCAGCGTTCAACACAATCATCCCACAGCATCTGGCAGGAAAACTGGGACACCTGGGCTTCAGCACCCCCCTGCGCAACTGGCTGCTAGACTTCCTCACCGACAGACCTCAGTCAGTCCGGATCGGACAACACACCTCCGATGTCATCACCCTCAGCACAGGCTCCCCTCAGGGCTGCGTCCTGAGCCCTCTGCTGTTCACTCTGATGACACACGACTGCGCCCCCAGGTTCGCCACCAATCACATCGTGAAGTTCGCGGACGACACAACGGTGGTGGGCCTCATCAGAGACGACAACGACCTGGACTACAGAGAGGAGGTGGAGCAGCTGGTGGACTGGTGCAGAGACAACAGCCTGATCCTGAACGTTGACAAGACGAAGGAGATGATCGTCGACTTCAGGAAGAACCGGCCCAGCCACGCTCCACTGCTCATCAACAGCTCGGCTGTGGAGGTGGTCAGCAGCACCAAATTCCTGGGGGTGCACATCACAAACAACCTCACCTGGACTGTGAACACCACGTCTCTGGTCAAGAGGGCACAGAAACGCTTGTATTTCCTGCGGAGGATGAGAAGAGCACACCTGCCCCCGCCCATCCTCAAGACGTTCTACAGAAGCACCATAGAGAGCATTCTGACCAGCTGCCTCTCTGTGTGGTGTGGAGGCTGCAGCGCCTCCGACTGGAAGAATGTGAGGAGAGTGGTGCGGACAGCAGAGAGAATCATCGGGGCCCCCCTTCCCTCCATTCAGGACATTTCATCCCAGCGCTGCGTGTCCCGAGGCCGAAACATCGTCAGTGACCCCTCACATCCCCACCATGGACTGTTCTCCCTGCTGCCCTCTGGAAAGAGGTTCCGCAGCATCCGGTGCAGGTCCACCAGGTTCCGAAACAGCTTTTTCCCACTTGCCATCAGACTGCTGAACTCTTAACTGGACTGCACTCAAAATCTGGTCTCCACTTCATACCTTGCACATGTACATAGCTAAATAACTTCTATTTTACTGTCATTCCTGCACTTTATATTTTATATTTATATTTATATTGCATTTTATTTTATTCTGGAGTAACCTCATAACATTGGAACCTCAAAACATTGTTCTGAGTCGTATGCAACGAAATTTCGTTCTGTATACACCCTGTGCATGCAAAATGATAATAAAGTCAGTCTAAGTCTAAGTCTAAGTCTGATGTCACAGCCGTGTTGGGACGTGGTGCCCATCCACCATTAATCCACTAGTGTGTCCATCTGGACCATCTAGGGTTGCACAGCAGTCATCAGTGAACAAGTCTGTTTAAAAATTAATCTTCATGTAGGGCTGGGCCCACTGGGACCGTTTCTGCTTGTGAGCACTGGTTAGTGGTGGCCCAATAGTAGGTTCATGCGCCGCAAGCCTCTGGAGGATCCTCCACCTTGAGGTTCCAGAGGCACCAGCAGCTTCAAATAACTGTTTGCTGCTTTGTACGGACATTTTAACAGCTGCTCTCTTAATCCAATGAATTTGTCTAACAGAAACTTTCCTCATTATGCCTTTATCTGTACAATCCCATCTTTGTTCTGAATCAGCCACAAATCTCTTCACAGTTCGATAACTCTTCAGTTTTCGTTAAATATCTAATGTTTTCCTTGTCATACGGCACTACACTATCTGATGATTTTCAGCATCAGAGAGATCCTTTCTCTTTCTCATATTGCTTGAAACCTGTGGCCTGCTTAATAATGTGGAACATCCTTCTTAAGTAGATTTCCTTTAATTGAGCTCACCAGACAAACTAATCAACCAGCTCTCTGAAATTAATTATAGTGATTCAAAGAGCCCTGACACATAATACTGTCTATAAATTTAATAGCACAACAAAAAAATGTATCTTTATGACACTTAAATCCAATTTGCATAATTTGGAACACAGTGTATGTTACCAACTAAAGAACGGTTTACATCTTTAGATAGTATAATCTCCAAATTTTATTGGAAAAACAAGCCACCAAGAATAAAGTTATCAACTTTACAAAATTCAAAACAATATGGAGAGTTACATGCACCAAATTTTTATTACTATTATTTAGCCAATCAGCTACACTACAAAATTAAGTGGAACCAAAACCAGCAACACGATGATTTAAATGAATTAGAACAATCATTTTGTGGGAAAATGCAACTATCGGATTTACCATTCATTAGTCAAGCGATTAAGAAACATGGTTGCTTTAAATCACCAACTATTAAAGCCACTCTTTGTTTGGTAGAAATTCAATGATATTATCAACTCAAATTTTACCACCTCGAAATACACACCACTTTGGAACAATCCAGATCTTACAATAGATTAAAAAAAACTCCTTTTTTTTGTTTTAGCTTGTGGGTCTCTAAAGACGTGACACATTTTGAACATATTTTTAAATATAATAAATTCCTGCACAGTGGCGCAGTTGGTAGCACTGTTGCCTTGCAGCAAGAAGGTCCTGGGTTCGATTCCCGGCCGGGGTCTTTCTGCATGGAGTTTGCATGTTCTCCCTGTGCATGCGTGGGTTCTCTCCGGCTTCCTCCCACAGTCCAAAAACATGACTGTCAGGTTAATTGGTCTCTCTAAAATTCTCCCTAGGTGTGAGTGTGTGTGTGCATGGTTGTTTGTCCTGTATGTCTCTGTGTTGCCCTGCGACAGACTGGCGACCTGTCCAGGGTGACCCCACCTCTCGTAGCTGGAGATAGGTCCCGACCCCATTAGGGACAAAGGGTGAACAGAAAATGGATGGATGGAAATTCCTGTCATTTTCAGAATTAACTAAACAATATAAACTTGATGCTACTCATTTTTTAGAATATCTTCAATTAAAATATCTAATGCAAAGTAAATATGACCTGGAACAACTCATTACAGAATACACAAATTATGGAACTATTTAAAATTGCATCTAGAAAGAAAACTCAATTGATCTACAGAATTTTAAATAGGATTGATTCATCAATATCCATACCTACTTTAAAATGGCAAATAGATCTGAATAAAAACCCAGACTGTGAATCCTGGATTAAAATTTGCAATAATATCTCATATATGACAAAAACGCTAATCTTCAGCTCATTCAATATAAAGTACTTCACAGAATCCACTATACAACTCAAAGAATGCATAAAATGGGTTTGGCTCAGTCTGAATTGTGCAGAAATTCTTCACAAAATATCTCTGATACATAGTTTCATGCTTTATTGTTTGCAAACCTGTTCAACAAATTTGGATAATAGTAACTACATTCCTCTCCAGTAGGTTTGTCTGTCTCATCCCATTATCAGCTTCTCTTTGTTTATTGGGAGACACCACCAACCCTATTAATGATGTTCCAAATACTAAACAACTACTTGTAGCTTTAGCCATTGCTAAGAAAAAAAATTCCTATGAACTGGAAAATAAGGACCGCCATCAGTGTAACACATTAGAAAAATTTATACATTGGACACATTTCAATGGAAAATAAAACAGACCTTATATGATTCTGATATATACTTTAAATAAAGTGATTTATGTATTACGATCATTGTGTCCGCCTGCTTCGCTCTTTTTCGGCATCATTTCTCCCTTCTCATTTCATGTAATTCCTATATGCAATATAACAAATTTCACTCAGTAGAATTAATTTATCAATTCCATCCGTCTTATGTCTATATTTACCTGTCTTTCATAATTCATTGTTGTGTTATTATTGCTAGTATTAATATTTTTGTTTTTGTTGGTTTGTTTGTTTGTTTTTATTGCTCTATATACTGATGTCATTCATATTACCATTTTTGCTCACAAACTCTCATACACATACAGTTAATAATACTCATTCTTTGCAACACAATGCTCTCTGTTTTCTTTTTTGCTAGCTCCGTGATTTTATTTTCCTTTCATTAATGGAATGTATCATACCATATGTTTTCTATTTTACATTAATACATTGACATTAATAAAGTAAAAAAAAAAGATATAATTTCACTTTTCCACTACAGAAGTTGTATTGAGCACTGGCTGCTGCTACCGTTGCATTTTATTATATTGTTATCCTTTTTTATTATTTTTGATGGAGCCTATTACCTACATGTAATCACATGAAATAAAAAGCTGAAATAGAAGTCTTGTATTTTAAAAATGCATGATTAATTCATATTTATTCACCTGCACACTGAAAATTTCAGGGAGTGAGGGTGCCTATAAAGCAGGGGTCTCAAACTCCAGTCCTCGAGGGCCACTGTCCTGCAACGTTTAGATGTGCCTCTGCTGCACCACACCTGAATAGAATAATTAGGTCATTAGCAAGGCTCTGGAGAACTGATCTACACAAGGAGGAGGTAATTAAGCCATTTCATTCCAGCGTTTTGTACCTGTGGCACATCTAAAAACTGCAGGACAGTGGCCCTCGAGGACTGGAGTTTGAGACCCCTGCTATAATGTGTCTGCATACAACTCAGAAATTATGTAGTTCAGGGGTCTCAAACTCCAGTCCTCGAGGGCCGCAGTCCTGCAACTTTTAGATGTGCCTCTGCTGCACCACACCTGAACAGAATAATTAGGTTATTAAGGCTCTGGAAAACTGATCTACACAAGAAGGAGGTCATTAAGCCATTTCATTCCAGTGTTTTGTACCTGTGGCACATCTAAAAACTGCAGGACTGCGGCCCTCGAGGCCTGGAGTTTGAGACCCCTTGCACAGACCAGTAGTCTGGCAATCTTAAGTGTTGTGAGTTTGATTCCAGCTTTCCCAGCAATAATTATGTGCCCTTAGACAAGGCACTAAACCCCAAGTTGCCTTTCGGGTAAGAGTGTTTGAATGAGTGATCATTATAATTAGAGGAGTGGTTCAATTCATGTACTTTCCATTTCATCATCCAGATGTTATATTTGTGAGCTATTCTGCCACATTCTTCACCTACACCAGGGGTGGGCAATTCTGATCCTCGAGGGTCAGTGTCCTGCAACTCTTAGATATCTCCCTGGTCCAACACAGTTGAGTCCAATAGCTTAATCACCTCTTAAGTGCAGTCAAGTTCTCCAGAGTCCTGCAAATGACCTCATTATTTGACTCAGGTGTGTTGAAGTAGAGCTACATCTAAAAGTTGCAGGAGACCGGCCCTCGAGGCCTGGAGTTGCCCACCCCTGACCTAAACGGTGCATCTACACAAGTGCTTTGTAAATTTTCTATGATAATGTTCTTTCAAAAGAATGTTTTCTCATGAACAATTACTATTTGTGTATTGTAGTGTTCTTGCAAAAATTTTGACTAAATTGTGACTGTGATTTTTCCCCAGTGGTGATCATGTGCGCTGGAGCAGACAGGATTCGAGAAATCATGCTTGCAGCACACAAGCAGCAGCTGACCAATGGCAGTTATATGTTTTTTAATGTTAATCTCTTCAATGCCTCTTCGTATGGTGAGTTCACATCATGTTTCTCTTTAAATTAGTTGTTTAAAAAGTTAACAATTAGTATTAATGTTTATGACCTTACTGGAGGATAAAAGGGTAGAGTGCACATGTCTGTACCATGGGATACATTTTGTCTTTTTTTCTTAGATCTACTTCATGTGATCATTTAAAATGACAAATTACATCCAAGAAGTAACATGGACATCAGATTAAAAAACTACAACAGTGATATTATGTTATTTCAAACTTTTTTTATTATTACAAAGCTTGACTATGTAATACATCAGCACCACTTTGCTGACCTGGCTGCACCCTTTAAAAAACAGTTGGTAAAAGAAAAATCCAGATCAGCGTGACTATTAGGATAATCGCCAACAAAACTTAAATCCTGCTTATTATCACGCTACGCCATGAAAAAGTGGAAAAGTCTCCCTTCCATGAAGGTGAGAGAGAACAACATTGTTACCTTAGAATTTAACAAGTGTTTTCTGTAGAACATCTGCATCTGTTTGATTACAAAATAAAAAGCAGTGGTGAGGAAGACACTGGTGGACTTTAATTCATTAAAGTCCTCTTCTGAAGTTGGTTCTACTGGATCCATGTTGTAATTGTATTTCTTAGCGAACCTCACCGTGTTACTCTTGGTCGGGTCCTTGTGTCATGATTTGCGGTTAGGGATGGTGAGGAAGACGCTGTGGACCCAAGTTGAAATGAAGAAAATTATGATTTAATGAAGTCAGAAATCTAATAATCTAAAATCCAGGCAGCACAGCGTGAGCGGAAGGCTAAGGCTCAAAACTGGTAGCAACTGTTAACTTAATAGACATCTGACAACTGACTTGACAAGACAACTAGACAAGGACTCTACAAGGAACACAGGTGGGATTAAATACACAGAGGGTAAGATTAAGATTAAGATAGATTAAGATAAATCTTTATTGTCATTGTCACAAGAACAACGAAATTCAAAAGGCGCCACCAGTCAGTGCATATGCTTAAAAACAAAAAATAACTGTCTCACAATTCACACACAATGTAAGAATTAACAAATAACTGGTAAAAAAAACAAACAAAAAAAAAACTAATAAATAAGAACAGCCACATTCTCACATACATCATTCATGATGATTAATGGTTGTTTTCGATTGCATTTAGTTTTGTTATTGCTATCGGGTAGAAACTGTCTCTGAGACGGTTGGTTCTTGTTCTGATTGCTCTGTATCTTCTGCCTGAAGGCAGCAGTGTGAACAGAGAATGTCCGGGGTGAGAAGTGTCCTTTGTGATGTGCTTTTCTTAGACAGTGGTCGCTGCGCTGCCCTCTCCCCAGTGAGGGGAGAGGGCAGCTAATGATTTTTTGGACTGTATTCACAACCCTTTGGAGAGCTTTCCTTTGAGCAGTAGTGCTGCTGTTAGACTTAGACTTAGACTGACTTTATTGTCATTTTGCATGCACAGGGTGTATACAGAACGAAATTTCGTTGCATACGGCTCAGGACAGTGTTTTGAGGTTCCAATGTTGTGAGGTTACTCCAGAATAAAATAAAATACAGTATAAAATATGAATATAAATATGAATATAAAATATAAAGTGCAGGAATGACAGTAAAATAGAAGTTATTTAGCTATGTACATGTGCAAGGTATGAAGTGGAGACCAGATTTTGAGTGCAGTCCAGTTAAGAGTTCAGCAGTCTGATGGCAAGTGGGAAAAAGCTGTTTCGGAACCTGGTGGACCTGCACCGGATGCTGCGGAACCTCTTTCCAGAGGGCAGCAGGGAGAACAGTCCATGGTGGGGATGTGAGGGGTCACTGACGATGTTTCGGCCTCGGGACACGCAGCGCTGGGATGAAATGTCCTGAATGGAGGGAAGGGGGGCCCCGATGATTCTCTCTGCTGTCCGCACCACTCTCCTCACATTCTTCCAGTCGGAGGCGCTGCAGCCTCCACACCACACAGAGAGGCAGCTGGTCAGAATGCTCTCTATGGTGCTTCTGTAGAACGTCTTGAGGATGGGCGGGGGCAGGTGTGCTCTTCTCATCCTCCGCAGGAAATACAAGCGTTTCTGTGCCCTCTTGACCAGAGACGTGGTGTTCACAGTCCAGGTGAGGTTGTTTGTGATGTGCACCCCCAGGAATTTGGTGCTGCTGACCACCTCCACAGCCGAGCTGTTGATGAGCAGTGGAGCGTGGCTGGGCCGGTTCTTCCTGAAGTCGACGATCATCTCCTTCGTCTTGTCAACGTTCAGGATCAGGCTGTTGTCTCTGCACCAGTCCACCAGCTGCTCCACCTCCTCTCTGTAGTCCAGGTCGTTGTCGTCTCTGATGAGGCCCACCACCGTTGTGTCGTCCGCGAACTTCACGATGTGATTGGTGGCGAACCTGGGGGCGCAGTCGTGTGTCATCAGAGTGAACAGCAGAGGGCTCAGGACGCAGCCCTGAGGGGAGCCTGTGCTGAGGGTGATGACATCGGAGGTGTGTTGTCCGATCCGGACTGACTGAGGTCTGTCGGTGAGGAAGTCTAGCAGCCAGTTGCGCAGGGGGGTGCTGAAGCCCAGGTGTCCCAGTTTTCCTGCCAGATGCTGTGGGATGATTGTGTTGAACGCTGAGCTGAAGTCCAGGAACAACATCCGCACATGAGTGTTCTTCTCCTCCAGGTGAGCCAGGCTCAGGTGTAGGGTGGAGGAGATGGCGTACTCAGTGGAGCGGTTTCGGCGGTAGGCAAACTGGAACGGGTCGAATGTGGGGGGGAGTCTGGAGACGATGTGTTCTTTTACCAGCCTTTCAAAGCACTTCATCATGATGGGAGTCAGTGCCACAGGCCGGTAATCGTTGAAAGAGGTGACTTGAGGTTTCTTTGGCACCGGAATGATGGAGGCAGTTTTGAGACAGGCTGGCACTGTGGCTTGGTCCAGTGAGGTGTTAAAAATGTCTGTTAGGACACCAGCCAGCTGACCTGCGCATTCCCTGAACACCCGCCCAGGTATGTTGTCGGGGCCTGGGCCCTTCCGTGGGTTGACTCTTTTCAGAGTCTTCAACACATCGGCCGTGTCCAGGCAGAGTGCCTCCTCTTCCTGGTGGGGAACAGTTTTCTTTGCCGGAGTACTGTTCAGTGCCTCGAACCTCCCAAAGAAGTTATTGAGTCCATTTAGAAAGTCAGCATCAATTTCACCCACTGGGGGGGAGGATGGATTGTAATCTGTGATCGCCTTTATGCCTTGCCACATACTCCTGGTGTTGCTGGTGTCGTGGAAGAACTCCTGTATTTTCTGACTGTGGGTTCGTTTTGCTAACCTGATAGCACGGTTCAAGTTGGCTCTCGCTGTCCTCAGTGCCTCCTTGTCGCCAGACTTGAAGGCTGAGTTCCGTGCTTTTAGCATTTTCCGTACCTCCTTAGTCATCCAGGGTTGTTGGTTGGCCCGGGTGATAATGTTCTTAGTGATGCTGACGTCCTCTGTGCACTTGTTGATGTAGGCTGACACAGTCATGGCGTACTCATCGATGTTGATCTGGTTGTTGTAAGTGGCTGCTGCCTTGAACATCTCCCAGTCAGAGCACTCAAAACAGTCCTGAAGTGCCTCCATGGCCCCCTCAGTCCACATTCTTACCTGCTTTACTATAGGTTTTGTTCTGATCAGCAGGGGCTTGTATGCAGGAATTAGCATAACAGATAGGTGGTCTGAAGAGCCAAGGTGGGGGCGGGGGGCTGCTCTGAATGCTTCTTTGATGTTGGTGTAGGCCAAGTCTAGAGTATTGCTGTTAAACCATATGCAGATACAGTAGGTCAGTATGCTCTCTATGGAGCACTTGTAGAAGGACACCAGCAGCTTCTCCTTGATGTTGTTCCTCCTGAGAACCCTCAGGAAGTACAGTCTTTGCTGGGCCTTTTTTATCAGCTCGAAGGTGTTCATGTTCCATGTGAGGCCCTGCTCAATGTGGACCCCGAGGAAACGGAAATCAGCTACCCTCTCCACACATTTTCCCCCAATGGTTAGTGGTGTAATGTCCGTTTTATTCCTCCTGTAATCTATTATGAGTTCTTTTGTCTTTGAGTTGTTGAGGAGCAGATTGTTCTCCCTGGACCACTGCAACAGCCGCTCCACCTCTCCCCTGTAGGCAGACACCGTCGCCTCCTGAGATGAGCCCCACTACTGTGGTGTCATCAGCAAACTTGATGATGGTGTTGCTGTGGTGGGCAGAGGAGCAGTCGTATGTGTACAGACAATAGAGCAGGGAGCTCAGCACACAGCCCTGTGGAGAGCCAGTACTAAGGCTGAGGGCAGTGGATGTATGTTTTGTCACCCTAACTCTCTGCTGTCGGTTGGTCAGGAAGCTCAGAATCCACATGCAGATGGAGTGAGGGAGGCCCAGTTCCCCCAATTTGTCCACCAGTCTGTGAGGGAGGATGGTATTAAAAGCAGAGCTGTAGTCTACAAAGAGGATCCGCACATAGCTCCCCTGCTGCTCCAGATGTGACAGAGCAGCATGGAGGGCCGTGGTCACAGCGTCCTCTGTGGATCTGTTGGCTCTGTGGGTGAACTGGTGGTGGTCAAAGCCAGGAGGGAGAAGTGCTGTGATGTGACCCCGGACCAGTTTTTCAAAACACTTCGTCACCACAGGGGTTAGTGCCACTGGCCGGTAGTTGTTGAGGCAAGAGATGTGAGGTTTCTTGGGTATCAGGGAAACAAGACACAGCTTGAAACAATGAAGGGGTAGACAGGACAACACGGAGACTCAATAGACACAGAAACCTAAATGAATACACAGAAAAAAATAAATCCTTACAGAGCACTTTTTATTATGGCAGCTGACAAAACACAAACTATGTGTGACGTTATTGCGCCCTCTACTGCGCGTGTGGGACACTTTCAGGTAGTTTGCAGTTTTCACTGGAGATCGCATACAAGTTCCATATATTTGGAAGTGTGATGACCACACCAAAAAAATAAAATTTGGCAAAAAAACCAAACAAACAAAAAAAAAGGAAATGGTTCACTTCAGGTTGCTTTGTGAATGCAGTGGATTTTCAAATCCAACTGGAGCCTACTGCTCATCCTAAACCTGGTCTGTAAGCCATGATTTTGTGAAGGCAAGACAGCAAATTTTTCTCATTTTGAAAATGTGTTTACATCTAAAGCCCACTAAGCTTGTTCTAGATGCTTTTGCCTTTTATTTGGGCTCATATGTTTTATCCTCTGCTGTAGTCTCCCTCTTTTTACCATTTTCCCATCAAACAGTTATTTGTTAGTAAAAGCTCTGTAGGAATATTATGTGACAAGAGGTTATAAGTTGAAAAACAGAGGGATAGAAGCGTCTCCAGCTTACTGCAGTGTTAATGCAATAAGCTGAATTTTGTGGGTGAAAATTGCAGAAAAATTTGAAGTAAACTGCAGAAGACTTGCAGAAATGTACAAAATGGGCAGAAGCAGTAGAAGAAAGCAAAAGCCGGCAAAACACAGAAAAACTGTTGAAGAAAAGTAAAAACTTTCAGACAATGCAAATGTCCCACACAAAGACTGTTAGAAACCGGTGCATAATACTGCTTTCAAAGCTAAACTGTGAGGTTTCTGCAGTTTATGAGGTAAAATGAGTCACAAAGCTAAAGCTAGCTGATATACAAATAATAGCATGGAGGTTATCACTAGAAAGTTGGCCCATGCAGTGTGAAACAGCCCATGTCCATCCATCCATCCATCCATCCATCTTCTTCCGCTTATCCGAGGTCGGGTCGCGGGGGTAGCAGCTTCAGAAGGGAGGCCCAGACTTCCCTCTCCCCAGCCACTTCTTCTAGCTCCTCCGGGGGAATCCCGAGGCGTTCCCAGGCCAGCCGAGAGACATAGTCCCTCCAGCGTGTCCTGGGTCTTCCCCGGGGCCTCCTCCCGGTGGGACGTGCCCGGAACACCTCACCAGGGAGGCGTCTAGGAGGCATCCTGACCAGATGCCCGAGCCACCTCAACTGGCTCCTCTCGATGTGAAGGAGCAGCGGCTCTACTCTGAGTCCCTCCCGGATGACTGAGCTTCTCACCCTATCTCTAAGGGAGAGCCCAGCCACCCTACGGAGAAAACCCATTTCGGCCGCTTGTATCCGCGATCTCGTTCTTTCGGTCATGACCCAAAGCTCATGACCATAGATGAGGGTGGGAACGTAGATCGACCGGTAAATCGAGAGCTTCGCTTTTTGGCTCAGCTCTCTCTTCACCACGACGGACCGGTACAGCGCCCGCTTGACAGCAGACGCTGCGCCAATCCGCCTGTCGATCTCCCGCTCCCTTCTTCCCCCATTCGTGAACAAGATCCCGAGATACTTAAACTCCTCCACTTGGGGCAGGACACCCCCCCTGACCCGGAGAAGGCACTCTACCCTTTTCCGGGTCAAGACAATGGCCTCGGATTTGGAGGCACTGATCCTCATCCCGGCCGCGTCACACTCGGCTGCGAACCGCTCCAGCGAGAGCTGCAGATCACGATCTGATGAAGCCAAAAGGACCACATCGTCTGCAAAAAGCAGAGATGAGATCCTAAGGCCACCAAATCGGATCCCCTCAACACCTTGGCTGCGCCTAGAAATTCTGTCCATGAAAGTGATGAACAGAATCGGTGACAAAGGGCAGCCCTGGCGGAGTCCAACTCTCACCGGAAACGAGCCCGACTTACTGCCGGCAATGCGGACCAGACTCTGACACCGGTCATACAGGGACCTGACAGCCCGTATCAAAGGGCCCGGTACCCCATACTCCCGGAGAACCCCCCACAGGGCTCCCCGAGGGACACGGTCGAACGCCTTCTCCAGGTCCACAAAACACATGTAGACTGGTTGGGCGAACTCCCATGCACCCTCCAGGACCCTGCCGAGGGTGTAGAGCTGGTCCAGCGTTCCACGACCAGGACGAAAACCACACTGCTCTTCCTGAATCCGAGGTTCGACTATCCGACGGACCCTCCTCTCCAGGACCCCTGAATAGACCTTGCCAGGGAGGCTTAAGAGTGTGACCCCTCTATAATTGGAGCACACCCTCCGGTCCCCCTTTTTGAACAGGGGGACCACCACCCCAGTCTGCCAATCCAGGGGAACTGCCCCCGATGTCCATGCGACATTGCAGAGTCTCGTCAACCAACACAACCCTACAACATCCAGAGCCTTAAGAAACTCCGGGCGGATCTCATCCACCCCCGGGGCCCTGCCACCGAGGAGCTTTTTAACCACCTCGGCGACCTCGTCCCCAGAGATTGGAGAGCCCAACCCAGAGTCCCCAGGCTCCGCTTCCTCAGTGGAAGGCATGTTGGTGGGATTGAGGAGGTCTTCGAAGTACTCTGCCCACCGGCCCACAACGTCCCGAGTAGAGGTCAGCAGCACACCATCCCCACTATAAACAGTGTTGGTGCTGCACCGCTTCCCCCCCCTGAGACGCCGGATGGCGGACCAGAATCGCCTCGAAGCCGTACGGAAGTCTTTCTCCATGGCCTCTCCAAACTCCTCCCACGCCCGGGTTTTTGCCTCAGCAACCGCCCGAGCCGCATGCCGCTTCGCCCGCCGGTACCCATCAGCTGCTTCCGGAGTCCCACAGGCCAAAAAGGCCCGATAGGACTCCTTCTTCAGCCTGACGGCATCCCTCACCGAAGGTGTCCACCAGCGGGTTCGAGGGTTGCCGCCGCGACAGGCACCGACAACCTTGCGGCCACAGCTCCGATCGGCCGCCTCGACAATGGAGGCACGGAACACGGTCCACTCAGACTCCATGTCCCCCACCTCCCCCGGGACGTGTTCGAAGTTTTGCCGGAGATGGGAGTTAAAGCTCCGTCTCACAGGGGATTCCGCCAGACGTTCCCAGCAGACCCTCACAACACGTTTGGGCCTGCCAGGTCTGACCGGCTTTCGCCCCCACCACCGGAGCCAACTCACCACCAGGTAGTGGTCAGTGGACAGCTCCGCACCTCTCTTCACCCGAGTGTCCAAGACATACGGCCGCAGATCCGATGAAACGATGACAAAGTCGATCATCGAACTGCGGCCTAGGGTGTCCTGGTGCCAAGTGCACATATGGACACCCTTATGCTTGAACATGGTGTTCGTTATGGACAATCCATGGCGAGCACAGAAGTCCAGCAACAGAACACCGCTCGAGTTCAGGTCGGGCGGGCCGTTCCTCCCAACCACGCCCCTCCAGGTCTCACTGTCATTGCCCACGTGAGCGTTGAAGTCCCCCAGCAGAACAAGGGAGTCCCCAGGAGGAGCACTCTCCAGTACCCCCTCTAAGGACTCCAAAAAGGGTGGGTAATCTGAACTGTCGTTCGGCCCGTAAGCACAAACGACAGTCAGAACCCGTCCCCCCACCCGTAGGCGGAGGGATGCTACCCTCTCGTTCACCGGGGTAAACCCCAACGTACAGGCGCCGAGATGGGGAGCAACAAGTATGCCCACTCCTGCCCGACGCCTCTCACCTTGGGCAACTCCAGAGTGGAAGTATGTCCAGCCCCTCTCAAGGAGACTGGTTCCAGAACCAGAGCCGTGCGTCGAGGTGAGACCGACTATTTCTAGCCGGAACCTCTCGACCTCACGCACTAGCTCCGGCTCCTTCCCCACCAGAGAGGTGACATTCCACGTCCCAAGAGCCAGTTTCTGCAACCGAGGATCGGACCGCCAGGGTCCCCTCCCTCTGCTGCCACCCATCCCACACTGCACCCGACCCCTTTGGCCCCTCCCACGGGTGGTGGGCCCATGGGAGGGGGGGCCCATGTTTCCTCTTCGGGCTGAGCCCGGCCGGGCTCCATGGGTAAAAGCCCGGCCACCAGACGCTCGCCATCGTGCCCCCCCTCCAGGCCTGGCTCCAGAGTGGGGCCCCGGTGACCCGCGTCCGGGCGAGGGAACACCAAGTCCAAAGTTTTCCTTCATCATTGGGGTCTTTGGGCTGCTCTTTGTCTGGTCCCTCACCTAGGACCTGTCTGCCTTGGGTGACCCTACCAGGGGCATGAAGCCCCAGACAGCATAGCTCCTAGGATCATTGGGACACTCAAACCCCTCCACCACGATAAGGTGGCAGCCCATGGAGGAGAACAGCCCATGTAAAAGCTAAAATTAGCTACAAAGGTAAAGCTGGCTAACCTACCAATGACAGGATCTAGGTTAGCACTAGCACATTAACCTACAATAACATATTCCATGCTGTCTGGAAAAAAAACATGTAAAAGCGAAAATGAGCTAAAATGCCAATTGATACCATCTATTCTAGACAAGCACTAGCATGTTGACCTACAGCAACATATTCCATGCAGAATAAAAAAACCTATGTAGAAACTAAAACTAGCTCAAAAGCTAAAGCTAGCTAAAATACTGACAGCTATCACTAGAATCTTGATGTATAACATACTCTATGCATTGTGATAAAACCCATGTAATAAATAAATATAGCTAAAATGTAATATTAGCTAAAATGTTGTGAATTGCATGTGAGGTAATACCAACATGTTGACTAACATTAACCCACTCCATTCAGTCTGTTAGGTTTGGCTCATTATCAAAATTTAATGTCTACTAATCAAAAACCTTAAAGTTATTTCCAATAAAAAAGAAACCTGGTACAATTTAAATATTCTGAACTTAATTACCACAGCTAATATTAGTTGTGGAACACAAAACTGATTTATAAACTTGATTTTGTAAACTAAACTATAACCCTGAAATACAGCTTCAAATGAAATAAACTGTTTTGGGAAGCCGTTTAACCCACATGCAGAATCAAACCAAGACTACTGGAAAGTACAAGAAGGGAAATGTGCAATTCAGGAAATGTGGATGTTGAGCAGGACCAGTGACTTCTGGGAGAAAGACAGCATTAGATTTGAAGATCCTTACATGTAGGATACATTTTCTTGAATGTTGTTTTGGATGATTGATCTTGCATTCTGCTGAAGAAGTAGGGGTCTTGGGAGGTTCAGCGGGAGGACACAGGGGACTTCTTGACACAGGCTTGAGTAACGAGATGTGAAAAACAGGACAGATCTGCAGACTGTCTGGGAGAATGAGACGGCAGAAACAGGGCTGAGGACAGACTGAATCTCAAATGGACCGATGAACCTGAGGGACAGTTTTTTGCAGGATCCTTTCAGACGGATATATTTGGTAGAGAGCCTTCTGACAAGGATTGTATTCTGAGGCCGGGACTCTTTTACGGTTAATCAGTTATTGATTCTGTTCACACATTTGGTTGAGGGCAGCAGAGATGGTTCGAGGTATGTTTACATCTGCGGATGAAATGTTGGACTGAAGTGACAATCGTCTCCCTTTCCTCTGAAGGAAAGAGTGGTGGTTGATATGCCAGGGAGGCCTCGAAAGGGGACAGACCGATGGCAACAGACATATGTGTGTTGTGGGCATATTAAACCCAGATCAGTTGAGTCTGGGTTGGCCACCAGACTCAACTGACTTTGTGTGGGTTGGATGCACTGATGCAGCGCAGAGTAGACTAATTCCTGGTTCATTCTCAGTCTGCCCATTAGTTTGTGGGTGGAACCCAGAGCTGAGTGCCACCTTGGCACCGAGAGCATTGGATAAAGCCTTCCAGACTCTGGATGTGAATTAGGGGCCTGTCAGACAGGATTTCCCGGGGGATGCCATGCACCTGGAAAACGTATTTCAAGAGAAGCTGTGCAGTCACAATGGTAACGTTTTGAGAGGGACAAGATGACAAGCCTTGGAAAACTGGTCGACTATGGTGAAAATGGTGGTAAACCTCTTGAAAACTGGTAGGCCTGTGTTATTACGGAGACGTCCACTTCCACAATAAACTGGACTTTGGGGTCTGGTTAAGATAGAATAGGAGCTTAAGAAAACTTCAGGTTGAGGAGTTCGAATGCCTTATCTGCCTGGGGTGACCATTGAAACCATTGTTTAGGAGAGGGGAGTTGTGTGACAGGAGCGACGGCTTGGCTGAAGTTTTTTATAAAGTGGCGGTAGAAATTTGCGAAGCCCAGACTTGCCTTCACCTGCCCACTCTCAAGGACATAACCCAGGAAGTTGATACATGTAGCATGAAACTCGCACTTCTCTGCTTTGACAACTAGTTTGTTCTCTAACAGGCATTGGAGTACTAGATGCACATGTCTCTGATGTTCCTCTAACTACCAGAAAAATATCAGAATGTTTCTCAAGCGAGCAGAGAGTCCGAACAAAAACTAAGTATGAGCGTGAGGAGAAGTTTTGAGTACAATCTTACAAGTTTTGCTTTCAAAATAAAAATGTGAGCAAAAGTATTAAAAGTTTTGAGAACAAATTATCTGAAATCCTGCTTTCAGACTGAAAATGTCTGATCTTGGATTATGACAGAAAAAATTCTCCATAAAGGAACAGGTGATGTCAAAAAAGGATTACCTGTGCTCCATTGCTATTCCTGGTGGTCAGCGGGCGCCCCCCTTTACATGTAGTACTGCATGTAAACAAACGTTTATTTGCTAGCTTACTAAATGATTGTCTTAAAAATAATGATGGAAAACTGGCTTAAAACCAAGTCACTCATAAGAAAAGCTGCAGATACTGATTGAACGAAAGCAACTCCAGGACTACTTATATGATCAGAGGAAGCTTAGTCACAATCACACCTTTGCATAATGAGATCTCATATAAAGCAGCAAATATTTTAGTTCTTTAGAAGACGCAACTTTTTAAAACTGTTACTGCCAGCATTCTTGAAAACAACTGAAGGAAACGTAATGGAATCTCAAACACACATTTTCTAAAGGTCTTATTGGCTCTAGCGCCCTTTATTTGATAGTGAATCGACAGGAAAATGGGTAATGAGAGAGGGAGAAGCAAAGGTCACAGGCAGGGACTCGAACCTGTGAAGATTACTCGTCAATTACTAAGACCTCCATATGTGGGTTGTGCTTTACCCCTGTGCTATCACAGCACCCTATTAAACACACATTAATTTAAAAAATTTAATGTTTCTGCTGTCTATAGCAGGGTTTGGTGAGGTACAGTACACCGTGCTTGGACAGGCCACCAGCCCATCACAGACCAACACAAAAACACAGGACAACAACCATTCACACTCACACCTAAGAGCAATTTCGGGTAACTTTGGACTGTAGGAGAAAAGTGGGATATGCAGAGAAAAACCCTGCAGCATGCAAAGAGAACATGCAAACCTTGCACAGAAATTTATTATCTCCACATAACAAGATAATTATCTCTTCATAATTTACTCAGGTCATTTTGTCTGATGTTTAAATTAACTGACCTTGAAACAGCGGTGAGAAAAAGAAGAAATCTATATGGGGCAAATAGTTTTTAATAGCACTGCGTGTAGGTGTTGACATACAAGTTTTCTGCTGGTGGTTAATATCAAGTCACAGAATTATTAAGTAAGAAACTATGAACAATCAACACTAAAATGACCTTGTTCTAAAACCTGTTTTACATCTGTACCCCGAGGAGTAATATGCTTGGAAGTGGCTTGGTGAAAATAATAAGGATTGCCCAAGGGTTGGGACTTTGCTGCATTAATTTTGATTAATTAATTACATAGATTTTAACATGTTAAAAATGTTAACGCAATTAATCACTTTTTTCATAAAAAGCTGGTACAACCATAAATCTGATGCACAAGCTACAACACCAAATATGAAGCAACAGCCGCAGCAGGACAGGTAGACATAGCCGATACTGTTGGCCAACTGGGTGTGTAACACACAAGGGTGAAACAAATATTAAAACGTAATGAAAGTAATCATTCTGTCATAACTCTGAGAACAGAATGGAGAATGCAGAATAGAGAATGTGGATTATCTGGAGGATCCAGTCCAGAGGAAGTATAAGCCTGTGAGATAGCCTCACACAACCAGTGAGAAAGCATGCCCCACAGCGTTGTCTCTGAAACGCTGAGAACAACGCAGTGCAGAAGTGCACGCCATGTAACATGAGAGCATGCGCACGGGGCAGAGGAGATGAGATGCAGCTCCCTCCTCAAAGTTATGAGGAGGAGGGTAAAAGACCTCCAAAGATATCTCCCTTGATCTGAACAAGCTTGTGATGCTTTTAGGAGTAAAAACAGGGTTGGGACGCAGCACTGCCAAGCTACCATCGGCTCGTATTCTGAGGCAAGAGGGAGCAACAGAGAGTGCGGATAAATCGCTCACTCTCTTAACAGATGTGAGGGCCAACAGCAGAGCAGTTTTAAAAGACAGGAACTTAAGGGGAGCCTGATCTAAAAGCTTCAACCAGAGCATGCTCTGTCAAATCTTATAGAGTACACCTCTCCGAAACCATTTCATCAGTGGGTGGTTGAAGACCATTCTGTCACCAAACCCTCATGCAGGAGGAAATAGTTGCAGCATAAGTCTTGTTGTTGCGCAACACCCCCCTCCTCCTTTCTGTCTCTACTCTCTCACTCTCGTACTTCCTCTTCTGAGAGGGGAGATGTGCTACCAGCTCTCCTTCTAACGGGTTAATTGAGTTTCCTAAATCTGCTGGGATTTACCCTGTCCAGAACTGAAGTAAACTCTGTTTAAGCTGGTTTCGAGAAACGATTCACCTGATTTTTGACGGCCTACATCCAGGTGTCCCACCCTTCTTCCCCCTGTGAATTAGCCAGACTGAGCAGCCTACAGCCAACTAGTTTCACAGAGCACACCTGTTAACGGTCGCTCGTTCTCTATTTTACAACTTGCATTTGTTATTGAACCAGGTAGGTTTTAGTGACTCGGGCGAGTCCCAAGGATGATGTTTTACATTTGGGCTACCAGCAACCTAAAAACATTTTCCACTTTTTCCTCTCCAGAATCAAACATCACAGCTATTTTACAACCATCAAAGAACTTTAAGGTGACTCATTAACTGAATGTCCACAACATCTTTTAGATTTTCTTTATGCTAAATATTTTATTAGTAAGGCATTTTTGCAAGGGTCAGTACAGCTTAATTCAGTAGCAGAAATAATCAAATAAGTAAAATCAATCATCTAGTCTATCTTTCCCTACTGCTGACACTGAGAACTAAAAAAGGGAACCTTTGAGAGAGACGGACGGAGTTTGGCGTTTCGAACCCCAGACCTGGCCTGATGATGAAGAAGGTGTTGCAGCAGGAGGAAGATGTTGATCGGCGAAGGCCGGGATCTCTGTAGGTCTGATGAGCTTCTTCTCCGCATGGATGGTGAGGTCACACAGGACTTGGTGCTGGCAGGAAAAAAGGCACCAGTTCTTCTTCTTTGTCTTTGTCTTCATCTTTGTCTTTGGGGTCTGAACCCAGCCGATGAGAGAAGTGCGATTCGAAGCCACAAGTTGCGGGGCTGACGGGTTGGTCCCCATGAGCAGCACAGTCTTCGGCTCTGTGGCCCCGGCTCTTCTTCAGCTGCAGAGTTCTTTGTCCATCTCGATCTTGGCTCGAAGCTGCCCGGAGGATCCAACGAACGGTTCCTCTTTTGCACCCACCTTTTATAGGGTTTATCCACCTTTTGGTGCGTTTTCATTGGCTGTCTGCTTAGACAGATGATCTCATATCCATCACTGTCTTACAGACATTTCCTGATGTCTGTGCTAATGTCTCAGGGTTGCTCAACCTCCTATGTCTCTTGCCTGCATGACCTTTTCCCTGAAACGTTTACGTTGTTCAACAACCTGTTTCCAAATAAGGCATTGGTCAGCTCTGCTCTCCTGTTAGTTCCCCTTTTTCCCTTCCTTTCACCTTTCACCTACCATCTACCTCCAACATATCAGTGATGTTTAATTGCAGTTACACCTTTTTTACACCATTTCAAGTTTAATGTCAAAATCACATTTATATCACATTTATTTTCTTTAGCTTCTCTGATTTAGCATTCATTTATGATTTTATAACCATAACTTATTAATTATACTTATTATAATCTTAATGTGAGTTATTACAGATGTTTTTCTGAAAAGAAACCAAGAATAATCCATGATTCTAATTATTTGATACCAAAATTACAGTTACTTGTTTTTCTTGTAAGTGTTCTCACAAATGTACGTGTAAATATTATTACAAGTAAACCATTATTAATATAAGTATTTTACTTTGAATCTTATCAAATTACTCAAAATGTTTAGATTTCATTCTTTAAACTTTCATGCTTTAAAATAAGGAATAGTCTCAGCTATTTTTATATATCTGCAGGCTGGAAACTTACTTCCTCTTTTTCCAGGAAACCTGCTTTTCCTGTTTAATGACTCTCTCTGACTGACTATGATTTCTTATGATTAGATAGAAAAAAGTAGAATTAAAGCAAAGTTTGCATGAGACAAAAACAACACACACAACCAGATTTATTTTATTGACACTTAAGTCTACTGTTGGGCCTAGATGTCACTTGAGTGATTCATTTTAAAGATAACTTTATTTATTATTACTGTTAAACTAAAATCTCCAGCATGGGGAAGTGGGATGAGCTCGGATTTTCTTGACACCCCCTCCACGAGGTCAGACCTTTCACATGCTGGGAGTCCATCACCCTCCTGCAGTTCGCCGTCCTCATCCCCTGGAAAGAGAAGATGTTCGTCTGGGATGTGAAGATGCAGATTCTTCATCCTCAGTTGTCACAGAGGGCTCAGTGTAGTCATCAAAACTCCACTTCTCTTGACAGTCTTAATGGTGCTGAAAGCTAAATTTCTGTCAGCTGAGGGAGAAATGACAGCACGCAGCCTAGAAGACATGAAATAGGCTCCACGCCCTCTCCCACGCACCAGCGTTGAAAGGCTGACCACTTTGATGTATATAATGTTGTGGAAGAAGCGGCTTGTTCGCCCTGAATTGTGCACACTACGTTCTGGGGGAGACCGAGCTTCTCTAGGCGCGTCTGTTTAGCCACCAGACCCAGAGACACTGGGACATCTATCTCTGGGTGGCTCCTGATCGGTCCCCTGGCCTGGAGGAGTGCATCCTCCCTCCATGGCAGCTTCCACGATCGACCTGACAGCAGCTGCTGCAGGCTGGGAAACCGCGGCATGTTTTTGCGCTCGGTTGCCACCAGCGCAGTTCCAGAGGACAGCTGTTCCTCTGGAACTCGGTCCAGGAGCCGTGGAATCAATAGAAATGGGGGAAACGCATGAAGGAGCATTTTTGGCCACGGGCTGTGGGCGAAGGCGTCCACTACTAATGGTGGATCCTCCCTTGGGTTCAGGAAGAACCACAGCTGGCACTGTGCATTCTCTCGTGTGCTGAACAGGTCCACTGCCTCTCTGCTGAATCTGCTCCATATTTGAGCGATCAGCTCAGGATGGAGTCTCTAATCCCCATGGCGAGAACCGCCCCTGGACATGATGTCCGCTTTCCTGTTCAAGACGTCAGGGATGTATACTGCTCTGATGGAGAGCAGGTATACTCACACATAACACAGCAGCTGTCTGGCACTGTCTAACAACTGAGTGGAGCGCATGCCTCCCTGGCGATTTATGTAGGCTGTTGCCACTCTGTTGTAGAGAGCAAAGTGTTGAGTCACCATCAGCAACGTTGAGGAGCTCCAGAACGTTTATGTCAAGAGACATGTGGTCTGGCCACTGTGCTCCCACCACCTGAGACAGACATGTTCCTCCCCATCGCGTTCTGCTCTGGAGATGATAGGACCATCTTAACAATCCCCCTGAATGGAGGAGGGCTGGTTCCAAACTGCAGTGTGTAACCCCTGTTGACCCATCCACCTCTCCAGGGAACATGTCCACCGCCACTCTGAGTACCATTCTGAAAGTGGGCATGCATTTATGTGAGGTGCTATGGTCTGCATGGACTCCAGCCATGTTAGAGCCCCTACCGCCATCCCCTGCCTCGGAGAATCTCTGGGGGGGCTCAGGCAGAAAGGGCTGGCTGTTAGCCTCCATGCTGCTCATGCAGAGCGAGGGCGAACCTGTGCGCTTCCTGAGGGAGAGTCAAGGTACTTGAGACGCAGTTTTGGCATGGACCGCGGCCGGACAGATGATGAGCCTTCACCACTCACAAGGTGAGATGAGTGCGAAGCGGCAGTCGCAATCCCAGTAGGCTCTGACAGTTCACAGAATTCACTCCTAGATTCAGACTAGGCAGACTAAGAGGCAGACTTATCCACTGCCACTGAGACAGTAAAAAATCTGTGTTTAAACCGCCGAGCTGTGGCACCTCCTAAACAGCTGTTTAGAGCCGGTGTGGGAAATGCTGTGAGATCAGCTGATCTGACAGGCGAGTTGGAACTTGAAAGAATTTTGTTCTCAGTGAAATGTTTGTGTTTTATTTCAAAACATTTCACATTATCACACACATTCCCCCCAGCTAGTAATTTCCTAGCTTGTCTGCTCCATGGTCCCAGCGGCTGGCCAGTCCAGGATGGACTCCAGGTCCTTCTGGAGCTTCTCAGCCATTGATGGTGATAGGCAGAGCCAGGTGGTCCCCTGGATCAGAGTGGCCCAGGCAGCAATCCGTGAGGAACAAACCAATGAGGTGGTGCACAGATTGAGTATGGCGTCAGCCACCTTACAGAGAGAGTCCTTCAGCTCCTCTGGCAAGGCGGCTTCCTCCACTCTCTTGGAGATGCCGTATGCCAACATAGCAGCATTATTTCTGGCTGCCGTTATCTGATAGGAGCACTGATGGACCCGGTCAGAGAACCTGGTAATCAGTTGATCATGCTTAGAAGGGGGCACAGGCCGCTGGTCTAATTGTATGTCTTGGCCCCAAGCATGTCAACGAGGCCCAGATCCACAGGGGGAACAGAGGGAAAACGCCGCTCCGTGAACCTCTCCACCCTGGTGATAGGTGCATAGGTGGAGACAGGCGCCCTCACCTTCACGGGGTCAGCTGCTATCTCAGCTAAGTACGTCTTTATGGCAGGAAACTGAGCCCAGATGGGGTGCAGGTGACGACTTGAGGTGGAGCCAAACCGTCCCGCCAGATCGTTTGAACATGATGGAGGATGCTGGGGGACGGGAAGCCCCTTAGCTCTAGCCACCTCCTTGATCAAGCTAGGTAGCTCGAGGAGGAGCGAGCCCAAAGCTGGGAGCGGGGTAGAGTTGGACATACAGAGCCCAGTGTTTACTGAGCACCCACTCAGCCACCTCTCTTCCATGGCAGTGCTTCCCAGCTGGGAGGCAGCATTGGAACAGCTGTTGTTCTTGCCGCCATCCTCGTTGCTGTCGCCCTCTCCACCATCCTCTCTGCTGGCGTAATCTTTCAATTCCTGCTCAATGCAGCCAGCATCACCTCATGAAAGGTGACCTGACTCGGTGGGCCCATCATCCCTCCTAGCTCCAGCCTTGAGAAAGGCTAGTCTCTGCCTCCTCTCCTTCAGCGGGAGGAGAGCACAGGAGCGGCAAGAGGACTGAGGCGTTAGGGTGAGGTTGGCGTACTGGGGTCCCAGGCATCCCTCGCAGGTCTGGTGTCCATCGAAGACATGATGTACCCTGTCTGAAAAGACGGGCGACAACAGATGATACCATTAGAAGACATCTTCGGTCTTAAGACAGTTGCTATCGCTATACTGAAGAAAAAAAATGGGATCCGGTCTGACAGTTATTTATACAGACCGGGGTGGTACCCACCCATTAGGTGGGCATGGACTAAGATTTTTCCAGCGCTGCGCTGCACGCACAAGGGATAAACCCACTTATATATAGGTGAAGCCTATACAAAAGAGAACTTGACCGACTCAAGCTGCCTGTAGCGAATGTCAGACGTTTTCTCTGCAGCTAAACCATTTCTGTGTTGGGGGGCAAGGATGGGGCTTTCTCCTGCTATTACAAGAACAATTACAAAAATAAATAAAAACGATTTTTATAACTTCAACATCAGACCTACATTTATATTCACAAACAAGGGTATTTTGAAAAAAAAGAAATTGTCCATAATTTGATAGTTAGAGGGTGTAGTTCCATCCCCCTCCTTCTCACCATGGAGGCCCTTGCCTCATGTATCTTAAAAACATGGAGGCAAAATTAAAGATAAAATAAAAAAATTAATAAAATATTGAAAAAAGAAATCATGTGCACCATGCACATGCCTAAAAATAATTATCACTTTTATAAAATATACTAGGGGTGCACAGATTTATTGGCTAGCCGACTTATTGACGCCAATTTCCTTAATTTTGAGAGATGGGTGATCAGCTGAATCTTACACGTGAAGCCAATCTTATCCCCTGATCTAATCTACGTCAGCAAAGATCTAAAAATCAACTACTGTCCTCTTCTGCTTTCCCATGACAGAGGTTTGACTGACAGACTGGCACACCAGGTCATGTCTGCACCTTTGTAGTTAACAGTAGTCACCCCACTGTTGCCAACTCAGAGAATTTCTTGTTATATTTCGTGATATATCAGTATTCTGTGTTTTTCAAAAAATCTTCAATCAGCGCATTCTACAATATACTTATCACTTTTGTAAAATACATTGTCATGTTTGTACAGTATCACATTTATACACATTATAACATGATAGTGTTTGATATTCTTTTTCCTTTGTGACAGCAATACACTTCTGTATTTTTACAAAGAGGTTTAATAGAAATCAAAAAAGACACAAAAATAGTAGAGCATAGCCTCTACATGGGCTTTATTTTATTTCCTCAAATAAAAAAAACGATCTAATGGAATCCTGGACTAGACTACTGTTGTGTCCAAGTAGTGCAAAAATGAGTTGGCCAATGGCCAAGGCTATTCAATTCTTAAGTAGTATCTCAATGCTAAATATGTTGCAGCACAGACGTCCCAAATACTAATGTCAGCATCCACAGTCCACGTTTCTAAAGAAGTAGTAGGAGTTCCATAAATGATCAGGGGTTCCTGAAACACTTTGAAAGCTTCATAGATTATAGTAGCAATTTGTGCCAATCTGATGGTTTAATAACTTTAAATAATAGATTAAAAATAATAAATATATTTGTTGTTGAGCTATGTCTTTCTGACATACGGGTTCAATGTCCAATAGCTCATCTTGACTTAAAAAAAAAAGAGCTCAGAATTTAATTACAAAATTATTATTATTTTTGCAAATTATCTAATAATTTTGCAAAAGGGGGGAGTTTTCAATTAAAATGTGATTAATTAAACATTAAACATTCCAGGCAATGGCTCTTGGAAGAGGGAGGATGAGTTTGACGACGATGCCAGACAAGCCTATGCCTCCCTAAACACAGTGACACTACTCAGAACAGTCAAGCCAGAGTATGAGAACTTCTCCATGGAGATGAAAAGATCCATAGAGGGACTTGGCCTTCACGACTGCAATGACTGTGGAAATGTATGTATCTCTGCCTGTTGCAAATAAAACAATTGTTCACATTCTTTTACATACAACTGATGCTCATGTCATGACAAAATTTGTAAAAATGTTTTATTATTTTAATGATGATTACCCCTTGTCCTCATTTTTGGCAATTAGGTTTCTACTACTTAAGATAATAATTTAGAAATTGATTATTGGGATTCATCTTCCTGATATACTCCAAGATCTTTGCTTTTTTTAATCGTGGCTCACTAGTCTTTGGCCTCTGTTCTATAGCATGCAGTCTAAGGGTGATGAAATGAGGCAGATGACCGAGCAGTAAAAAGGACAGTCAGGAACAAGTTGAACTTAAAAAAAGGGTTAGGGTTTCTTTTATTTAACCCTATTACTCAAGTTGTATGATTGAACATTACTCCATCTGTATGGCTATAACTGTAGCCATCACATTGAGAGATTCCTTTTCTTAACATCTTTGGGATCTTTCTACGCATTTCTTCAAGCTATTGTAACTCCATGTCATCTTTTGATTGGTAGCACAAATGTATTGATAACTTTGACTTTGTTTCATTGATCATGTACTTATTATGTTATCTACATTGAAACTTGGATGACCTTGGGGTATTATGGGGTAATATACATTGAAGCTATAATAACAATCATAATAGGTTTTATTTACCCTACTGAAAAAATTATATACTTTAATATATTTCAAATATACTTACATTTGTGAAAGTACCTTTAAAGTATACTAAGTATTAAGTGTACTATCTATAAATATATACAAAGTATACTAAAAGCATGCTTGTACCAATTTTGACATAACTTTAAACACCCTTAAATATAATTGTATCAAAATACACTTTTAAGAAATATATGAAATAAAAGTATACTTTAAGGGAACAAAATATGTATTTGCTCAAGTGAAACAATATGGGTTTTAAAGAAATTTTGTGTATATTTTAAAATATATGCTCAAAATAGAATTTTTTCAAATTCACTTAACGCTTACTTGAAGAGTAAACAACTAAATACACTGAAATTTTAGTATGTTTTAAATTACCCCTCAGTATATACTTTAGGCTAATAAAGTATGCCTTTTTAGGTGCCCTAATGATCTTTTACTATTTTTGTTCAAATATCAAGGAATAAAAAAATAATAATCCTTATAGTGGAACTTGATGTAATGTTGTTCACCAAAGTAAATAATGTGTTCATGCCTCAAAATATCAAACATTGACAGTTTAGTGACAGAGGTTCTACAAACAAAAACAATACTTGTCCTTAACACTAAATGTTGCAAGTATCTTCAGTTTTACATCTCTCCGAATATGATCTGTTGTTTTCAGTTTAACTAAAACACAGAAGCTGTCTTTACCCAATTGATTTTCAGATGTATAATGTAAGATCTATTAGTGAACGGCATTAGCTCCAGTTCACACTCCAGACCAGATGGTGGCGGTAATGCACACTTTCAGTTTTTTTGACAAGCATCATAAAAAGAACAGCCACGAAGCCAGTGAAGGTAACAGATGGTGTTCAAATTCATAATTTTTACTGACATAATATTGCCTTAAAATTAGAGAGGACCTTGATAGCAGTTAGTAGTTTTGGTAAACTCAAGCTCGTGACGTCCTAGTCCAAGTTAGACGACAACACAACCGGACAAGAACTGGATGGAAATGAAATGTGGGTCACAAAAGGAACCCGAAAGAAACCCGAAAGAAACCCGAAGGGACAAAGGCTGCTAAGTTGTTGCTAGCTGGTGGTAAGTTTGCTTAAAAATGCTAATTATCTTCGTTTAATTATAAACAGTGCAGTACATATATAAAGAAACTTATGTTGGTTTCAGAAATAGATCTTTTGTCAGTTTTATTGTAATTTTTATGATTATTATTATAACAATCATTCAACTTCATGTTATAACTGCATGGAGGCTGTTTGTTGCAACTTGATATAGTCTTCTTCATAAACTCAACCTGGTTTTAATTAAGCTCATTATGCGAAAGAGACTTTGATATTGTGAGGCTGTTATAACTCATCATTGTTTTTATCTTCAACATATTTTTGCAGTCTAAGCAAATTAAGATGAAAGAGGAAGCCAGTGAACAAGAATTAGAAAACCTAAAGACTTTCCTGTCTCAGAAGAGGCTCTGGCTCCACCAGATCACCAACCAGTTCTGAGGATGAACCTCCACATCGTCTTCATGGTGGAAGGCTCTTTGTTTTTTTACACTGAGCAGCTGGCCACATTTTTAACAGCAAAAACTGGTATGTAACCAACGCTAAGTTCTTAATAAACATGATTTGATTTAAAAAGTAATTGGACAGAATTTATTCCCCTCGTTAATCTACCATTTCTCGTTCATACATTTTATTCATTGTTATCTTTCAGGGCCCTGTGATGGACTGGTGACCTGTCCAGGGTGAACCCCGCCTCTCATCTGATGACTGCTAGAGATGGGCACCACCAGCCCCCCTCACCACCATGCAAGGATCAGAGTGTTCAGATCATGGATGGTAAGATTGTAAGGTAGTTTGTCTCCCTTAAATCCACTTAAAACAACTTCATAACTTAAAACAACTTCATAACTTCCCAACATCAACTGATTTTATGATATTGCTGACTATTTATCTACTTTTAACATAAACAGGCAAAGAAGACCCCCAATCATTATCAGTTGTGATGAAGAAACATACATAGCGAGTCCACAACATCTTAAAATTGTAAGTCATACTTTGTGCTCTTTGTTGCATTCTTTGCCGTTTTTCTGTACTCTTTAAAATACAAGTGCTTTCTCTGTTTAATTGCTCTATTGTACTTTTTTGTAGGTTTCTGTAAAGTGCAGTGGTCCAGTGAATGGGAATGTTCTGCTGATCCTCACTGTTCTTAGGAAGGAGAAATGTCAGTTTGTCTGGCGTAATACTGGAATACTGTGACATTAAATTAAAACAATACTCCTTAGTGAATCATTTTCACATTTCCTCTAAAGTGTACCTATTGTTTTATTGTGCTAATTTTCTTAAGCATGTTGTCTATAAACTTTGAATATACTGACAATTTGTACAATTCTGTGATAGTATGTTGGCAATGTACTCTTGAAAAATGTCAATATATTGAATACACAATGTAATTTGTTTTAGTTGGAAAGTGTGTTGTAGTTGATCCTTCTGTTTTCTTTTAGCCTAATATGTTTGCAGTACTGTAGTGTGTATGAAGCATGTAATGTACAAAGTGGCAAAGCAGAATAATAAAAGACATTAAGTAATGTCTGTTATTGCGCAATAGCCAGCCCCGCCCTTTCCTCACAACTCTCTTGGGCTGACTACTGACCAGTTCTCTGTCTAACAGGTCCGGAAAGTCTCTAGGACCTGAGTATTACCCTGAGAGAGATCCATAAGAGACAATCTATTTAAACTGGTAGCGAAAGCGATTCGTCTAGCTCTAACTACCTTCGATCCAGAAGCTACGACCCTTTGCAGTTAAGAAACAATCAGCTGAGTAGCCCTCGCAGCTGCATAATCCCAATAACCGCTCCTGTTAACGGTAGCTCGCTTTCTAATGTATAACTCGCTCTTGGAACCGACTAGATTAAATTTAGTGACTTAGATGTAAGTCCCAGGGTCATTATTTACTCTCACCAAAGGAAATTATGAAGCCTCCTATTTACTGGAATCATGTACATTAGTTTTACCTTAATTAAAAGAACTGAAAAATAGTCAAATGACTCAATTAATTCCAATGTCCACCAACCTCATTAGAATTTTATAGTATGAATTTATTAAGCACGCTTAAGCAGGGATATGCGACATACAAATCAATAATCAATTGTATATAATTCAAAAACAGTGTAATAGAATTTACATGTACAATCATACTACCCTGTCTCCTTTCCCTACCTTATGTCGCAGGTTCTAAGATAGATTTTTAGGGAGCAGATTCAACTCACACCCAGTTGGAGATGGGTCTTTGGCAACAGAAATATCCCGTGTCTTGGTCAGAGTCTTTGTCCTTAGATGGAAAAATCCTCCTTAGAATAGATGCAAAGCAGTGCGGGTCCAAATCCTTCGAAAACCCAGCTCTTTTATCCCTCCGGGACCTTTGTCTTTTCTCCAAGTCTGTTGCAGCGTTAGCGATTGTTGGGTGGAGGCAGGGTCGACGGTAGAATCAGGAACCGGGGCTGTGGCAATCGGATCTTGTCCTTTTCTTGGCGGCGCGGGGTCTTGACTTTCCCGTGGTTCCGAGCTGCGGACCTCTGCTGTCTCTCAATCTGCTTATCTATGTTGTCTCTCCTTCGACGCCGCGGATCAAGAACGATCGCTTCCTCTTTTCAGGCTTCTTTTATACTTTTCACGTCCATTTGTGTGTATGTGGAGTTTGCTTTACTATTTTTTTTCTGAACTTCTGCTTTGTCTCCCCCATCTGTGTGTGTGGGACCTTGGTTTACTATTTTTTTATTTAACTTCTGCTTTGTTTTTCTGGAAAGTCCCGTCTCTCCCCAGCTTGCGACACTTCCTGTCAGCAGGGCTTCACCCATCATGCTGACTTTAACGTACTGCATTCCTCTCTTTTCTATAACTCACTATAGTATCTATTACGACTTATTAAACACATTCAACCTGTGTTAAACCCATTTGAATTGATTTCAAATCATCACAACTTGATATTCATTAACAATTAATCACATCTCTCACTTATTATAAATCATCAACCATAATCATTACATAGTTAAATCATCACAGATCATTAATCAGAGATACTTTGCAGAAAGTTATTGAGTGATTACTTATATTCATGTTACCAATTGTATTCATACATATTCAACTTAATTAACTTTTAATCAAACCACAAGACTGCTTATTTTCTCTCAGGCCTTCGTGCACCTTTTCTGCATGCACCCGGAAAGATCTCACACCCCATGCCAGTTTTCTTGACAGTAACTAAAAAGTGTATTTCATTAGCAATTATAATACAAAAGTATAGTTGTAGAATACTGTGGTTGCACTACTAAAATATGAAATATGTAATGCCAATATACTTACAATATATTCTAAATATATTTTAAATGTAATTCAATCACAAAAATAGTACACTCAAAATATACTAATCAGGCACGTTTATATTACATAAAAAACTATATACTTAAAGTATACTATGTATAACTTAAATTGTTCCAAAAAAGTACATGAAAGTACACTTGGTACACTTTAAATTGTACTATAATACAATTTAAATACTATTAGGCACAAAATTAGTTGTTCCAAAATGTCACACTTCAAGTTGCTATTAGCAAACAGTTATGTTGCCATTACTGTTGTTAATTCTGTCCTGGTCAAAACCAGGCCCTTGTTCTTCGGTTTGCTTCAGACAGAAAGTCTGGATCCTTGGCTCTTGAGAAATGATTGCTTGTTGGAGGCGTGGACTATGTTCAATTATTACCTATGAGACGTACAGTATGTATTGCATTGGTTTGATGCTATGAAGCTTACCAGAAATTGCCTGCGTTGTAAAGAGCCATCCCCCAAAGTGAGGAGAAAAATGCTGAGCTGAACAAGGCAGCTGTTAATGTTAATTCAGTATTTAGAAGTGTGGCCAACACAAACTGAAAGGATTTGTTCACTTCCTCTGCTGCCATTGCTAAAACTACAGGCAGAGCACAATTCTAGAACAGCACAGAAAATCTACATAATCGTTCACAACTTCTCCCTCTCTTCGCTGAGAAATCAAGCTGAAAGTGAAATCGAGGTGAAAAGATAGATGAAAGCCAGGGAGGAGTAAATGGAATCGGAGGGCTTTGGCTTCATGGTTGATCAGATGGTGCAATGAGGCTTGGAGAAGAGTGACAGAAGATGCTGGATGCTTGAAATGAGAAGACTGGAGCATGGACTTAGAAAAGTACCCAGGAAGACAAATCTCTAAATAAATAGATAAATAAATTATTTAATAGATAATAGATAAAGATGACAAAGAGGAGAGTGGAGGCAGCCAGAAGTCAGATGGATGGCAACCAATGAATTGTTGAAAACATCATCCAAGGATGGACTGGTTTGATCTGAGAAACAAGGAACGTTGAGTGAATGCTAATAGTGGCATGGAGAGTTAGATGAGCATCTGTGGAAATGATTTCATAGGGCTTGATGAACCTGGGGGAAGTTTTCTTGGAATGCATTAAAGAGGTACAGTATGTCACAAGCAGAGAGCCAAAACTTTTGTCTTGGTGAATAATGGGGAGTACTTTTCTGATTCTCTGCTGCAGCAAAGAGCAGCAGTTTCATTGAATTTACTAAATTGAATTTACTAAATTAGAAGTTGAAGTTCAGTCAAGTCCAGTTCATTATCTATCTAAGGAAGCCCAGATTATTGTATTGAGTCACTGATTTGACCCTGCAGCAATCTCATCTTTAAGGAGCAGTGTACAGTTTATTGTATTGATTTGTTGAGTTTGCTGAAAATGCATGTAGTGGCAGAGAAGATGATAACCTCCAGCAGAATCTGCCTCATTGCATTATACCGTTGTTGATAAAAAGCACTGAAAGGTTTTTAAGCACTGAAAGAATTTCTCTCTGGGATTAAAAATGTACACACACACACACACGCACACCCGCCTACACACACACACACCCTCACTCACTCATCTTGTAACTGTAATGACCTAACTCAATAATTGTTGAAGCGGGCAATCATGTTAGATCATTTAACTCAATCATACTTATCCAATACTCACTGAGGTTGGGGAGTAAATCAAGATTGCATATCCTGAAATGACATTGGAGACTTTATATCTTGTTCCAGAATACTTAAAGTTTATTTAATTACATATATTTAATTTGTTATTTTTCTAATCATTTTAATATGCTTAGTGTTTGATATAAACAGATACGGAATACTTCAATATACTGAATACTGGCCATAAAATTAAAATATCATAAAAGTTTATTTAAATCAGTTATTCCATTGAAAAAGGGAAATTTGTATGTCATATTCATGTATGTTATATTCATTCATTACACACAGACTGATTTATTTCAAATGTTAATTTTGTTTAATGTTGATGATTATTATTGACAACTAATGAAAAACCCAAATTTTATATTAGAAAATTTGAATATTGTGAAAAGGTTCAATATTGAAGACACCGAGTGCTAATTAATTCAAAACACCTTCAAAGGCCTTTAAATGGTCCCTCAGTGCCTAGTTCCGTAGGCTACAAAATCATGGGGAAACTGCTGACTTGACAGTTGTCCAAAAAATGACCATTAACACATTGCACAAGGTGGTCAAGTCACAAAAGGTCATTGCTAAAGAGGCTGACTGTTCAGAGCTCTATGTCCAAAGACATTCATAGAGAGGTGAAAGGAAGGAAAAGATATGATAGGAAAAAAGTGAGATCCAAGGTCAATACACCCATCTTCCAGGACGTTTTAGAGCACTTCATGCTTCCTGCTGCTGACCAACTTTATGGAGATGGAAATGTCACTTTCCAACAGGACTTGGCACCCGCACACAGTGCTGAGGCTACCAGTACCTGGTTTAAGGACCATGGTATCCATGTTCTTAACCCTTTCATGCATCGCGGTCACTACAGTGGACAGCTATCTAAAAGCCATTTTCTTGTGTATCTTGTGGAGTTTTATTTTATAAATGCATACCACTAAAGTGGACACTAGTGCATCAGGCAATACACTGCCAACTACTGTCCATCTATTGCAAGTGCAAGAATTTTTTGTTAAATCCGATATGGCAGACGGAAGCATATCAGACTAACTCGGGAATATCCAGTCCCCCCTCCTACTGTGGAAAACTCTTGTAGGTAAAAAAAATTATTGTGACATCAAGAAACCCCTAAACATTTATACTACTGATGTATTTTCTAAATAACAACCTGTCACCAGTCCACTAAAGTGGACGTCATGCATCAGTGACAATATTTTGACAGGTATTGATATCAATACTCTGACTATAGATCTACAATATGTAATATTTCCAGCAAATATTTTGACTGTAAATAAACAGAAATATGTTAGTTCTTAACTTGATGTCCATTGTAACAATTAAGAAGTAAAGTTTTTATACATTACTGGCCAATTGTAGCTGTAGCTACAGTGGAGATGACGATGATGAAGAACCTTTGATCACTATGGTAAATCAAGATGTTGAAGGACATGAAATAATTGGAAATGCAGAACCTACAGAATGCAAACCTGTATGCATTTTAAAAAAAGAAAATAAATTCTGGCCTTAACAGATTAGTAAGTGAAGACATTTCTAGTAATAAATATGAAATCATGTCATACCTCAGATACCCAAGGTCAAGAATGTATTGATCATCAGACCCAGGTCTTCTTCTTAACATCACACTAAGTGTTTTTTCACTTCTTGGAGAAGGTGAATCTTTTACATTTCAAGGAATCTGTAGCTTGTGTGCTAATAAATGAGGATTCCATTCAGACACGCTCAACAGTACCAGTGACATCCCATCATCGTTGAAACGCAGACGGGTGTCTAAGGCAGTGGTGTCCAAAGTTGGCCCTTGAGGGCTGGCATCCTGCATGTTCTAGTTCTCTGCCTGGTGGTAGTAACTTCCTCCTCAGCATTTCTCCTGAGGTCTTCTAATGAGCCACCATTTGATCCAGGTGTGTTGAACCAGGGAGAGAACTAACATATGCAGGATGCCAACTCCATGACTGATTTTGGACACCACTGGTCTAAGACACCCCATGAGACCCACGAAGTCTGGAGAACACTGGCCCTTCCTCACTGCAACCAAAAATATCAACATGCAATGATCCAGCCCACAGATAAAACTAAATACATCTGCATCCAATGTGTTGTTTGCAACCTGGGTGCTTTGCGTGTTTCCATACAAGATAGCCTTGCTTTTTATTAGTCTGAAACTGAAGATACAGTACTGTTATGTTACAGAAAACAACAGAATGGCTGAAGTGTTATATTCAATGTTAGTTTTATAAAATTAAAAATGTCCATAATAAAATCTTAATGCTTGAGAAGGAGCAAAAATAAGACTAAAATGAGATCAAGCGGTTGAATGACTTAAGGGATCAGATAGTAAGGAACATTAGACTAGAATGAGAATTGAATACAATGTTCTATATTTATGTATTCTGTTAATTAATGTCAAAATATATTCACATTATAATATACAGCATTTTATTGAAAAGACGTAAGCGCATGTTGTCCACCTAAGTAGACACTTAGACAAATCCTAAAAAAAATAAAAGTAATTTACAATTTTTTTTTTCCTACTTTATTTTTATGCCCTGGGAAAATCAGAAATACTTTGGGAAAAAAAATCTTGACTTACTGGATCATAATTCATACATGAAAGGGCTAATTAGCTAGCAAACTCGTATGACCTTAACCCTATAAGAAATCTATGGGGTATTGTGAAGAGGAAGATGTGATACTCCAGATTTAACAATTCAGAAGAGCTGAAGGTCACTATCAGAGCAACCTGGGCTCTCATAACACCTTAGCAGTGCCACAGACTGATGGACTCCATGTCATGCTGCATTGCTGCAGTAATCTGGGGAAAAGGAGGCCCAACCAGTGTTGTATAAAGTACTGAAATCTCAGAGTCAAGTAAAAGTATAGGTACCTCTCCAAAATATGACTTTGGTAAAAGTCCAAGTCACTGACTGAAATGTTACTTGAGTTAAAGTCTTAAAGTATCTGAAACGTTTTGTACTTAAGTATGGAAATTGCTGTAAAAATGGATGTACTCAAGTAATGTAATAAAAAGTACAAGTAAAAAGTAAAACAAGGCAAATGTAGTTTGAATGACATTTTTTATATTTTGGTAAACTTGTCAAATACACTTAAAATAATGTACACAACCAAGTGCAGGCAAAATTAAACCTGCTAATAGATATACCTGCAGGCATCATTTAGTTAAGAAAATTAGGTGCTTTACCTATAGCACAAGGTTAACTTAACCTGCTTTACAACTGAACCAGCTTCTTAGTATACCCTCCAGGACAGAAAATACAAAGTTTTTGTAAGCCTTAAGTTTTCCCTTCAAGTAAGGTCAGTGCTGAAAATGAGAAAAATAAATAGTACAGAAAATGCGGCCAACATGAAGAAAAAGAGCTGTTACGATTACTCTACTTCACAAATCAGTGAATCAGTCAATCCTACAGTCAGTAGGTGGTGCACACAACTGGTCATTATGCAAAAGAAAAAAAAAATTGGGAGGGAAATGCAGCTTATTGGCATCTGTAAACCTGGTTTTGAACTTGCATGCCTTTCCTATATTCGTTAAATTTAGTCTAAATTGCTATCGCTATGGCTTCTGTCCCCCCTTAAACAGAGGAGTCTAGGTAGCCTGCTACAGTCAACATTAGGCCTAAGCTAAATATACCACGTGTGGAACTGAAACAATGCCAAACAAAGTTAATTTATACAGGTAACGTTATGCTCAAGATTTCACAATAGTGCCTAGTGACCAAGCTATAGTTACTGAAACAGGAGGATTATAACCATTTCATAAGAAGTTACCTCGATGTGTTTCTTCAAGTTGGACGGGGAGTTTTTGTAAGATAGAATTTCCACATCTTCGGGCAGGAATAACATACACTGCATGCGGTACGACGAATCTTTAACACCCACGAAAGAGTGTATTGTGTTTAAATAAGGCCATGGGCTCTCATCACCAGCTGGTGGTTCCCCTGGAGCCGTGTCCGACGTAGTTGCAGTCGTTGTGGTCTCCGTCTCCTCCTCCATGTGGCTGCTGCTGATTGCGAGACTTGCTTTGTGTTTAATGGGAGAAGCGAAACAGGTGTATCCTATTGGTGGTGATGAACAAGCCCAGGCAAGTAGGCTACCGACTTTGTTCGGTAGCCTACTTGCTACTTGCTAATCAGTAGGTGGGGTCAAAACACTTGCGTTTCTCTCTCTCGCTTTTTTGTAACGAGTAACTAAACCACACATTGAAAATATATCGGAGTAAAAGTATGCAATTAAGTTCGGAAATATAGTGAAGTAAAAGTGAAAGTTATCAAAAATTTTCATACTCGAGGAAAGTATGAAGTACTCCAAAATATACTTAAGTAAAGTAGTGAAGTGTTTTTACTTCGTTACTATACAACACTGGGCCCAACTAATTACTGAGTGCTGTATATGCTCATACTGTGGGGGCGACTGTGGCTCTTTGGTAGAGTAGTCATCTTGCGATCGGAAGGTTGTAGGTTCGATTCCAGCTTCCTCCTGCCACATGTCGATGTGCCTCTGGGCAAGGCACTTAACCCCAAAATTGCCTACCGATCTGCGTATCGGTGTATAAATGTGTGCGTGTTTGTGAGCGCGACTGGGTGAATGTGACTCTAGTGTAAAGCGCTTTGAGTGGTCAAAAAATGACTGGAAAAGCGCTATATAAGTTCAGTCCATTTACCATTTTACCATACTGTGAAAAGCAGTACTTTTCAGTTGGCCAACATTTTAAAAAAAACTAAACTTTTTTTTGTTTTGTTCTTAAATAATATTCTAATTTTCGGAGATACTGAATTTGGATTTAATTAGTTCAGTAATAATAATCAACATTAACCCTTTATGTCTTAAAATAAAATGGATATAAGAGATATTCTTGCTTATTTTAATTATATGCAGTTCTTTAAATGCATACAAAATACGAATATGAAATATAAATATGTAGGGCTGAAAAGATTCCTCGAATGATTTGAGTACCTCAATTATTAAAATTCCTCGAGAAAAATTTACCTACCTCGAAGCTTCATTAATTTATGTTTTATTATTTTGCGCACCGTGTTCCAGCCGGGTCATTACTTGCATTGCGCAGAGCTCTGACTTCCGCCTCTGAGTTGTTGACGAATGCTGAGTGTTAGCGGCATAATGTTCAATTTTCAAGTTCGGCCCATGGGGATTTTATTTATTGATGATAATGCCTGGGTTTTCATTGTTTTCGGGAGACCAATAAGCATCCTTAAAATGACTGGCGCGATGACTGGAGTATGGCATCCTTTCTCCTCTGGGAACTGCTGGTTCAGAGCGAAAGGCAGGAAGAGTGCTGCGGAAGTATTTGTACAGGTGAGCGGATAGACTGAACACGAATGTGGAAGTCAGCAGAAAAAGACAAAAATATAATTTGAGTCTTGTTTTATTCTCAATGTCTTCCAATCCACACCAAAAATAGAATGAAGTACAACCGTTGGTGTCTTCTAACCTCACCTTCTCCCCTTCACAATAAAAGTATACATTCGGGTGTGAAATATGTATATTGTATACACCACAATAAAGGTTTTTACTGACCTGTGAAGTGTGATCTCTTTGGACCTTGCTATCTTGCTAGTGTTGACAATTAATATCAAAACTTTGCATTCCCTTCTCAGATTCTTTACTTGATTGTGTCATTTCCCCAACCACCAATATTCCTGACTCAATGCAAAGCAACAGCGCATGTGGCTCACTGCCAGGGCTTGCTCAATAAGTCACGTGATGTCCAATCCACAAGATCAATGAGCGGACTTGCCATTTACGTTTTACAAAGGAATTTTAAAAAGCATTACCTGGCTGTTAATGCTTCGAATACAGCGAGCAGCTGCTGCCGGACACAGATGCAAGTATATAAAGAAAGAAAGGGGCAGGAAATATTGGTGGGGACTGTCTCTTTCATGCCAGAGTTGGTGGGAACATGTCCACACCAGTCCTTCAGGAAGTTATGCCTATGGCTCTGTTTAGGACTTGAGGTTTAAACAAAATAAACATTTGAAATATATCAGTCTGTGTGTAATGAATGAAAATAGTGTACAAGTTTAACTTTTTCAATGAAATTGCTGATCTACATAAACCTTTTCATGATTTCATGAATTATATGGCCAACACCCATGTGGGCTAATATAATTTGGAGTGCTTGTTTTGTGTGTCTTTACATTATTCATCAGGTTCCTGTCTTCAGTTAGGGTTCCATTAAAAGGAAGGCTAAGGTTATGTTTGTTCTTGGTTAAATGGAAACTTATTTGATCTTTGCTGTTGTCTTACCCAGCAGTAACAACTCTTACAGGTTCATACATGGATGACAAATATAAACTCAGAACAAAATCCAGGAGCTCCACTAATTGCAATAATAATTGCTGTATTTTCAATTTTTACTGTATTTACTTCCAGTGCAGTTAAGTATTTGAAATAAAGTCTTAAACTAATCTATTTAGGTAATCTCCTGTTTTTGACTTAGCACATCTTCTATCCTGTCAGGTTAACATGTTTGTTGAAGGATTCCATGATGCCATGGTGCTATATTCCATTGCGTTACATGAAGGCATGAAGAATGGATACTCAAAGACAAACGGTACTGAGATAACCTCACACATGTGGAACAGAACTTTTGAAGGTAAAGCACACTACTCTTAAACTTTCAATAAAGCTGATAAGTTTATACATAATTCTATTTTAACAGTGTTCTTCTGATGTTTTGCAAGTCACCTGGGATGTAGGAATTTGCACACTGATCTTTAGGTCTTTCTATAGTTTTTCAATTAAATATTTGTCAGGCAATTTGATTGGGCAATTCTAGAAATTTTACTTTCTTTCTCTGAAACCAAGTAAGAGTTTCCTTGGCAGTGTGTTTGAGACTTTTTTCCTACTTGCAAATCCACACTTGTGAATTATGATTGCTATGATTGAGTATTTCTTAAGAGCCTTCTAGCCATGATCAGAAGTGAAAAAGAATTTTACATGTGAGGTTATTTTTCCAGTTGCCTTCTATTTAAGCTATTATGATTATCATGCCCTTAATGACAGGGAATCTACACTAACAGTACTGATTGTCGTTCTTTTACTCTCATTTTTGTTTGCAACTTATATGAAACAGCATAACATCTTATTTAGTGAATGTTGCATTCCTAAGAAAGACACAGGGGCTGATTTTAATGATTATTTAAGTGCAATCACTATGAAGCTGTTAAAATGTGTTCATATAAATGAAATCCAATATATATTAAATAATTCTATGGAAAGTGAATCATCTTCTAAGATACATCATGTTTCACTTGATGGCAGGTAGTAGGCATTGAATGAGTGCACTGGCTCCAGATAGTGTTATCTAAGTAGCATGAGGCTCACCTTCACTAAACACAATGGAAAGAATGAACTTTTTTTTTTGCTTTGGTATAGTATGTAAACCAAACCTGTTGTAAAACACTACTTCATATTCCACCTCAGAAGACATAATGATGGAGCGACTTCTGTGTTCTGGTTAATGTGCAAAAAGTGTGAAGACCTGACTTAAGGCTCTCCCATACTTCATCTGACGCTGAACAGTCGATGCGTGGCCATGTGGCTGGGGGACATTGGTATTTGCACACACTTTACATACACAGGCCACCTGGAAATCCCCTGGCGACACCGAACCTGCTTCAGTATGCATATCAAACCCTTAAGCAAAGGTAACAAAAGAGTCATGGAGAGAGAATCGCATCTTTTTGCAGGCCATCCTCCTCCATGGATAAATGACTTTGCAATTTCCATTTTTAGCCATTTGACAATTGTTGTAGGTATTTTGTGAAGAATCGTACAAAATATGGTTCTTCACAAAAGAAGAATAGTATTTCCTCTTTATCAGATGCTCCTCAAAAAGTATTCTTGTCAATTTTCAAGATGGTGGCTTAAAGTGCGGTCATGCTTAGGAGTGCTGGCATGCCATTTCGCTTATTTTGCAATTATAACCCACAAATAATGTTGGAGCACAGACATTTATTATCAGTAGATCATTTGTGAAATGATTATTTTGTCCTACAGCAGTTGCCGTACAAGTATGCATGGAACGCCTCGGTCTGAGGTACTTGGTATGTGCAAGCTGTTAGCTCTGTAACTAACAGCTTATCACTAAAGACACCTTTTCAGTGAATTCTCTCCCGGCTGTCTGTCTTACTTTTTATTACAATGAGCAAGCATTTATATGGTGTCAGAAAAAATTGTAAAACTGTCACTCAAAGGCTTTTTTCCTCCTTATTTCTGCTCTTCCATCGGATTTTTTTTCTTTCGCCCTGCATCGTCAGTCTATGCCTGCTGCCTGGAGCGCACATGTCCTGGATATGATGGTTTTCACAGACCGGAGCCTGTGGTTTTCAATGAGAATGTGGCAGAAAACTGTCGCATTTTCGAACGGGAGTACAGCATTTTTATTGCTGCTGCACACCATGACAAGCCAGCTTACAGTATATTCTTTTCAACATTATGGGTCCAGATGGCATCGAGCGGGAGCGCTTGTTTGTCTACTCTGCTGCTGTTACATGATGAGGATAGAGCCATCATCATACCAGCAGAATCAGACTGTTTGAAATGGAAATTCTGTGAAATTTGCAACCCCTTATGCAACAGAACAATGGAGAGGCACAAGTTTCATCCAGAAATCAAAGACAGGATGAGAGCATTGAGTCTTTTATCAGCAATTTAAAAATAAAAGCTAAAACCTGCAATTTCATTGAACTTACTGACCATCTCATCTGCGACAGGATAGTTTGTGGCATCTCAAGTGACTCTCTCAGAAAGGCTTTATTAAGAGACAGTGATTTAACTCTGGTAAAAGCTGTTTCAATCTGTCACATTCATGAAATGACAGAGGAGGGAATCAAAACATTAGCTAGCTAAGCTAACGCGGTTGATCCTGTAAAATACTCCTCCAGCCTCCTCCGCAGACCTCTTCCATCTACCTTCAAACAGCAACAACAACCTAGGCCCCAGTCACATATTATAGCTGACTGCAATAATTGCAAAGGCTCTCACATTGCAAAAAGAGAAAAATGCCTGGCATTCAGACAGCAGTGCCATTAGTGCAGGAAAATTAACCATTGCAAAAACTGCTGCAAAAGCAAACCTCAAAATCCCTACAAGAAGACATACAGACAGCCAGTACATGAAGTTGCCATTGAACAGTCAACTGTAGGTGACACTTTCTATGCTTTGACGTTGACAGCATCACACCAAAAGTTGATACAAAGCAGGAAGGTGCCACCATCCACACTAATTCTGCTTTCATTGAATTTAAAGTTGACATAGGAGCAAAATGCAACGTGTTATCCCTCCACACATTTAAGAGAGTAACACATGGGGAGCAACGTACCAGCTGCGGAGATCCACCTAACCTGGTTGCATATGGTGGTAACAGGATTCAAACTAGCGGTCTGGTCACACTGCTATGCAATTTCAAAGATCGACATCATTCACTGAACTTCTTTATAGTAGACAAGGATGTACAACCACTACTTGGTTTTCAAGCATGCACAGACATGGAAAATGTCAAACTAAGTCCTGAAGTTCATCATGTTGATGCAGAGTGACAATACCTTCAAAAATAAAGTCATCTCACAATACAAAGATTTATTCAGTGATGAATTGGGATAGCTCCCTGTAACATATGCCATGACATTAAATCCAGATGTGACAAATATTGTGAGACCAGCGCACCACATCCTTTTGGTGATGCAGGATACAGTTAAAGATGAACTCAACTGGTTGGAAAACATAGGTGTAATAATGCCAGTCACAGAGCCCACTGACTGTGTTTCCTCACTGGTTGTGGTGCACAAACAGGACTAACAAGAAATCAGGCTCTGCATAACCCTCAAAGACCTCAACATGGCCTTAAAACACCCTCACTATCCCATGCGGAGCGTTGAAGAACATTTGCAAACATGTCTGGAGCAACCGTGTTTTCTGTGCTGGATGCCAAAAATTCATTTTGGCAAGTGCCAAAATGACAAACAAATCATCACTGCTGACTACATTTTGGAATTAACTCAGCCAGCAAAGTTTTCTAGCGATCCATGTAACAGCTGTTTACTGGGCTTCCCTGTTCAGTCATTGTGACTGACATCATTATCGGTGGTCGCAACCTGGCTGACTCAGCAAAGTACTGGAACGTGCCAGACAAGTTAACTTGAGACTAAATATAAACAAACGCAAGTTTTGTTTGAGTGAAGTGCACTACGTCGGTCACATCTTTACAAAGGAAGGTCTCAACGCTGATCCTGCAAAGATCACTGCCATCACCAACATGTCTGTCCCAACGTTTCCTTGGCAGTGACGTTGCCAAGAAAACGTCACTGCATTCCCATGCCAACGTTTCCTTGGTATGGGAATGAATTGCCTAGTACATTCCCAGCTTCAGTGACATTGCAGCCCCTCTGTAGATATTGACCCACAAGGACACTGCATGGTGCTGGTTTTCCCAACATCAAACACCTTTCAACCATCTCAAATAATGCCTGACCAGCCCACCTGTTCTTGCTTATTATAATGGTGCCGAGCCTGTCACTTTGACATGCAATGCATCCTGTTTTGGTCTAGGAGCTACCTGCATGCAAAATGGAAAACCTATTGCATCACGTGTTCTGACGGACACAGAGACGGTACGCTCAGGTAGAAAAAGAGCTACTTGCTGTTGTGTTCCCATGTACTAAGTTCAAAGACTATGTCTATGGAAAGGAAGTCATTATGGAAACAGACCATAAGCCCCTGCTCAGCATCCTAAAAAAGCCCATTCACACCTCACCAGCCCGTCTTCAGAGGATGCTTCTCAGACTACAGAGCTATGACATCAGGTTAGTGTACAAAAAAGGGGAAGCAAATGTATTTAGATGACACACTATCGAGCGCTCCGAACCCTTACACCCCGCAGAATCCATTTGAAGATGAAACCTTCGATGTCATGTTGGTGAGCTACATTTCAACAGCCCAACTGTAAGAACTCAGGGAACACATGGCAACTGACAACATGCTTAAAGCGCCTAGCCGTCGTCATACAGAAAGGATGGCCAAACAAAGAGAAACAATTGGAGCCTGCTCTGCACCCATTCTTTCCCTACAGAGATGAGCTAATTGTGGAAAATGGCATCATAATGAAAGGCCAGAAAGCTGTTATTCCACATTCTCTGCACAAAGACATACATAAAGGACAGCTAGGTGTTGACGCAACAAAGTGGCATGCAAAAAGGATCTTCTGCTGGCTCACATTGTGCAACGACATGACAAGAGAGATTCTGTCGTGTTCTGTCTGCAATAGCACCAATCCCCACCATCAAACGGAGCCTCTGCACCCTCACCCAATTCCAGATCTTCCATAGTCTGTGGTTACTGTTATAAATCCTCTGGCTTCTGTTCCTCGTCTGGCAAAGCTCCGCTCCTCTCACTCCTCATCGGCTTCTAGATACCTGTCCACCCTCAAACAATCAATCACCCTGCAGCTCCTTGAAGACCACTCCATGGAACCGTTAACTCCCAGCTTCTGGATGCTCCCACTCAAATCAAGCTCCACTCACCTCCCTCTGTCACAAAGAATATTATTCACAAGATTTATTATCAGACTCCACCCAGATATTCACCTTCTCCCTGCTTCACTTTCAGTTCTCCAGTTACACCATTTCCTGAACCTCAGACAAGATGTAGAAGCCATTATTCTTTTCTATTTTATAATAAACTTTATTAATCTTTCCCATCTGGTTTCCTTAAGTTTTTAAGGAACACACCTGGGTGTGAGCAAAAAGCATTCCAAAAACCATGACATATATTTTGAAGTAATTAAAAGTTTTGGAGCATCATGAACAGCAATATTTTAGTTAATTTTAACACTAAGGTATTTCATATGATTTATTTTTTTATGGTGATGAATAGGAATTGCTGGCCAGGTATCCATAGATGTCAATGGTGATAGAGTCGGCGATTTCTCTTTGATGGCTATGACCAACATTGAAGCAGGTAGCTATGAGGTAATTAAAATATTAAAAGTTCCCTAAAAAGTAAAGTACCTTGTATCAGTCCTTAGATATAAAAGATTGTAAAGGTTTGTGAAAGTAATATAGATATCTGATTTACAGGTGGTAGTCAACTACTTTGGGGAAAATAAAACTTTTCAGCTGTTGCCTGCCTTCAACACTGATCGTTTCACTCTGAAAAGAAGAAAGGAAGTCCCAAAAAAAGAAAAAGAAGTGGAAAATCATTCATGTAAACATATTTTCCTGTTTGAAGAACTCATAGAACTTTCAGCTTCATTGACTTGATAATGTGTATGTTTGCGTTTTTCTCAACTTCTCATGATTAGGTGGACTGGGAGTATCAGCCTTAACTGGAGTCACGGTTGGAGCTGTTCTTGGAGCTCTAATGCTGATAGCATTCTACTTTTTCAGGTAACAATACTTCAGCTCTGCCAGCTGCCCCAGCTTTTTTTATCACTGTAGTAACCGAAGAATATTTGTCTTCCTTCAAATCAACAAGTTAATGTGTGACAAGTTTTGGTTTGGCTATGAATAGCAATTAATACATGCCATCGGCAGTTATTTGTGACAGACTGCTGACCTATCCAGGTGACCCCGCCTCTCGCCTGGAACGTCAGCTGGAGATAGGCACCAGCACCCCTCCCGACCCCACTAGGGACAAGGGTGTACAGAAAATGGATGGCTGGATAGTTTTCTCGGTTATTGTTTATGAATACCCGTCTGATAAGGATTGGGTTTTAACTGGAAACAGCTAAGACAAGATCATTTCGTATTTATGCACAACATGTGGCTTTGAAGCATAGTATATGTTTGGATGTTCAACACAAGGATCGCTAACAAGTTCATCCGCCAATATTATTTTGACAACGATGATGTCCAGGTTAAACTTTAAAGTGTCACTGACAAGATGTTGGAACTCTGCATAAATTGTCAGTATAAATGTAAATAATTCACAGAGTTAGAAGTTAAATGCTAAATTCAAACATGGTTTGAAATGTTTTAAACTTACCTCTGTGTTGTGCTAACGGGACATCTGGCGGTGAAGTAATCACTAATTACCCCAGTGAGCAAGCACGCCTGTTCTCATTCCCTAAAACTAAAAATCTTCAAGATCAATAGACAAAGCAAATATAGAGAACAGATGGCTTCCTACTCCATCAAAGTCCCAAAAGTGTTGAAAGTATGTTGAAAAACAAGATTATCCATAAAATACAGAGGGATTATTTGTTTGTAAATATGGTGGATGCATGAGCAACCTGACGTCTAAAAGAGCCAGCCTGCATTTAAACTGTCACTAGTTGCCATGGTTACCCATCATTTTCTTTGCTGTCTTAACAGTAGCCAGAATGTTGTCAGCGTGCTACAACTGTTTACCAGAAGAGAGATTCTGACTCTACCAGAATCAGAATTCCTTTTTATTTTTTTTATTTATTAATCCTTTATTTAATCAGGTAAACCCCATTGAGATCTAGATCTCATTTTCAAGAGGGACCTGGGCAAAAAATTTGCAATACATAGCAACCTGGTTACAAGATAAAAACAATTAATACATATGCACAAGTATAAAACAATAAAAACAATTTAAAAACAATGACACTGTTTCATAGAATCTTGTTGCCTATCTTTAAGAACTGCTCGAAATAAGTCCAGTGAAATCATTTCCGACATCTTAAGTTCAGACTGCAACTGATTCCACGATGTGGGGGCAAAACACACTGAATGCCTGCTTCCCTTTTTCAGTTCGAAAGCGTGGGACATGCAGAAGAATAATGTTATTGGAGCGAAGAGAACGAGAACTGACAGTTCTATGTAGGAGAGTGGATAAATATGCTGGGGTTAGACCGAGTAAAGATTTATACATCAGGATCATTAAATGATTGTTTCTCCGTTCACTTAAAGGAGGCCATTCAGCTTTTGCGTACAAATCACAATGATGTGTCAGACGTCTACTACCGGTTATAAATCTTAAAGCGCAATGATACACAGTATTTAATGATTGAAGACATTTGGTCGAAGCATTCATATATAAAACATCTCCATAATCCAAAAGTGGCAGGAATGTCGCTGCTACCAATTTTCTTCTAGCTTTGAGTGTAAAACAAGATCCATTTCGATAATAAAACCCAATTTTCATTTTCAATGTCCGTAGTAGATTTGCTATGTGATTTTTAAAAGAGAGTTCATTATCTAGAATAAAACCAAGATATTTATAATTACTGACAAACTCGATTTGTGCTCCTACAGCAGTGGTAAGCAATAGAGAAGTTTCTGGTAGTTTTCTAGCATGTGAGAAAATCATTGCTTTTGTCTTGTCCACATTCAAAACCAACTTCAGAGTTTGTAAACGTGTTTGAACTACATTAAAAGCAGACTGCAAATACTGTATTGCCTGCGATAGTGATGCAGAATAGCAGTATATTATTAAATCGTCAGCATAAAAATGGTAAAAAGCATTTGACAGATTGTCACACAAGTTATTTATATAAATAGAGAATAAAAGCGGACCCAGAACTGAGCCTTGAGGTACGCCATTTAAAATAGTGAGAGTAGAAGAAGTGACACCAGAGAATTGAACTCTCTGGGATCTGTTTGACAAATAATCAGCTACCCACATGGTAGCTTGATGTGAGAGCCCAATCCTGTGTAGAATTTCAATTAAAAGCTTGTGTTACTGTGTCAAATGCCTTTGATAAATCAATAAACAAAGCAACACAATGTTTTTTGTTATCAAGAGCCTGGATAAGATCATTACAAACCTTTAACGTGGCAGTAACAGTGCTATGTTTTTTTCTAAAACCAGACTGTACATTTTGTAAAACACAATTAGAATCTAAAAAATTCTTCAATTGATTTGCAACTACTTTTTCAAAATTTTTTGCTAGGATACATAGTTTAGAGATTGGTCTGTAATTGTTTACCTGTGATGATTCCCCACCTTTGAATAGAGGCAAAACAAATGTTGATTTCCATACACTAGGGATTTTATTAGAGATTAGACTTAGATTAAAAATATGAGATAATGGCTCTGCTATAAACTCTGCAGCCAATTTTACAAAAAAAAGGATCCAGATTATCTGGCCCCGCTGATTTTCTGGTGTCTATGTTTTTCAGTTCTCTGAGAACCTCAGCTGTACAAATAGGGAAAAAGTTAAGAATGGTGGAGTTACACTCATTATTCAAAAACAGTTAATCAGTATTTACATTTTGGGTAAATGAATTTAAATCATCAAATAGAGATCCTACAGAAATAAAATGCTCATTAAAATAATTTAAAATTTCTAATTTATCAGACACCATTTTACTTTTTTTCCAAACAAAATTTGGAAAGTCACTCAGTGGTGCTTGCTCAGTAGCTGATTTAACTGATTTCCAAAATTTCTTTGGATCATTTAAATTTTTTGTAATTTCGACAAGGAAATAGTCTGACTTAGCTTTCTTGATTAATGAGGTACATTTATTCCTCAATTTCCTAAACCAAAGCCAGCTCTCCTCAGCATTGTTTTTTCTTGCCCTAGCCCAGGCTGCATCTCTTTGATTAAGCAGAGTCCCAATAGCTGGTGAAAACCAAGGATTATTTCTCCCCTTCACCCTAATTTTACGTTTAGGAGCATGTTTATTTATTAGTCTTGAAAACTCTTCATAAAAATACTGCCAAGCAAGGTCTACATTATCAAAAAGAGAAACCCTATTCCAGTTAAAAAGTAGCAAATCATGAACAAAAGCTTGTTCATTTAAGTGTTTTAGATCTCTTTTGAACAAGATATGTGGCTTGGGTTTTAGTAACTTAAGGTTTCTAACTGTACCTACTGCACAATGATCACTAAGGTCATTTGCAAAAACTTCTATCCCCATATATTTATGCGGAGCGTTTATCATAATTAAGTCTAGGAGACATGATTTTAGAGGACATTTGTTATTAGGTCGGGTGGGGTAGTTAATTAACTGGGTGATATTTAAGGAATCACAGATAGTTTTTAAGCTATCTGAAGATGCTGTCAACCAACATATAGTCTGTTTTCGAGGAATCTTTTATTGTCATTGTGCACAACAAAAATTTAAAAATAGCAACTGTCGAAGGTAAGTTAAATAATTGAATAAAATAATAAGTATATCTCAAGAATATAGTAGAAAAACACAGAAACAACTGGGATGTTAAGGAAAACAAACAAATACATAAATAAATAAATTGGCTGTATTCAGTACAACAGCTCTTGGTTAGAAACTGTTTTTTAGTCTGTTTGTCCTTGACTTTATTGCCCTTTATTGCCTCTGTTGTGCCTTCTTCAGGCACAACAGACTCAAGTGGAGTTAGCATTCCAGCTCAGGTCTTCACTAACGTGTTTTGTTATTTCATCACAATGAGACTGAGAGACTGAAGAAGCTCAGGAGAGGTCTTGAATTAGCTTAGCGAAATATGTATTAACCAGTTACATTGTAAATAAGAACAAAACAATTTTATTATGAAAATAACTGGTTTAGGGAAGAAATAAGCATCAACTTCCACAATAAAGTGTTTACTGGAGTCGAGCTGGATGACGATGGGTGATTGGGAGAACCAGATCTTGAGACTGAGAAAGGCAGCATCAGCTTTGGCAGTCCATGTGAAAAGGATCTTGGTGGAGGTAAGGGCAGTTAATGGTGCTGCTGTCTGACTGTAATGTCAGATGAATCGGCAGTAGAAGTTGGTGAATCCTGAAAATCTTTGGAGCTGCTTGAGTATTTTTGTTCCCAACCTGCAAGGAATCAACCAGAGGCATAAATTGCTTTTCTTCACATAGTCACACAGGCAGTTTTGTCAGAGACTTCTACCACAGGATGTCCCAGAACATCCTTTCAAAGGCACAAGGCTGACCAGTTTAAATCAGGTAGTTTGATAACACAAGAAGAGTGAGTAAGCGTTTCTAATCTTCGAGCAAACATTGATAAAACAAGAAGAGTGTGTAGCGTTTCTAATCTCCAAGCAAACATCCAAAGAAGTTAATAATGTACCATTAAAGAAAAGGGGCCAAAGAACAGAAAAAACATGAAAGAATAATATGAAAGCATAACCTTTCAGACAAACTCATTATTTAAATGAACTTAAATAATAATAAATTCAACATTGAGGGTTTGAGGAATGGGCCAGTGGAGAACTTCTTGGACCTTATCTGGGGTAGGTCGCACCTGTCTACCCTCAAGGATGTAACCCAAAAAGGTGACAGAAGGTTTGTGGAACTCGAACTTCTCTGCATTGACATATAGTCTGTTTTCGAGGAAATGTTGGCAGATGTGTTCCTTATGTTCTGACTGGGACTTAGAATACGTATATGAAAATGTTGTCCAGGTAAACAAACACAAAAACATTCAGAAAATCACATAGAACGTCATTTACAGGGGCTTGAAAGAAGGTTGGGGCGTTGCAAAGGCCGAAGGGCATAACGAAGTATTCAAAATGTCCAATAGGAGTTTTAAAAGCAGTCTTCTATTCATCCCCCTGGAGGACGAAGAGAGGGTGCTTACTGGAGGTCAAGTTTTGTGAAGACTGTGGCACCATGAACTGGTTTGAAAGGATATGGAAACCCCTCACAGATCCCAAAACCCCAGTTCCCAACAAAAGGTGCTTCATGAGGTTCGGTTTGTTTATTTGTATTAGCTTACTGGCAGATGTGCCACATTCAATATGGTGGACGCTGTGACATATCACAGGAACAAGCCGACCCACTCAATAAGGCATCTACGTATTAATGTCTATGCCTTAGCTGTTCATCTCTGAAGTCATTTTACATTTTGTAAGTTTAGGAGCAGCAAATAGGAGACATGAAAATGAAAGGATGGTACAGAGCTTGAAGAGTGGTTTTAAAATAAATTAGTGAAAACTTTTACTGTAAGGAGCAGGTTATGCAGTAAATAGAGTTGATATTGTATGAGATGTATAATGTATACATCTGCAAATCAGTTGTTAAAATTCTCAAGTATGATACTTATTTTATCTTTAGTTAGTTCATATTGTGATATTGTACACTGCTACATGTAGCGTCTGTTGTAAATATATTAATGTTATGCTATCCACTTGATGCGGAGAGTCAAAGTGAGGGAGCAATGGGAGAAGACCAGAAGGTGAGACAGGAGCACATAACAGTAGATATTTTAATTGAAAAGTTTGTGGCTGAAAATGAAAGGAGAAAAAAAACTCTTTTGCCCCAGTCAGAGTTTTTCAACCTTTTGAGAGACATGGCTCATGCATGGCAAGTTATTGAATTCAGGGCTGGAAAGTGAGGTGGCGCTGAGTTATTGTCACGATTTGGCAGTGGTAGAGTGGTAAGGTAGACGCAGTAGACCCAGGTTTGTAGAATGACATGATTTAATGATGAATAAAGCACACAATCCAGGCAGCACAGGTGAGCAGAAGGCAACTGGAAACAAACGGCAGAATAGACAAGACAAGGAAACAAGAGACACAGGTGGATTTAAATACACAGAAGACACAGCTGGGAGGAATCAGGGGTAGACGGGACAACATGAAAACTCAACAGAACACAGAAACTAAATAAACACAGGAAAATCAAGAAGAGTTCAAGAAGAACAAAACTTGTTTTTTAGACTTTGTTTTTGTTGGTCAAACTACTGTATTCAATTTAAAACTACTGAGTCAAATTTTACTAGCTGTTTTTAATTTAAGGTTTTAGAAAAAGGTAAAACCAGTTAAATTGCCAGTCAACCTACGTATGTAAATGCAGGTTTGACCAATAGTTAGATGTATTTTGACAAATAAAATACATCAAAATCTAAGTAAAATGACAAATATAGCAATGCAAAGTGACTTGGATAAGTCACTTTAATCTGATTATTGGATTATAGAAAGTAACCCCTGAGAGTCCTTGGTACTAAAAAAACGAGGGGTCAGATTAGAGTAATGACTTACTAAGTAAAGTGTTAGTATTTACAGTATTTTTTCACTCCTTGTCCGCTCGTCTCACCCTCCATTCTGCACATCACGTTTCTCCTCTCCTTCTTCCTCCCTCCTGACTGTCTCAGTGACCAATCAAATGGCAAAATCAAATAAAATATACAGTGCGTCTTACATCACACTAATGCTTCTTTCAATTGCGATGTTTACGTAAAATAATGCTCTTAGTCGATTTACAAACAATACAGTTTTAATTACTAAGTAAGCAAATTACTTAATAGCTACCTTTACCTTTTATATTATTTAGATATTAAAGTAAAGAAAAATACTAGTGTATTTCTTTCAGAAACAAGAATATGAAATCCATAGCTTTCACCAATGCTATGCAATAGTAAATAAAAGTTTGCTTTTATATCTTTGTGTCCTGTCTTGAACTATGTAAGATTTCTATTAACCTTAACATACAGTCATTACAGTAACCTCAGTTTACCACAGGGCTACACATATAAAATGAAATTCATATTTAGCATATTTAGCACAAATAAAATATGATCATTTCTACTTATTTTGGTCACAAATAGCATTCATTTTGACTACAGGGAATATCACATTGTTCAAGTTAATTTTTTCTGGAGGGCAAAATAAAAATAGATAATAGTTTTCAAAGAGTATTGCAGTGTTTGGCCACTGTTACCCTAATTTACACTGCATCGGGCTGTGCTCTGCTCCACTGTGAACCGCAAAGGTGTATCAAGTCACATGTGCGGGAAATGAGAGATCACGCAGTAAAGTATGTATTTACTATTATTGTAAATACATATAATAATAGTTCACAACGTCCAAAATTAATATTTTCCATCCATTGCTCTCCCACTTCATATGACACTTGACTTATACATGTAGGTATCAGAATTAAATCATCATGTTTTGTGTGTATAAATCCATCCATTTTCTTTACACCCTTGTCCCTAGTAGGGTCGTGAGGGGTGCTGGTGCCTATCTAGAGCGAAACATTTCAGGCGAGAGGCGGGCTACACCCTGGACAGGTCGCCAGTCCATCGCAGGTGTATACATAGAATAAACTTTATTAATCCCCAAGGGGAAATTGCTTATTCATTGACAAGCTACTCCATCTGAGGTATTAAATATCAGTAATACAAATATAACCATATGAGACAAAGTTTATTTTATATATATATATATATATATATATATATATATATATAACTAAAAATGATGAGATAGTTAAATATGACTAAATATAAATAAATAACAAGCATGAACATTTATAGATTATTTATTATTCAATAAAAAATTGAATAGATAGATAGATAGATAGATAGATAGATAGATAGATAGATAGATAGATAGATAGATAGATAGATAGATAGATCTTTATTGTCATTGTCACAAGAACAATGAAATTTAAAAGGTGCCATCAGTCAGTGCATATGCTTAAAAACAAAAAGCAACTGTCTCACAATTCACACACAATGTAAGAATTAACAAATAACTGGGGGAAAAAAACAAAAAAACCTAATAAATAAGAACACCCACATTCTCACATACATCATTCATGATGATTAATGGTTGTTTTTGATTGCATTTAGTTTTGTATTTACTATCGGGTAGAAACTGTCTCTGAGACGGTTGGTTCTTGTTCTGATTACTCTGTATCTTCTGCCTGAAGGCAGCAGTGTGAACAGAGAATGTCCGGGGTGAGAAGTGTCCTTTGTGATGTGTTGTGCTTTTCTTAGACAGTGGTCGCTGTGCAGGTCATCCCGTGAGGGGAGAGGGCAGCCAATGATTTTTTGGGCTGTATTCACAACCCTTTGGAGAGCTTTCCTTTGAGCCGTAGTGCTGCTGTTAAACCATACGCAGATACAATAAGTCAGTATGCTCTCTATGGAGCACTTGCAGAAAGACACCAGCAGCTTCTCCTTGATGTTGTTCCTCCTGAGAACCCTCAGGAAGTTCAGTCTTTGCTGGGCCTTTTTTATCAGCTCGAAGGTGTTCATGTTCCATGTGAGGCCCTGCTCAATGTGGACCCCGAGGAAACGGAAATCAGCTACCCTCTCCACACATTTTCCCCCAATGGTTAGTGGTGTAATGTCCGTTTTATTCCTCCTGTAATCTATTATGAGTTCTTTTGTCTTTGAGTTGTTGAGGAGCAGATTGTTCTCCCTGCACCACATTAACAGCCGCTCCACCTCACCCCTGTAGGCGGACTCGTCGCCTCCTGAGATGAGCCCCACCACTGTGGTGTCATCAGCAAACTTGATGATGATGGTGGGCAGAGATGCAGTCATATGTGTACAGACAATAGAGCAGGGGGCTCAGCACACAGCCCTGTGGAGAGCCAGTACTAAGGCTGAGGGCAGTGGATGTATGTTTTGTCACCCTAACTCTCTGCTGTCGGTTGGTCAGTAAGCTCAGAATCCACATGCAGGTGGAGTGAGGGAGGCCCAGGTCCCCCAATTTGTCCACCAGTCTGTGAGGGAGGATAGTATTAAAAGCAGAGCTGTAGTCTACAAAGAGCATCCGCACATAGCTCCCCTGCTGCTCCAGATGTGACAGAGCAGCATGGAGGGCTGTGATCACAGCGTCCTCTGTGGATCTGTTGGCTCTGTAGGCGAACTGGTGGGGGTCAAAGCCAGGAGGGAGAAGTGCTGTGATGTGACCCCGGACCAGTTTTTCAAAACACTTCGTCACCACAGGGGTTAGTGCCACTGGCCGGTAGTTGTTGAGGCAAGAGATGTGAGGTTTCTTGGGTATGGGGACTATGGTGGAAGATTTCAGGCAGGATGGGACTGTAGACAGGGCTAGGGACTGGTTGAAGATCCTGGTGAAGACTCCAGCCAGCTGATCGGCGCAGTCTTTCAGGACACGTCCAGGGACGCCATCAGGTCCAGCAGCCTTCCTTGGGTTGACAGCCCACAGTGTGCGCCTCACCTCGTGCTCCTCTACAACGAGGAGTGTGGTGTTGTGGGTCACTTGGTGTAGTGTGGCTGCCTCTGTTGGCTTCACCTCAAAGCGGGCAAAGAAGAGGTTCAGCTTCTCAGCCAGTGTGGCGTCGCCTTCCGCAGCTGCGAGGTTGGTCCTGTAGTTGGTGAGATGCTGGATTCCCTGCCACACCTGCCTGCTGTTGTTGCTGTCAAGGTAGCCCTCTATCCTCCTCCTGTAGTCAGATTTGGTCATTCTGATGCCGCTCTTCAAGTTAGCTCGGGCTGTACTGTAGACGGTCCTGTCCCCAGACCTGAAGGCGGTATTCCTGGTCTTTAGCAGTCGCTGGACCTCCTGAGTCATCCAGGGCTTCTGGTTTGGGAATACCCGGATGCGTTTATCCACAGCTACAGTGTCAATACAGTTCTTGATATAGCACAGTACACTGTCTGTAAAAACCTCCAGGTCCTGATGTTCAAAAACATCCCAGTTTGTCCTGTCGAAACAGTCCTGCAGCTGCTGTGTCGCATCCTCGGGCCAGGATTTGATGGTTTTGGTGATGGTTGGAGCAGTTTTCCTGAGGGGGGCATAAGCAGGAATTAAATGCAGGGACAGGTGATCGGACTGACCCAGGTGAGGAAGTGGTCTAGCCCTGTAGCCTAGCTTGATGTTGGAGTAGACTTTGTCCAGAGTGTTAGCCTCTCTTGTAGCACACTTTACATGCTGGTGGAATTTGGGGAGGTTGAGGTTGAAGAATTTGCATGGTTGAAGTCCCCCGCTATGATGTGCACAGCATCTGGATAGATGCTCTGCAGATGGCTAATGCTGCCATGCAAAAGTCCAATAGCTGTTTTAGCATTAGCATCCGGTGGTATGTAAACAGCGGTTACCATGACTACGGTGAACTCTCTGGGGAGGTATATTGGTCTACATCTAACAGTCACATACCCCAGGTCTGGGGAGCAATGGCTGATGACAGTCGCTGTGTTAGTACACCAGGTGTTGTTCACGTACACACAGAGCCCCCCTCCTCTGCTCTTACCGGAGTCTTTCGTTCTGTCGTGGCGCTGTACTGTGTAGCCTGCTAGCTCGATGGCAGAGTCCGCTACGTCTGGAGGCAGCCAGGTCTCCGTGATCAGAAGAATACAGCTGTCCTTCACTGCACTGTGAGATGCAGCCTGTAGTCTCAGTTCATCCATCTTGTTTGCAAGGGATCTGGCGTTCGAGAGAAACAGGCTGGGGAGCGGTGGTTTGTGTGGTTGCCTCCGTAGCCTAGCTAGCACGCCGGCCCTGCAGCCCCGCTTCTGCCTTCTCTCTCTACGCCGCCGACGCTTCCTCCCTGCTGTGATGGTAATCCACGGTGCGCCGGGGCTCCTCGCTATGTCCCCCGGAATATTGAACAAGCATTGAAAATCAGCTGTAACATCTAGTTCGTAGCGGGCACCGATCATCAGGAGATCGTCCCGACTGTATATTTTGTTTGTCCGACATGACGAGTACGGAACACAAATCAACACGTACACAAGCAGCCAAACATAGCACCGACCGAGAGAGCAATGAGCCGCTGCAACTGCGTGCGCCGCCATCTTGGGGAAAAAATAAATAAAAAGAATTATAGATTATTTATTATTCAATAAATAATAAATAGCTCAGACTTGGGCATTGTAAAGCCTAATGGCAACAGGCAGAAAGGATTTTCTGTGTCGCTCTGTGGTGCACTTTGGTAAAATAAGTCTCTGGCTGAAGGTGCTCCTGTAACCAGTCAGTGCATCATGAAATGGATGAGACTAGTCGTCCAAGATGACCTGAATCCTTCTCTCACAACAGTCACTGACACCACAGTAAGAGAGTCCAGCTGCACTCCAACCACGCCGCTGGCCTTGGTGATCAGTCTGTTCAGTCTGTTGGTGTTCTCCACTTTCAGCCTGCTGCCCCAGCACACCACAGCGTACAGGATGGCAATGGTAACCACGGATTCATTAAACATCCTGAGCAAGGTCCAGCAGATGTTGAAGGACCTCACCCGCCTCAGAAAGTAGTGGCGACTTTGGCCCTTCTTGTACACAGCATATTTGTCACCATATGACAAAGTTGTCCACAGCAGCCCTGTATTCAACCTCATCACCCTCACTAATACAACCAACCACATCTGAGTCATCTGAGAACTTCTGGAGATGACAGGTTTCAGTGCAATAGCTGAAGTTGGATGTATAGAGCGTGAAGAGGAAGGGAGAGAGGACAGTCCTTGTGATGCCCCTGTGTTGCTGACAACACTGTCCGACACACAGTGCCATAGGCGCCATGCACGAACTGTGGTGTGCCAGTTAGATAGTCCACAATACAGGATACCAGGGGGAATCCACCTGCATCGCCGTCAGTTTCTTACCCAGTAGAGTCGGACGGATGGTGTTGAATGAACTGGAGAAGTCAAAAAACATAATTCTCACAGTGCTCGCCGGCTGGTCCAGGTGAGCGTATGCGCGGATCAGAAGAAGATGATGGCATCCTCAACTCCAAGTTTGGGCTGGTAGGCAAACTGCAAGAGGTCCAAGTGTGGTTGGACCAACATCTTGGAGGCCGGAGCTGCTCCAAGATGAGTTTCTCCAGGGTCTTCATGATGTGGGACGTCAGCGCCACAGGCCAGTAGACCTTGGAGTCACAGGTCTTTGGTACCAGAACAATACAGGATGTTTTCCACATCACAGGAACCCTCTGTAGATGCAGGCTGATGTTGACGACATGCTGGACGTCTTCAACATGAAGAGCTGGATAGCACAGGCTTTGAGCATACACAGCTATAACATGTTATACATGCTGACCGCAATAAATATGTATAAATATACCCATATTTTCTTTAATATAGCTAGTATTTCAAGTAAATCTAGTCTGTTTTGGTGAATTACTTTGAAAATACGGATACTGTGCTTCTGCATCTTCTTGTTGGAGCAGTATAATCATTGAAGAGCGACTCCACACTTGCTCTGTCGTCCTACAAAAATACACTACATAATTTCGGACATAGTGCAAATGCTCTCATTGACTAGAATGAAAACTGCAACACTTTGCAATGCCATGGAATTTAAAGCAATATTTACTATTAAAAGCTTTTGTGTAGACAGAATGAAAGCACAGTATTTCAACTTTTTAAATTATGTCTTCATATTTTGTGCTAAGCACAAAGCAGCCAAGTTACACACCTTGTGTTGAATTTATAAAAGGACAGCATTGCACCACTTTATTTTTAAACACTCTGTGGGCAGTGGCATCTCAAACAAAGAAAACCAACTGAAGCAAAAACCTCTTTTACCTTGTGGCTTTAGCTTGACATTTTTTTAAAGCATTTCATTACATCATGTTTAAACCAGCATAGAAACATAATAAATAATCAAATTTGTTTTGCCTGGTTCTGCAGAAAAAACTACAGGATAACTATTCAGCGGCGTACACGTGTTGAAGAGCCTGAATCCATGAAGCACCATCAGTTACGAGAGGACTCCATAAGATCAAACTTCTCAGCAGCTTAATTCACATTAAGGATGAGTCCTGACAGAAGATTATATATGTGAATGTGGATAAAGTTTTTACTGTATTTTTCAGTGATTCCATATCCGCTGCAATTTGACATTTCTTGCTGTATTTAGGACAGATTTACTTCTTAGAACCTGGGACTGTTTTAACAGGTACACACCACAGTCACCTTAGACTGTCCTTAAACACACAAAGATAAAGTTTGTGTACTGAAGAGTGCTCTATGAAAAAAGGTTTTCCTTTTGTGTATGTGTGTGTTTTCCATTGCTCAGGTTTTCAGTTTATGATATTATTAGAATTTCTTTCTCTCTCTTATTCTGGTGTATTGCTCCTGAAATATATTTTATAATACACAGATTTATTCTCTTCAACTGACTGTTTATTAAATTAAAATTACACTGCCTGTTTCAAACTACAAAATGTCTATATTTATTTATTTGCTTATACTAAAACTGTATTGGAACTAACTTGGTTACTTTATGGACCTTACCAAGCTCCGCCCACAACCGACCCAATGTCACCAAGCAAGGAACAAGTAATTTCTTTTCTTTTGCTTTTTTCTTTTCTTTTCTTTTTTTTTTTTTTTGCTTTGCTGATCCAACAGTTAGACAGATGCCCTAAACTACAGATACAGCAGCACAAAAATTGCCATTCTAGAAATAAAAATTTAGGAAATTGTGGTTTGTACAAAGAGAAAATTATGCAGTAGTTGTGTGGTCTCACAGTATGAGTGTTATTAGCTTCAATTTCAGAGAGTGGCATTTATTGATTCTCCAAAGCTTGTTTGAGTGTTCTCCGGTTGCTCCTGTTAAACTATGATTCACTTACAGTTAAAATGACCCCAGTCACCTAAACCCCAGCCCTAACAAACCTCTCTGAAGAGTTATTTTTGAGTCACACATAATAAATTTGTGACTCAAAAATGTGGTGAAAAAAGGCTAAATGATGGAGGAATGGTACAAGTAATCAAATATAGCGTTTTGTATATAACTGATTATTGTGTGTAAATTACTCGGTTTTTCTTTGTGGTTTGCAAAAGTATTCATACCCCTTGAACCTTTCCATATTTTGTCACATTACAATTACAAACATAAATATAGTTCATAAACTTATACATGATTCAAGACAGTTTTTACAAATAAAAAACTGAAAAGTGTGGTATGCAAATGTTTTCAGTGCTCCTGAGTCAATACTTTGTGGAACCACCTTTTGCTGCTAATACAGCAGAAAGTCTTTCAGGGTTTTTCTCTCCCAGCTTTGCGCATTCTTTTTGAAAATAAGTTCCAGGTCAGTCAGATTAGATGAAGAATGTTAGTGGACAGAAGTTTTCAGATCTTTCCACAGATTGTCGATTGAGTTTAGGTCTGGACTTTGACTGGACCATTCTAACACATGCATATGTTTTGTTTTAAACAATTCTATAGCCCTGGCTTTATGCTTAGGGTGAACCTACACCCCAGTCTCAAATCTTTTACAGACTGTCATGGAAGAAATTTCTTTAACAAGAGTCTGGATGAGAAGAAATAAGAAATTTATTAAAACTTTGCAAGGTGACAAGAGAAATACAGAGTCAAAGGAGTCTGTCAAGTGCTCTGACTAATAGTGGATTCTGGCTTCCTTTTATAGGTTCTGCCCAGCCGATCATATAGCAGCAGGATGTCATGTCACCGTCTCTGGGTGTTTCCCAGTGGTGGAGAAAGTACTCAAAAAAATGCACTTAAGTAAAAGTACAAATACACAGACAAAAATGTACTCTAGTAAAAGTAAAAGTACAACATTAAAATTTTTACTTGAGTAAAAGTAAAAAAAGTACTGGCTTTTGTAAATACTTAAGTATTAAAGTAAAAGTACTTACTGAATGCATTACCTAATCGCTAATACAATATCATTAAGTGTACCTATCACATTTAATTTTACTACATCAGTGATGTGCCATTTTAACGAACAATGCCACAGACAAAAGCATGTTGTTATTGTGTTTACTCTCTATAACATAGTTTAGACTTAGATTTGTGATTCTATGCATCATAATTTCAGGGATGGAAACATCTTGTCTCCTGTCCTAATATAGCATGAACTTCACTTTTTTTGCCACTAGAGGCATTTATTTTGAAAGAAATCCAACAGAAAGAGGATGAAAAGAATGTGGATGGGGGAGGACATGCAACCAAGGAGCCATGTAGCAGTGTTGTAGTCAAGACCACCTAACCCGAGACCAAGTCAAGACCAAGACCAGCACCCCGCGCTACATGACACAATAAAATGAAGTGTACCTATCAAAATTGCTTCTCAAATTGATCTGAAAAATCCACATTCCCATAAAAACACCTAGATATTAAATACTTAGAGCTGAAATAAATTTAACCAGTATCATTCTCAATTCAAATTCTACATTCTGCTTTGCTTCCATCTCTCTGCCACAATCCGCAGAAGTCTCCTGCCAATAGATAACGCCCTGGGCGGTTGCCCATGTCAGAAACCACAATTGTCTGCACCATTAAACATAGCAATTAAGGCAATGCATTAACGGTAAACAATGCTCAACTATGAACACTTTCCAAGGCGCAACAAGCAAGAAGTAACCACGCTGAAGGAGCACCATGAGCAGTGTTGTATAAAGTACTGAAATCTCAGAGTCAAGTAAAAGTATAGGTACCTCTCCAAAATATGACTTTGGTAAAAGTCCAAGTCACTGACTGAAATGTTACTTGAGTTAAAGTCTTAAAGTATCTGAAACGTCTTGTACTTAAGTATGGAAATTGCTGTAAAAATGGATGTACTCAAGTAATGTAATGAAAAGTATAAGTAAAAAGTAAAACAAGGCAAATGCAGTTTGAATGACATTTTTCATATTTTGGTAAACTTGTCAAATACACTTAAAATAATGTACACAACCATGTGCAGGCAAAATTAAACCTGCTAATAAATTGTTCCAGTTTTAAAGAGTAGCACATGTTAATGGTTTGTGGTTTTGAACTTGCATGCCTTTCCTATATTTGTTCAATTCAGTCTAAATTGCTATCGCTATGGCTTCCGTCCCCCCTTGAACAGAGGAGTCTAGGTAGCCTGCTACAGTCAACATTAGGCCTAAGCTAAATATACCACGTGTGGAACTGAAACAATGCCAAACAAAGTTCATTTATACAGGTAACGTTATGCTCAAGATTTCACAATAGTGCCTAGTGACCAAGCTATAGTTACTGAAACAGGAGGATTATAACCATTTCATAAGAAGTTACCTCGATGTGTTTCTTCAAGTTGGACGGGGAGTTTTTGTAAGATAGAATTTCCACATCTTCGGGCAGGAATAACATACACTGCATGCGGTACGACGAATCTTTAACACCCACGAAAGAGTGTATTGTGTTTAAATAAGGCCATGGGCTCTCATCACCAGCTGGTGGTTCCCCTGGACCGTGTTGTGGTCTCCGTCTCCTCCTCCATGTGGCTGCTGCTGATTGCGAGACTTGCTTTGTGTTTAATGGGAGAAGCGAAACAGGTGTATCCTATTGGAGGTGATGAACAAGCCCAGGCAAGCAGGCTACCGACTTTGTTGCAGTCAATCAGTAGGTGGGGTCAAAACACTTGCGTTTCTCTCTCTCGCTTTTTTGTAACGAGTAACTAAACCACACATTGAAAATATATCGGAGTAAAAGTATGCGATTAAGTTCGGAAATATAGTGAAGTAAAAGTGAAAGTCATCAAACATGTTCATACTCGAGGAAAGTATGAAGTACTCCAAAATATACTTAAGTAAAGTAGTGAAGTATTTTTACTTCGTTACTATACAACACTGACCATGAGTGTTCTCACCCTGTCTTGCCACCATGACAGGTGATGAAAACAATCAAAGAGCAATGAACATGCTCTGCGTTCTTACGTTCTTGTTTTATTCCCCAATTAAATAAATCTATATATATTTTAATTAAATATTAATAGCGACTGCAGTGTATGCAGAGCATCAAAAGAACAAAAAACGGCTCTCAGTGAGGCTTCAGTCCTATAGAACCTAGTAAAGATTCGTCCAGAAGAATTGGATCGTTCATGACTGTTATATCACTATATAGCAGACTTTGGTCACAGCTTGTCCCATATATGCGACACCTCAGTCAACACCTCCGCACAATAATGGACCTTACCAGAGGGGCCGCTTTCATTGGCTGATGCCCATTCTACGTGGTCACGTGCGTAGCCATCTCACAAACACACGCTTCCCGTTAGCTAAGTACAGCATAATGGCAGTACTGATACAACTTCTACACCCTGAAGCATGTCTGCTACACAGTCTTACGTTAGCTAAACAGATCAATATGCAATGTGTACTGTATCTGACATACACTAAAGATTTTATTTTAGCAGAAAAGGCTTTGGACTAAACTGTTACTCGTGTTAGCCACTCTAGCACCAAGTACAGCTAGTCAATCAACCATCGCTGAGTTCATGAAAGCGTTGATTAATAATCGAGAAATAAATATCAAGCCTGGAAACTTGATATCGTAACGGACTGAATGTTATGTTTTTAACGTAATCTTTGCTCGTCTTGCGGGGCGTAGGCAATTGCCACGGTAACAGGTGTGCTTAAACTACAAAGAGAGAGAGAGAGTAAAAAGGTAGGAGTGGTTTTGAGTTGATCACCTGTTCGGGTTATTTTACCTTTGCTGTGGCGCATTACAGCCGCTGTAGTTTCTAAACGTTGGACTAATTACCTCATTCGTTTGTGAGTATGCGTCATTCAAACATCAAATAGAACAAATATATTTCATACACAACAAATGGGTTCTACCCTGGTAATTATGTGAAATTAAATTAATTATATCCCAACTTCAGAAGATTTGCCTTTACCTTTACAGAGCTCTTTGGTTCCTCCTATCAGTCTGTAGCTTCTCATATTTCAGTCATCAAACCAAATTTCAGATCTATCATAACTGACTGACACCTGCTGGCCTCAGGTTTGCAACCAGCTTGTGACTGAGAAACCAGTAACCTCCTCCCAGATGATGATATGAACTTGTTAGTTCCTCTGTCCATTGTAGTAGCTGATATATTGTGAAAATCCGGTAGAAATTATGCACTAATCGAGTCCAGTTTACATAGAAACAACCCTGCGAGGCTTTGTTTGTGAGACTTGCGGTCACGTGGGTCGGTTGTGGGTGGAGCTTGGTAAGGTCCATTCAGCGCATGAGTGACAACTTTTTTTCATTGCAGATGCAACATATGTGTCTCTGTACAGCTAGCTTTGCTAACATCACGTCCACATAACTTACCTTTCGTTAAGCCTCCTTTACAAGTGACGCTAAACGTTGGACGAAGTCCTCACCGTCTGTGAAAGCGAAGCGCTGCTGATTTTACATGTCGTGAAATCTTATGATTTATGTAGCGGTATTCTACTACTGACGATTAGACAGACATCTTCTCCCGCTCAGAGAAAACCACTGCGCATGTCTTGGAGCTCCGCGTGCGAGTGAAAAGAGGAGGCGGTGGGTAACAGACACACGTAATTAGTAAGTCACGTTATTGCTTGGATTTTACAGCGTCCCTGAACTTAACATTTAACGGAAAAAAAGCGCAATGCGAGTAACGTGACGGTTTTGTAGAAATGTAGTTTAGTAGAAAGATATTTACTGTAAAATGCAGTGGAGTAAAAGTCAAAAGTATCCATGTGTAACTGGGTTCTGCTTCACTCCACTGTACCAGGCCGGCCTAAGTAACCCCTCGACTCTGCGTTGTGTAGTTTTTTAATTAAGACAAGGAGTATCTGGGTGATCAGGCAGTTTATTTCCTGAATGAGAACATATCGGGGTTCGAATTAGTGCAACGGCTCAGCTTCATTCAGCACACTACAACAGAGCATTCTGTTAGCTTATAACTTAGCACATGAAGTGTTTTATAATATTAACAAAACTAAAAATACAAAAATTGGTGCCAGGCACACATCTAGTAAATAGTCATTACACACTATCTGTCTAAGTTAATAAAAAATATGTTTTATGTGTTGCTAACACTTTTCTATACTGTGTGCTGAAGAATGCAACTCACCTCTCGTGCAGCTTTCTCAGACTGGCACTGAGTACAGGGGCCAGCAACCTATAACCAGCCACACAGAGAGGGTGGCGCTATTTCCCCATTGCACTGACCTAACCTAATCTAAACACTGTTACATTCCCCCCTGCTGAATGGGCTCTTTGCACCTGCCGTGCTGACGTCATAACAGCATGCGCAAATGCGGCTCTCTTTTTTTGAGTTACCGTGACAGCTAGAAAAGACAAAGTCTTATTTCAGACGCAAATAAAACAATACTATGAACATTGCTGTCTTCCAAATATAATGGGCTTTTAAGTTTTCATGGATTTCCAAGCGGTCTTGAATTATCGTCGCTACCAGTTAAAGCTAACGCCACACAGCAAAGTTTGCAGCCTTCACTTTACTCCGGATCAACTTCTTCAGCCTAAAGAAGAAGGTAAAGGAGCCTCCTGTGTTATTTCCATGGAATCACTTCTGTATTCAGCCTGAAAGAGCGAGTGTACGGGAACGAGAGAGCAGACCAGAGCCAGACAGCAGAACAACTGATCCGCCTGTACACACTGCTGTAAACACCGTCCTGCTTCACAAGAAGCATGCAAAACTAATAAAGCGAAGTAACACGGAAACCTTAAGGAACACGGCCATATTTTTCTGAAAGCAACAACTCTGAACCTGAACCGTCAGCTGAACTAGAACTCCGACACCAGAGCTGCTCTACTGTTAAGCTATGGGCTTGTTGTTCCTCAGGCTTCCGAAGCAAAAAGCCTGAACCGTAAAATCCCCGTTACTTGGTCTCTGACACTAACGACAATAAACGCACGTAATATACTTGAAAACAAGGTAAAAACATTGTCCGTTAGAATGGATGAAAAATGTTTAGATACTTAAATAGCACATTTTTACAAGAAAAATGTCTAGCATAAGCTAAAGCTAATGTTAGCCACAAAGTTTAAAGAAAGTAAAACTCACCTTCATATCTTCGTATCTGAGGTGAACATCTTAAAACCTTTCTCCAGCTTACTTGTCGGGGCTTCGGATCGATGTACATCATTAGCTGTTACCTTGGACAAGCCCTGCAAACACCCAGTGTAAAGTGCCTTTTTCAATAGATCGGAAACGATTGAGCCGCTTTTCCCCGAACGTGGAAGCTGAGGTGCAAAGAGCCACTTGCACCCCGAAATGTTGTTCACCATTAGCACATTGTCTTAATTGCTATGTTTAATGGTTGTTGAGAAAACGAGATATATTTGCTACCTGTTGCTCGTTGTTATCTCGTCTTCTATGGAGTGAAAATAGTCTCAAAATATCTGTGTGCATGTGTAAAAATATCTGTGCGTTTGTAAAAATATTTGTGTGTGTGTAATACTGGATTTGTAACTCCTGTAAGCATCTTTGTGTGTAGCTTTGGATCGTTGTGTCTGTGAGACATGATTTGTAAGCCTTAAAAATAAATTAAACCTTCTCTTACAACTACAAATGTTGAAAAAGTACGCACAGGTCACCTGGTACACACACACACAAAACTGCATTTACACACAGATCCGGTTACGAGTGCACGAGTATTTTTGAGACTCATTTCACGCTTCGGGAGCTCCCAGATTTGTGTGTAGATGGTGCGTTTAAATGCTAGTAGAAAGCTGGGTCATCTGAGTTTTACTCAATCTAGTGTTTTTATCCTCTAAACCGGTGGTTCTTAACCTGGGTTCTATCGAACCCTAGGGGTTCAATGAGTCGGTCTCAAGGGTTCGGAGGAGCCTCTGCCGCGGAGGTAAAGACACACTTGTGTAAAGTCGTGATGACACGCCCCGCTTGGCCATCACTTGCCGCAGAGGATCATATTACATTGCTTGGCCAATCAGTGCTGCGGAAAATATAGTGACCGCAGTATTCAACGGCTGTCGTAGTTGTACGTCGTGTGGTTTCTTTCTTAATATTTTAATCCATACTAAATATGTCGAGCAAAAACAGAAGAAAATGAACAGATTTTGCTGTGAAGATGACATGAGAGTAGCACTTGCCAAGGTAAGCAACGCCTATCTGAACTGTTCTCTGTCATGGAACGGTGGGGTGTAGGGGATGGTGAGGCAGACGCAGCAGACCCAGGTAAGGTAAATGGTGAATTTAATGATGGGAGCACAGTCCAAACAACGAGCAGCAGGCACATGGACACACTGACGACGAATAGACGAGACATTGACGAGGACCCGACGAGGAACAAGGAACACAGGTGGAGTTAAATACATGGGAGGGTAATGACAGAACGAGACACACCTGGGAACAATCAAGGGGAGGACAAGGACAACGAAGAGACTCAAGGACACAAAAAACTCTAAATGAACACAGAAAACACAGATCCTGACAGTCTCCCAAAAACAACAGCAGAAGTCACACTGATTTGCAGGTATGTAAATTTGGTCAATGCTTTATTCTGGCCCCAAAAAAAGTATTTTGTGGATTCAAAATGACAAAAAACAAACTACATTTAAAATAATTTAAAAAATTAAGTTATTAAAAATTTTTTAAATTCTTCAAAAAATCCAATTTTATTTTTAATTAGCATAATAGTAAAAAAAATATTTTTGGGGGCTTAAATTCTTTTATGGGGCCGAAATATTTTTTGGGGGGGAGGATAAAGTAATACCGTAATTTGTTGTGAGTTCATGCATTGTTGGTTTTGTTCTTTGAGCAAGGTGACGTTCATGCATGGCTCATTTTGTGCACCAGTAAAAAAAACCCCAACATATACCTATGTCTTAAATTTGAAAAACAAATATTTTACTTATCACTAAAGAAGGGTTCAGTGAATGCGCATATGAAACTGGTGTACCTCTAAAAAGGTTAAGAACCACTGCTCTAAACGTTTCTCACTGTGGCCGAAGTGGCAAATACGTTAGTTCGGTGGAAAACGGAAACCCTAGCACTTCCCAAAAATATCCCAAAATTATTTATTCACATATTGTGCATTTTTGAGCGGTACAGGAGACTAAGTGGTCTGATAAACGACCACTGGATGGCGAAATGGTTCGCTGGCCGGAAAAATAGGCAGGCAAATCAAGAAGCAAAACTTCTTGATGGTCTGCTCTCAGAAGTAAGTAGAAGCTAATGCAGGCTTTGCTCTCCGATTATAATGAGACATGGAGTAATTATAAATAATTTCAGATTACGTTTTATATGGCTGGTATTTTGATACTCTGCCCTCCTCATATGTTTCTGTTAGCAGGAGCTAATGTTTATGTGAGCTATGCTACTTCAGCTGTTCGCAGCTAAATCCATGTATTTTTAGTGTCACACTCAGCACAGTGTGAGTCTATCTTCAGTCTTAACTTTAACCCAGGTTGATCTAGTTTTATCATGCCGAAGTCAGCAAGCATCTTCAGGAGATTATGGCAGTTGGATGTTGGTCACTATCACTGAAACCGTATTTTCTTGCTTCAGCTGTATTGAAGGTAGACCTGGACCTGCAGGAACATCATCTGGTGCTAGACTTTATTCACCAGAACAAACTGAAAGGTACTTCATTTATGTTGACTTCTCAACATATTTAAGGATTTAGTCTAATGTTCACACATAGGCCTGTCACAATAATCAATTAATCAGATGATAAATTAAAACAAACTCAATCATTTCCATTGACCTGATTTATCGTTTCTCTTTTTTTCTTTCTTTCTACCAAAAACTGGATGATAAAAGCCTTCAGTTTGGTACTTTGGTCTCGACTAGCCCTTATTTTGAAAAGCAATTTTGTTTACAAAGACTTCAAAATTCATTAGTTGTTTTTTTTTGTTGGAAAAATTATTATCTAAGTTTATTTAAATTATGAGTTTATATGTTTTCATATTATTATTCTTTTGTGTTTCTTCTTTGACCCCTTTTCTTTTATGGTACATTATTAACTGTTCTTTGGATGTTTGCTTGAAGATTAGAAATGCTACACACTCTTCTTGTTTTATCAATGTTTATTTGGAGATTAGAAATGCTCACTCACTCTTCTGGTGTTATCAAACTGCCTGTCTTAGACGAGTCAGCTTTGTGTATTGTAAGAGTGTCCCAGAACATCCTCTGACGAAACTATCTGTGTGACTATGTGAAGAAACCCAACCCTCTTTTCCTTGACGTGATAATAAAAAGCAGGTGAGAGCTGGGGGAGTTGATCCCAGACAGTTGTTTGACTGCGGTTCTCAGTGTCTGGCTTCTCTCCCCTCTTCGGCAGAAGAGTAACTTGTGTCTCTGGTTGATTCCTTGCAGGTTGGGAACTAAAACAGACACAACATCTTGGGGGCTCGTCCGGGATCCCAATATACCCGCCCGCTGACGGAGGGAGTACGACGCGGTGAAATCTGCCGGTAGTCAGGGTCTGAAAGTCCCGGCGTGTAACTTGCTCGCTGGGCTAGCGTCTTAGGTCACCTCCTTCCGGCAACAGCAGATTGACAGGATCCAAACCGGGACAGAGCAGGGATCAACCAAGTAAGTGAATGGTACGGGAGGTTTGAGTCCACCGTTTAAACGTCAAGGGAAAGCAACTATCTAAAAAGGTAGATAGTGGGTATTTTTACTCTTTTTTTCACCTTTAAGTAAAGATAGCAACTAACTAAAAGGTAGATAGTGGGTATTTTTACTCTTTTTTCACCTTTAAGTAAAGAAAGCAACTATCTAATAGGTAGATAGTGGGTATTTTTACTCTTTTTTCACCTATAAGTAAAGATAGCAACTAACTAAAAGGTAGATAGTGGGTATTTTTACTCTTTTTTCACCTATAAGTAAAGATAGCAACTAACTAAAAGGTAGATAGTGGGTATTTTTACTCTTTTTTCACCTTTAAGTAAAGAAAGCAACTATCTAATAGGTAGATAGTGGGTATTTTTACTCTTTTTTCACCTATAAGTAAAGAAAGCAACTGGTTAAGTATTGGAGCTACGAAGGGAAAGCTTTAAAAGGGTGAAGCCTAAAAGCAGTGGGAAAGTAAGTGACGGCTTGTTGTCGTCAATACTCCACTCAATTAACTGTTGAGTCGAAGTGAGAATTGCCACAATAAGAACTTGACCGTCACCCCGCTCTCATATTCCCGTTCCGTATAGACCACCCAAGGTGTGTAAAGAACGGGGCTAAAACACTGAAAAATGGGTTCTTCACAAGGCAAGGAGGGAGGTCTTAAGAAGTATGGTGTAACTGGCGTGTTGAAAATAGGACAATGGAAAAACGTGGTGTGTAGGTTGAAAACAAGCGCTAGTTCAAAGACTGGTACCAGACAACAGAAAAAATTGAAAGTACAAAAAATTAAAAGTTGTACGTAGCTATCTAACACAAGCACAAAATAAACAAACTGCGCGCACTAAAAATAAATCAGGTCAAAAAACAGAAGCTATGTTTGTCAGATCGGAAGATAACGAAACTCAACCCCGAACTCGAGCGCGTGCACAACGACCCCCATCCCCAACCTCTGACGTAGACCCAAGGGAGGACGCTCCCGAGGCATCAGGGGTTATGCCAACAGGCTGGCCTGCCAAAAAAGAAAAAAAACAGGCGACACAAGGCCCGTCTCATGAATTTGGCCAAACCTTGCAATCTTCCTTAGGGAAAGACTGGGCAAAAGTCCGGGGCAATTATACTGGACACTCCTCCCGTGACCCAACGAAGGTACTCCCACACCAGGGTCCCATGTGTAGTGAACAACAAAATCAGTAGGATGGATTACAGCAAAGGGTTAAGGAAGTATATGCTAGACACTCGGATTATTCCCACCTTGGCTCAGTAAAACAAAAGTCCGGGGAGGATGTAGATGATTTCAAAATCCGCTTTGAAAAAGAATATAGATTCCACAGCGGCATCCCATATGATGACCGAAATAACTCCCCTTACAAACAACAACTTAAAAATATGCTAATGTCAGATTTCCACCCACCTATCACTAAATGGATCAGAAAACATCTAGTGACATTTAACGCCTCCACCGTTCAGGAGCTAATGGAATATGCACATGGCACTGAGAAACATGCAAAAAAGGGAGGAGGAAGTGAAAGTGGACACAGCCTGTGCAGTGGGCTGACACGCAGCTCACTGCCTGGCTGGCTAAAGTGGCTGAAACTATACAATAACGAGAGAAAAGACACATTTATAAAAAAAAATTAAAAAACACAGAAAGAAAGACGAACCCTAATTGACTTCTATTTGCTTCCTTCCTTTTCCTCTGTCTGAGCTTCGCTGCGGTGTGTCTGACCTCTGACGCAGAGGTCAGACGCACCGCACCGTTTGATCTCAACTCAAACCTGTCCTGCCATGGACCAGATGATGTCCCTCCCTCATCACCAGCCAATGACAGCAATCAAGACTACGTCCCTGTGTTTGGATGCAACTGAACTCTTACAACCTCCGCTGATCTACTCCCTGACATCAGCGTGGAGAAGGGAAGGATAATGTGCTTCAGAGACAAAGATAACAAACTGAACTATTTGACGCTTGTTTCATTTGTGGACAACATGGACATTGAATGAGGGACAGGCTGTAATAAAAAGCAGCTGAGAGGTGAGAGCTGGGGGAGTTGATCCCAGACAGTTGTTTGACTGCGGTTCTCAGTGTCTGGCTTCTCTCTCCTCTTCGGCAGAAGAGTAACTTGTGTCTCTGGTTGATTCCTTGCAGGTTGGGAACTAAAATAGACCCAACATATTTATTTTGGATATTAAAAATGTCTTCCAGTTCCAGTGTTGAATTTAAAGTTTAATGACCTTTGAGAGTGTGTTCTTGCATTATTATTTTGTCCTTACCATTTTATTACTTAAAAAATGGTCTCAAAAGAACAATATTATCATTTGAGAACTTCTGGAACAATTTATCATACAGTAAAATTTTTCATCGTGACAGACCTATTCACACATCCTACAGAATCTTCAGATTAAATTGTGTTTGTGTCTCGATCTCTGAAATCCACAGAGACTCCATTTCATCGCCCCTTAAACAAATATATACCTCATCTGCAAACCTGCTGTTCCTGTTTGTCTTCATTTCAAGTTGATTAATGCAGATGGTAAAATGTACTCAGATGGTTTAGATTTTCATAAGCAGTAAATTTCTAGTTTGACACAATTAACAGCTAATAAACACATACTTAAAAAAAATTTATATTTTATGCATTTATTTAAAGCACCACTGCAAAAATAGCCTCCTCAGCAAAACATTTAATGCATAAACATTTGATCAACATAAAAAGAAAGATTTCTACATACATTGTGATGATTCAAATAATTTTCAGGTTCAGTAATGTTCTGTCAAAGTCAGGTTTGTCAGTGCATCAGCTGTTCAGGAAAATCAACACATTTTTTCTAACACTAACTATTTGTTCTTTTCTCTGCATCTTCAGACAATCTGCAACAGCTGAGAGTCTGGGAGTTTCAACACCAAAACCTCAAGCTTCAAATTGAGCCGTCAACTGGACCAAGACGCCTTTCAAACAACTACAGTAGTTAACGTGCTCTGTTGGTAGACATTATGGTTTATTCTTAATCTGTACAGACTGTCCTTGGTTGTCTTTGAATACACAGCTTTATGGTGTTTTCTTTTGTTAATTGATTATAGTAAATATTTGAACATCTATGTAAGTTTTAAGACATTTCATTGTTAACTTTAGGTTGCTGTGAAACCACCCATGTTGATCTGAACCTATTTTGTTAAAGATTCAACAGATTTGTTGCAATCTTAAATATTTAATCTGTCCTTTCTGCAATGAGGTGAACATTAAAGTTAATTCAGGAAACACTTTTGTCATCTTCTTTCTACATTATAAATCGAATGATGCCTCTATTAAAATCATATATTTGTGACATCAAACTTTTTTCTGCCATAAAGCAGTGGTCAAACTATGGGTAAATGTTTGTAATTCACTTTCAACAAATGGAAACCAAAAAGGTTTTAAAGTAAAAACACTGTGAATACTCCTCGTCTACCTCAACACAGGTAAAGTTTCCACTGTATATAAGTAAATGTGATTATAATTGAGTGAAAATTGTACAGCAGGGCTTTAGCTCCAGTTCAGGAGGGTCAGTGTCCTCCACCCTTTAGATGTCTCTTCTTTAACGCACCTGAGTCAAATCATGAGGTCAGAGGTCATTAGCACGACTCTGGAGAACTTGACTCCTCTAAGCAGCCATTTAATTCAGTTGTGTTGGACCAGAACGTATCTAAATGTTGCAGGAAACCAGAAATCAATGCCTGGATCTGAGGATCCCGTTAGAGGATCAGTGTGTTGAGATCTGAAAGCTTCTGATCCTCCAGTAAGTAAAATAACACCAGACCACCATCAGTCAGCCGTTTCGTCCTGTGTAGAGATAAATATAAAATGTTATTTATACACATAGAAATTCAATAAATTAGAATCGAAAGGCAATTTATTTCACTTAATTATATTCACTTAGTGAATAAAGTAAAAGGCAAATCAGAATATCTCACAAACTATAAATACAAATATCAGTCAGAAACATGATTTAGGAATTTGATTGGAACCTGTTGGGCAAAACGGATACTGTAAGAACCACCCAGAGAATTTTTATGGATGAAAGACTCGCACTGTGCTGAGTGTGACATTAAAAATACACGGACTTAGCTGGGGACAGCTAAAGTAGCATAGTGTAGATGAGTTAATTTTATTTATTTATTTTTTATTTTTCTTATGAACTTTCTCAAAACACCTTTTTGTTGAATTGACCTGTCAGTTATCGCTTTTGCACTGCTGCAGCCTATTTCTGTTTAAACTGCGTTTATTTTTGGTTCCTACTGTAAATATTGTTCTGGGAGGACGGTTATTAGTGTTGCACAAAGTAAGGTACTGTAACGTAGATGCAGCAGCCAGGCAAAAGCTGCCTAACTGAGCTGCTGGTAAGATGTGTGCTAATGCTACCTCTCACTCTCAGTAATGTTTATAACGTTACAAATAGTTCTCACAGTTTTTGTGCCGCATAAAAATATAATGTTAAGTGTCTTTAAGTGTTTTAAAAACTTTGGGTTTGGTTAAAATTAAACTGTTACTCTTATAAAGTTTGTCTGAAGTTTTCCCTCCAAAATGTGTTTGTTGGGCCGCAGGTATCTGACTGTGACTGTGTGTACCATACCCGGTGATTGAGTGTGTCCCACACTGTGTCTTATAGGTATGTGATGAATACACAGTTTTCTGTCGTAGTTTTATATCTTTTCATTTAATTACTTTTAATTTCTCATTACTTTTAATTTAATTACAGAATAGGTCCTTTATGCATTCTTTTACATAAAGAAAGAATTTTAAGTTTTGTATTATATTTTTGATTTTTATTTATATTAATTTGCTTTATGTATTAACATATTTCATTGATACTGATTTGTACATGATTTTATTTTTCTTTATTCCATTTGTTGTTAATATAAAAAGGGAGAAGCTGCCTAACTGAGCTGCTGGGATCTGACTGTGACTGTGTGTACCATACCCGGTGGTTGAGTGTGTCCCACACTGTCTTATAGGAATAAACTGACACAGATTCTGATTCCAGTGTGACGTTATTGATCCTTTTTACAACTATTATAATAGCTCACATAAACATTAGCTCCCGCTAACAGAAACATATGAGGAGGGCAGAGTATCAAAATACCAGCCATATAAAACGTAATCTGAAATTATTTATAATTACTCCATGTCTCATTATAATCGGACAGCAAAGCCTGCATTAGCTTCTACTTACTTCTGAGGGCAGACCACCGGGACGCTCTGTCTTGCTTCTTGATTTGCCTGCCTATTTTTCCAGCCAGCGAACCATTCCACCACCCAATGGTCGTTTATCAGACCACTTAGACTCCTTTACCGCTCAAAAATGCACAATATGTCTAAAAATAATTGTGGAATATTATAAGGAAGTGCTGAGATATGCCACCGATTTCCACTGAACTAATGTATTTGCCACTTCGGCACAAGCACAGTGAGAAACGTTTAGAGCAGGGGTGCCCAAAGTCGGTCCTTAAGGGCCGGCAACTTGCACGTTTTAGTTCTCTCCCTGGTTTAATGCACCTGGATTCAATGATGGCTCATTAGAAGGCCTAAGAAGAACATTGACATGCTGAAACGGTTGTTACTACCACCAGGGAGAGAACTAAAACGTGCCGGATCCTGGCCCTCTAGGACCAACTTTGTCGTAACATTTCTGTTTTATTCTGTTTTAGCATTTCTGTTTTATTCTACGCTATGCTAAATGCTCAGCTACTCACCCAAGACAAATGAAAGACATGTAGCAAGACCTGCGATAAACATTGTAAGTCATAAAGGTACAGAATTAAGTAACATGACACAATGTTTTATGTAACCATTACTAAAATATTTCAAATGCACTTTGTTACTCTCTACTTTTATCAATTAACTTAGTTGATTTTCTGAGTCAATATATTGAAAAAACAAAAAAAATTAAGGTGATAAATCTACAGCTGTGATTAGCTTCCAAATGTGCTTGTCAGCACTTTTCTGAAACATTTCTTGAAAACAAGCCATGTTGAGCTTTGGAGAAATAGATAATAATGTTGAACTTGTACTGTTGCATGAGAGGAAAGAGGCGTCCCCAGAGAATTTGGGGATATCTGATGTAAGACTGTTGTAAACATCACAAAAGGAAGTCACTCAATCTCAGCTTTAACAAAGAAAGCTGAGTACAGTCATTTCCTCACTACCGTGTTATGATGCTGATTTGGACATTATCCACATAGCCATCAACTGCTGATTTGCCTGACGTCAAAAACTTATCAGATCTCACACTGTTCATGGTCAAGCTGCAATGGAATGCATCCTCTTTCAGCTTTGGGAAAAATGGCTTCCTTCCGTCTTTGCTTTACTCTTCCTTTCTCTAAGTCCTTTACATACCTTAGAGTTTTACCTTCATTCTGCCTATCGCAACATGCCTTGATATGTTTGTTCATAAATTTGAGCATTGATAAGGCAGATATGACAAATTCTTGTCTTGATTCTGTAGTTATAAAAAATACTAATATTGCAAGCTCTAATCAGCAAAATAGACCTATGGTCATTAATCACTAGGCGTATGTTACGACATGCTGTTGTAATCTTTTGTGCTTTGATCAACCCAGCAATCCTGTTTATATTCACCAAATGATGTTAAATCAATTTAAAACAAAGGAAATCCTTGATGAAGCCAAACTAAGGGAAAACAGACATCTGCCTCTGCTCGTTGAAATGAGAGGACACTAAGAGGAAAAACAAACTGGATGAAAGAAAAAGAGACAACAAAAACCAATAAACAGTTCTCGGGCCAGTTACTGCAGAGTACACATGCTGCTCTGGAGCCAGAGATACCTGACAGAAGATACAGAGAAAGACAAACATAAACAAGAGAAAACACTGTCATGCAATCAAACTATCAAAAGGTACAAGAGACAGCTGGTATAAAACAGAGTGAAAATGTAGAAGAGCAAAAAGCCCTGCTGAGAGAAAGCACTTGTGTTTGGCATTCATGAGAGTTTTCTAATTGTAGAAACCATCATCTCTCTTAGGTTAATTAGCTACTTTGAATTGCTCTCTCATATGTGCTCTGTGTTACCCTGTGATGGACTAGTGAGCTGTTGCAGGGTATGCCTCACTGCTCACCCAATGCATGCTGGATGTATACAGCCCTACTGGTCTAGTGGCTCATAGCAACAATGATAAACAAGAAGGAAAGAGATAAAACATGATCATCTGACGAGCAGAATCAGCAAGAGGCTTGGATTTTAGACAATAAAGTCAGAGGTAAGAGTTTGATAGGTAGTAGTTATTAAACAAAGGTCAGTGCTTTATTCAAACTTCAGAAAATTTTGATATCTACTTAAATTTTCTATCAGAGTATACTCTATAGAAAGCAGTGGCCCCACAATAAAAACATAAGAGAACAAAACATACTAGCTGATTTCAGAAGTAATATAAACCTTTTCCCTGGCGACCCTACAGGGATGAGCGGGTATAGTCAATTGATATTTTTTGTGGCATTTATGGTTATGATATTCCATTCTCCAACAGTTGGCTTCAGGTAATTAGAAAGGAGTTGGGCCTGAAAGTGAGGTAGTTTAATTGATCAAAAAGGTTGTTGATTACTGAGCCCCTGCCCCTTTGATGCTCTAAGTGCCCATTTTGAGTCTCCTTTTTTTCTCTTTCAATAATTTATTGATTTTTATTTTAGTTTTTATCTAGAGGGGCACAAACAGGCTTCAAAAATAGTATTTAGCTAAAAATAACAATTCAGCTAAATAAATGAGTCTCGCTCCCCTTGGTCTAATAATGACTGAACCGATTCTCAGTGCCCTTGCCTCTATATGTTGCTAAGACACCAGGGCCATGGTGAGAAAGAGGGGGGCGGAACTCTAACTATCAAATTATGGGCAAGAATATTTTTTTTCCAACATACACTTGTTTGTGAATAAAACCGTAGGTCTGGTGTGGAAGTTAGAAAAACTGTTTCTGTTTATTTTTGTAATTGTCCTTGTAATAGCTGGAAAGCCCCCTCCAATCCCCCCAACACAGATGATTTGGCTGCAAAGAAAACTTCTGACTTTAATTTTATCAGGCTGCCCCAGTGCTGGACTAAATGCCCAGTTCGCTGCAGGCAGCCTGAGTCGGTCCCATCACTGTGGGTCAGAATCAGATATCCTGATATAGAGAAACGGTACTGTGTCTGTCACCACAACGCACCTCAAAGTCCCGGCAACCAAAACAGCCTCTGTGGCTCAACAGTCACAAAACAGAAAAGCCTCATAGTCTGTCCCTAGTAGTGCCACATAAATTAAACCTCCCTATTGGTCTCTCCTCTCTTGCATCCAGGAGAGAAGTGCACAGCGCAGGGGAGCAGCTCTAACTCAGGGCAGGCCCAAGGTAATATGGGGTCTTAGGCAGAATCTGATTTAGAGCTCCTCTTCCTACTAAGAACATCAGTATCACTAGCAGTGATTGAATATAGATTTAGTGAACTCTGTGATAGAGGGCCCACGTTAATTGGTCAGCTTAAAATCAATCTGTTATTGGGTATTATTTACTGTGACGTATTTGTGAAAAAACCCAGCTGAAATACCAAGAATACAGATATAATCAGATTGTAGCCTATAGACCTTCAGTAGAAGTTTGATATATTTTCTAGGCAGAAATATGAAGACACTCTCACAGTAATCAACTGAGCTTAAATGCATGGATGTTTCTCAAGATCTTCTAGAATGACAAAATCTAATGAAAATAATTTAGCTCTCAACCTTACAATTGTAGATCTATCTGAGGTGATAGCATTGAAAAATTATATGTAGTTAATCCCTCTGAGCTTTTTCAATTTTTAGAGCAATCTGCAGCCAAGTTTCTATAGAGGCTAAACAGTCAGATATTATTAGGGTTTATTTAGTAAAACAGCAGTTATGAAATTTGCTTATTTCATAACTTCAAACCAGTAACCTTCTCTCCTATGGTCTGTTTAAAAACTACAGTCTCAGATCATCACAGCTCTCCAGCTCTGTCAGCAGAAGAAACCCCTCAGCAACATTATACCCATCGGGAAAAACAGACTACATTTGCTTTGCATTGTCCACACATGATGACAATGATATAATATGATCCAGTTAATTATTAGATTCTTGATTAGTATGGGTTGTTGCTATGTTGATGTATGGTGTTTTAAGATCTTGTTCAATGTGCCGCTTTTTAACTTTGAGCCCCTACCTCTTTAAAAGTCTCTGCACAGCCCTGCCCAAATGGAAGTACAGAAACATTCAAAAATTGAATTTGGAATAATAGTGGACTTTAAGGGGGCATTCATTAAGCTTTTATCTTTAGAACTTATTTGGACTCTTTAAAAAATATCAGGATGTAAAAAAAGGAATGGTATTGCTGACTTCCTGCACTTTCTTTGCCATCCTCAACATTTGCTCTTATCAGATGATATAATTTTAAAATAACCCTTTTGCAAAAGACAAACCACTCCATTTCCCTGAAGCATTCAGATGTGCAGACTCTGAGTAAAGTTCACATCATCATGCCTACTGGGAATAAAACCCTTACCAACCCAGTAACTGTTTGAACAAAATTGACTGCATAATAGTGGGCTGTCTTGTTAGGGAGGGGATGTTGGGGATTTGTTGACATTTCCCAGACACTTGCTGCTGTGTGTTCTGTATGTGTCTCTAATACGATTGATACTCAACAAAGCCAGCCATGCTCTGTGGAAATTAAATTTGTCATTGTTAACTTGTGCTTGACTGCTCTGCTCATTCTTTATACGTAAACACTCAAGTGTTAAAGGGGCAGTATTATGTATTTTCCAGGCTCAGTACCATTTTATAGCACAATCTAGTAACTATTTAGTTGTTATAAAAATGTTGTATACATCAAAAATGACTTAAAAGAAATTTGACTTTGAAGAAAGTACCAAATCTCTGAATCACCTGACAACTATAAGCAAATGAATATAACGGAATTGTGAGAGGCCAGGTTAGTAACTTGCTTTGGAAACTACGACAAAAGAATTTTGAGCTTGGAGATGAGCCTGGTAAACTGTTAGCGCTACAACTTAAGGGTGCCCAAGCCACAAGATCAATTTATAGCATCAAGTCAAAAACTGGCATTCTCTTAACCAACCTTGCCGACATTGACTATACATTGCTGAGATTCAGAGAGCTACGCCAAGCTATATTCTTCAGAGAATAATGCAACACAATGTATTTTTAACAATTTCTTTCAATCGTTAAAATTAGATTGCTGCTGACTAAACCGAATAAATCTGACAGGGACTCTTTACAAGGCTAACATTTCTCTTTTTCCTAAAAAGGGAAGGGATAAAACCGGTCCTGCTAGCTTTAGGCCAATTGCACTGCAAAATGTTGATTGCAAGATAATCACAAAAACTTTGGCCACTAGACTGAATAAATGCTTAGCATCTATTATCCATCTTGATCAAACAGGAGTATCCCAGGCAGATTGTCTTTTTTCAATGTAAGACAATTACTTAATACTCTATACCTTGACCATAAAAATACCAATGCCTTTATTCTGGCCCTTGATGCACATAAAGCATTTGATCAGGTCGATTGGCCGTATATGTTTGAATCATTGCGCAGGTTTGGGTTCGGCGAGACTTTCATCTTCTGGGTGAAACTGATATATCAAGAACCCATGTGCTCCATCCTGACAAATAATGCTCGATCAGCTCCATTTCGCCTGCAGCGCTCAGTTCAGCAGGGCTCCCCGCTGTCACCAGCACTTTTTTCTATTGCAGTGGCAATTGCTGTGGCAATAAGGGAGCACCCGCACGTTGAAGGCCTTCAAGTTGGTGGTGTTGAAACACTTATTAGTTTATACGCCGATGATGTGATATTATATTTACATGACAGTAAAATCTGTTCCCTTCCTCCTCAGCTTGATTATATCTTTCAGTAAAATGTCTGGGTATACAATCAATTGGTCAAAGAGTGAGTTGATGCCTCTTTCCAATACGTACCCATCTGGATTTTTACAAAAAGTCCCATTCAGAGTGGTTGAGAGCCATCTTACCTATCTAGGTCTTACTATACCCAAAGACTCAAAACTTATATTCAAACTAAACTTTGCAGAGTTTATATCAGGAATAAAGCAAAACATCGAGTACCGGAAAACTTGGCCTCTGTTAATGATTGGATGCATTAATTCAGTTAAAATGATCTCCCTCCCTAGGTTCTTGTATTTATGTCAAAATTTTCCTATTTATCTTACAGCAGTCTTCTTTAAAGACTTATATTCAATCATTCCATCCTACATATGTAATGGGGAAAATGCTAGAATTTCTAAAGTGCATTTACAGAAACCAAGGGAGGAGGGAGGGCTGGGCCTACCTGTATTTAAACACTATTATTGGGCTGCCAACATCAGAGCACTAATGCTCTGGCAGCAGGGGTTCCCGGGTAACCCAGCGTTCGATACTCCTTTGTGGCTCAAGATGGAATCCAACCTGGTGAATAGTTCCTCCCTACAAGCTATGTTGTTTGCCTGCCTTGAAAAACCAGAAGCCTATCGAAATTTGAGGTTTGTGTTAAAACATGTAGTAAGAATCCTAAATCAGATCAGGAGTTTCCTTGCACTACCAAATACTGTACATCAGAACAGACGCCGTTATGTTTTAACCACAGTTTTTTGCCTCCTTGGCAGGACAAAGCTTATCACAACTGGAGGGAAAAGGGGTTGGTGTCAATTAAGGACATGTATATTGGCAACAAGTTTGCATCATTCAGCCTATTGAAAAAAAATACAATCTGCCTGATTCACATTTCTTTTGATATCTGTAGGTCAGGCATTACATTAAGTCAAAGATTGAGAACTTTGATAATCTTCTGTTGGAGCACAACGTTTTGGACATCCTGGGGAACCCCCCTGACTCTAGGCATCTTATTACAAGAATTATATATCTATTTGGTGACCGCACTGTGGCACACACCACAAAAATCAGGGAGGCCTGGGGAAAGAAGCTGGGGATAACAATCCCTGGACCTTTGTTTAACAGGTGCCTTTCTAAAATCCGTTCTTGCTCAATAAACAGCAGGCATCAATTAATTCAGTTTAAAATTACACATCGGTTACACTACTCAAAAGTCAGATTGCACAAAATTTACCCCTCTGTCTCATGCTTTTTGGTCTTGCCCTTCACTAACTGGTCTTTGATTGAAAATATTCGATTGGTACTCCAAGGCATACAAGACTCCCTTACAACCTGAACAAGGACTTATAATCTTCTGATGCCCTCAGGTGCCGGGGACTATACCTGCCGCAATGAGGCAGCCACTGGAACTGGGACTCATTGTTGCCAAGAGACTAATCTTGAGAGACTGGAGGTCCTCTGTTCCTCCTTCCTTCCACTTGTGGGTGACGGACATGATGTCCATGATACAGATGGAAAAACTTCGTAAAGGCTCCTAAGACATTTTTTGTGTTACTGGAATCCCTTCCTGGAACACTTTTCAAAGACCAGACTAAGCTGAACAAACTCTTCCATGAACTCTCCCCTCAGTCACCCTCTAGTGTGTGTATGTATACTCTTGTATGCGACTATGTATATATTTGTTGTGTGTGTACACCATATGTCAACTGCAGTGTTTTATGCTTTGACCTGTGCAAAGCATAAAACATTGCTTTTATGCTTTGCACTTAAAATGCTATGCTGTTTGTTTATCTGTATGTTCTAAACTTTGAAAACTTAAAATAAAATTTATATATATATTAAAAAAAAAAAAGAGGGTCATGCCATGGTGTCGTAGGGGATAGCGCGACCCATGTTTGGAGACCTTGAGTCCTCGATATTTCAGTTCACAGTTCATGAAGTGGGCCAAGCATAGTTTCAGGACAAAGCACCTTTTTCTTCGCAAAGAAACAGCCTAACCCTAACATTCTGTGCTGTTCTTTAGTTTTACCTTATTTAAGTGAGTCCAGAGAGATCTGGGGAATTAATTACAAAACAACACAGCAGTCACTAATCAAACTTCAAAAAAGAGCAACAAGAGTAATTAACAAGGTTAAGTACCAAGATCAGACTAACCCATTATTTATCCAAATATTTTGCACACATACATTTTGTACTGAACTACAAAATAATATTCAAATAAATAAAGCCAATGCTGTACACAATTTCCATTCATAAATATCACAAAAACAATTCTAAATTAATTAAGTATTGCATTACCATTTAAAACTGCCCATTGCAAAAAAATCGCTAAGCATAATATTTTGCATTACAAGTTGCCATCTGAATAAAGGCGCTGCTGATACAAGTCTGCCCCCTTGTAGCTGGTTATAAAAAAATCTATATAATGGTCTTTACTGTTTTCTTTAGAGGGTGGTTCTAGACCAAATTTACCACAGGGGACATTGTAGTCAGTGTGTTTAATGGGGAACACTTAAAAAAGAATTACACAAAAAGCATAGCAATATACGATGATGTATATAAATATATTAAGTCAATGAAATGAAAAAGTCACTTGTGTCTCTAGAGACTCAGGTTGCAGATCCCTGACCTAGCAGATGGAAAATGTGATCCTATCTATAGCTGTCGTAAATGAATATTTTAGTAATCGAGTAATCTATCGATTATTCTTACGATTAATCGAGTAATCGGATAAAAAAAAACATAGGTAAATCTAACATAACAGCAGTATTACTATTGCATATCAACATCAGTCCAATTTTTCACATTTGAGTTTTCCTAACAATAACTTTTATGTAGTTTAGAAAATTAACGTGCAACAATAATAGATCACTTTCCAAGTTAACCTGAAGAAACGTTATACAAAATTCTGAAATTATATACTATTCAATAAAGAGGCAAGCTCACAAATACGCTTATAAAAAAATTCTATACTCCAGCGTTTATGTATTCATCTTCAGTCAGTTTAATAGATGAACTCTCACCTTGCCCAGACATTTATAGCTTTGTGTTCAGCAATAATAGCGAAGGGATTTGGCACCTTCATTCGTCACACACAGAAACACATCTACCAGGTATGTAACTCCACCCACTAGTGGCGACCGGGATGATATGAAATTTATTTTCCGGTTCGTCCGTAAAGCTACGCATCAAAGTTGCTTGCCATCCGCCATAATAATAGTAGAAGAACAACAACAACAAGAACAAGAAGAAGATTTTTGATTTTTAACAAAACATTTATTACACAATAAGACAACAATAAAAACGTTACATACTCAGGTCAAAGATCTTACAAAAAACACAATATTTCCATTAGCAGCTTATTATTATATTGTAGTTCTCCCTGAGCAGAAATGGTGCACAAAACATTATTATAAATCAATTCTTTTTTGGTTCAACGTTTGATAAATCAAAGCACGTTTTTCAGCCTCCCTCACCCCGTTAAGATTCAATGATGCTATTTTAAAAGAACCCATATTGGGTAAGAAGCTAAAAACATCACACCAAAAACTTATACAAAAAAAAAATATATAGGCTATATAATGCTACTGTGCATCATTTTACTCAAAATTGTTTTCTTGCTTTGGACATTATTTTCTTTAGTCTAAAAACTTCCGTATCTGTTAAACCTGATACCTCCTTGTTCCTGATGTGATATCTTGAGGAGAAATAAAATAATCTCAAATCAGGAAAATAACTTTCAATTTTTACTCCTCTCAATCCTTTAGTTTGTTGTAAAAAGGTTCTGTAAGATTCTACAGGGTACCTAGGTTCTTTAATACTAGTCTGTGACACAGATGCCTCACTGGTGTCAGAGAACCAGCTCTCATTGTCACTGCTATCTGACTCCTCCCTCCTCTCTGCAGCCAGCGTGCTGCAGAGAGGAGCCACCACATTCTTCCTTTTGCTTTGCCTCTTTATCGGGGCTGAAGCCTCCAACTCCATCACCTTCTTTGTCTCACCCTCCACTCCAGCTCCAAAATACGTTTCTACACTGTTCTTTCCTTCATTCTGTCCGTCTACCTCCACCTATCCTTTCCCTCCCTGATCTCCAACCACTAAATGCTCCTCATCGCCCCTCACTTCCTCCTGCTCTCCCTGCACACCGTCCCTCTCTCCCATTTCACTTTCACTACCATTCTCCCCATCACCACACAACACTGTGTTCCCATCCATACCCACACATTCACTCATTTTCAAAACTTTCTCACTCTCAACTATACCTTTCACCAGCTCTTTTGCAGCTTTCTCTTCCACCATCAGCGCGGGTTCTTCTGCAGCCCCCAAGGCCTCCCCCACAGGGGCCGCAGGTTCCCCCGCAGCAGCAGCGGACTCCTCCGCTGCCCTAGCCTCACTAGGTGGGGACCCTACCCACCGGCAGGGCCGGCCCGGCCGGGACACATTTTTATTATGTGGTCCTCCTGACCGCACTCTAAACACTTAATGATAGACGATGTTGCAAAAAAGAACATAATCAAAGTCATCCATTCTAACATGAAACCGTAAGTTGAGTTCTTCGTCACGCTTGTTTGACAACGTGTTTTAACAATGGTGATTTGCACCCAGATGGAACTTTTTTAATTGGTGACACCACCTTACCATGTCGAGACAGTTATCTTACTAAAAACTCGTCACTTATAAAAAATGGCAATTTGACAGCGTTATTTTTGTTGCTGGTAGCATGAGCGGCGACACCTGTAAAAGCAAGCCGTCCACGGAAACACCTGCCTTGTCAAGAAAATCCGAGCTCATCCCACTTCCCCATGCTGGAGATTTTAGTTTAACAGTAATAATAAATAAAGTTATCTTTAAAATGAATCACTCAAGTGACATCTAGGCCCAACAGTAGACTTAAGTGTCAATAAAATAAATCTGGTTGTGTGTGTTGTTTTTGTCTCATGCAAACTTTGCTTTAATTCTACTTTTTTCTATCTAATCATAAGAAATCATAGTCAGTCAGAGAGAGTCATTAAACAGGAAAAGCAGGTTTCCTGGAAAAAGAGGAAGTTTCCAGCCTGCAGATTTATAAAAATAGCTGAGACTATTCCTTATTTTAAATCATGAAAGTTTTAAAGAATGAAATCTAAACATTTGAGTAATTTGATAAGATTCAAAGTAAAATACTTATATTAATATTGGTTTACTTGTAATAATATTTACACGTACATTTGTGGGAACACTTACAAGAAAAACAAGTAACTGTAATTTTGGTATCAAATAATTAGAATCATGGATTATTCTTGGTTTCTTTTCAGAAAAACATCTGTAATAACTCACATTAAGATCATAATAAGAGTAACTAATAAGTTTTGGTTATAAAATCATAAATGAATGCTAAATCAGAGAAGCTAAAGAAAATAAATGTGATATAAATGTGATTTTGACATTGAACTTGAAATGGTGTAAAAGGTGTAGCTGCAATTAAACATCACTGATATGTTGTAGGTAGATAGTAGGTGAAAGGTGAACGGTTAAGGGAAAAAGGGGAACTAACAGGAGAGCAGAGATGATCAACGCCTTATTTAGAGAAAAGGTCGTGCAGGCAATGGACATAGGAGGTTGAGCAACCCTGACATTAGCACAGACATCAGGAGATGTCTGTAAGACAGTGATGGATATGAGATCATCTGTCTAAGCAGACAGCCAATGAAAACGCACCAAAAGGTGGATAAACCCTATAAAAGGTGGGTGCAAAAGAGGAACCGTTCGTTGGATCCTCCGGGCAGCTTCGAGCCAAGATCGAGATGGACAAAGAACTCTGCAGCTGAAGAAGAGCCGGGGCCACGGAGCTGAAGACTGTCCTTCTCATGGAGACCAACCCGTCAGGCCCACAACCTGTGGCTTCAAATCGCACTTCTCTCATTGGCTGGGTTCAGACCCCAAAGACAAAGATGAAGACAAAGGCAAAGACAAAGAAGAAGAACTGGTGCCTTTTTTCCTGCCAGCACCAAGTCCTGTGTAACCTCACCATCCATGCGGAGAGGAGGCTCATCAGACCTGCGGAGATCCTGGCCTTCATCGATCGGCGTCTTCCTCCTGCTGCAACACCTTCTTCATCATCAAGCCAGGTCTGGGGTTCGAAACGCCAAACTCCGTCCGTCTCTCTCAAAGGTTCCCTTTTTTAGTTCTCAGTGTCAGCAGTAGGGAAAGATAGACTAGATGATTGATTTTACTTATTTGATTATTTCTGCTACTGAATTAAGCTGTACTGACCCTTGCAAAAATGCCTTACTAATAAAATATTTAGCATAAAGAAAATCTAAAAGATGTTGTGGACATTCAGTTAATGAGTCACCTTAAAGTTCTTTGATGGTTGTAAAATAGCTATGATGTTTGATTCTGGAGAGGAAAAAGTTTAAAATGTTTTTAGGTTGCTGGTAGCCCAAATGTAAAAAACGTCATCCTTGGGACTCGCCCGAGTCACTAAAACCTACCTGGTTCAATAACAAATGCAAGTTGTAAAATAGAGAACGAGCGACCGTTAACAGGTGTGCTCTGTGAAACTAGTTGGCTGTAGGCTGCTCAGTCTGGCTAATTCACAGGGGGAAGAAGGGTGGGACACCTGGATGTAGGCCGTCAGAAAACCAGGCGAATCGTTTCTCGAAACCAGCTTAAACAGAGTTTACTTCAGTTCTGGACAGGGTAAATCCCAGCAGATTTAGGAAACTCAATTAACCCGTTAGAAGGAGAGCTGGTAGCACATCTCCCCTCTCAGAAGAGGAAGCAGAGAGTGAGACAGTAGAGACAGAAGAGGGGGGTGTTGCGCAACAACAGCCTCCACTAACTGTTGAGCCTGCTCAATTTTCTCAACAAACAAGACGACAGCTCCATTCATACGAGCTGCCGACTTGATTGGCCCATGTCCAGTCACCTCACCCACGGCCAAACAAACTTCCTCCGTTTAAAACACCAGCTCCGTGCAGCTGGTTCTCCTCCACGCTGCACGGAGAACCAGCACCCACCTTGATGCCGTTCTTCCGCGTCAGTGTGGAGAAAGCCCCGCCACCGACCACCATGGCGTCCTCAGACGCCGGCCTGACGGCCACACCCGAACCCATAAAACCCCTTAAAACGTGACAAAAACTAACACAAAATCACAATTAAACAAGTAAGATAAACACCCAGTGAAAAACAGTAAGAAAAAAACAAAGATAGAAAAATATACGATCAATCGCTCTCTCGCTCTTCTTCCGCACACACCCTCCTCTCACACGAAGAAGAAGCTACGCATCTAAAGGCGCCCGCAGTGTTGTCTATCTGCTCACCTGTATAAATAATCCCACCGTGCTTGTCCCCACCGTTCGCTCTGAACCAGCAGCTCCGGGAGGAGAAAAGCTGCTGTACTCCAGGCATGCAATAGATGCAATGAGAATAATAATCCAAGCCTCACTGATGAATTAATTAAATTAATTTTGGTTAACCTGTATGGTCCTAATATAGATGACCCTGATTTTTACAATAATTACAGCTTTCCACAGTGATGTGATCTTTGGTGGAGATTTTAACTGTACTTTAGATCCTAATCGCGACCCATCATCAGGTTTAGATTTGTCCCACCCTAAAAGTAGACGGGTTATACAACATTTTATGTCTGAACTAAACTTAAGAGATATATGGAATACAGAATCCAACAAAGAAAAAATATTCTTGCCACTCAACTACCCATAATAGCTGTATAACTATTATACGGCTATATAGTTATACGGCTATTAGGAAATTAGATTATTTCCTAATTTCAAACTCTTTGGTTACCAGAATTAAGAGTTGTGCCTACAAAAGCATATTGATCTCCGACCACTCACTATGCATGTTTAAATTTTCACCCTTAATTGCGTTTAGACATAATCCTATTTGGCGATTAAAACCCCACTGGTTGCAAATGCCCAAATTTCTGAAATATATTGAGATAAATATTGATGATTATTTCAGCCTTAATAAATGTGAGACTACAGCATCTATTAGATGGGAAGCTTTTAAGGCTTTTATACGGGATCAGATGATAAGCTACACCAAAAATAATGCTAATAAAACTTGAACAAATAAAAGAGACTGAGCTTGAGATAAATCTAAAGGGTTCTAAAGAAAAGCAACAAGAACTGCTAATATTGAGAGCAAGATATGACAAACTATCTACTAACAAAGCTTCATCAGAGATGTTCAGATTGAAAATCCTACTACGATCAGGGAGAGAGGGCAGGAAAACTTCTAGCGTGGCACATTAAAACTTTGCAGAATGAGAGGGCAATAAATGAAATTACAACTGCAAATGAAAACACTACTGATCCTCAAAAAAATGAATGATCTCTTTAAAGATCATTACTCAAAATTTTATACGTCTAAAGGCCACATACCACAAGCATCACTTGACTCCTTTTCTTAATAAACATCCCCACACTTAGTGAAAAGCTAAATCAGAACTGGATATGCCAATATCTGCAGATGAACTCTCAAATGCAATAGATAAATTAAAATCAGGAAAACCACCTGGTCCAGATGAGATTCCTTTGGACCTATATAAAATATTTAAAAACAAATTACTGCAGCCCCTCTATGATATGCTATTGGAAAGTTATATCATTAAAGAATTACCTCCTTCCTTGCGAAATGCGATCATAACAGTTCTACCTAAACCTGGGAAATCTCCCACTAGATGCAAATCCTTCCGACCAATCTCACTTATAAATTCTGATGCCAAAATAATATTTAAAGTACTAGCAATTAGACTTGAGAAATTTTTACCATCCCTTTCTGACCCTGATCAGAACGGATTTATAAAGGGGCGGCAAGCTCACCACAGTATCCGTCATGTACTGAATATAATTCATGCAAAATATGAACATCCTGATACAGCTTTGCTTTCACTTCATGCAGAAAAAGCATTCGATAGAGTGGAACATAATTATCTCTACAAAGTTCTCTCTCAATTCGGTTTCGGTAGTTATTTCATAAAATGGATTAAAATAATTTATAATAAACCCTCTGCCTCAGTTATAACTAATATCATTGTATCTAAATCATTTAATCTAGCTAGGGGTACAAGTCAAGGCTGTCCCCTCTCACCCCTCCTCTTTATTCTGGGAATTGAGCCATTGGCTATTGCCATAAGGAATAATCAAAACATACACTGCCTGGCCAAAAAAAAAAGTCACCACCAAAAAATGGTCACACTCTCTAATATTTTGTTGGACCGCCTTTAGCTTTGATTACAGCCCGCATTCGCTGTGGCATTGTTTCAATAAGCTTCTGCAGTGTCACAAGATTTATTTCCATCCAGTGTTGCATTAATCTTTCACCAAGATCTTGTATTGATGATGGGAGAGTCTGACCACTGCGCAAAGCCTTCTCCAGCACATTCCAAAGATTCTCAATGGGGTTAAGGTCTGGACTCTGTGGTGGCCAATCCATGTGTGAAAAAGATGTCTCATGCTCCCTGAACCACTCTTTCACAATGTGAGCCTGATGAATCCTGGCATTGTCATCTTGGAATATGCCCGTTCCATTTGGGAAGACAAAATCCATTGATGGAATAACCTGGTCATTCAGTATATTCAGGTAGTCAGCTGACCTCATTCTTTGGGCACACAATGTTGCTGAACCTAGACCTGACCAACTGCAGCAACCCCAGATCATAGCACTGCCCCCACAGGCTTGTACAGTAGGTACTAGGCATGATGGGTGCATCACTTCACCTGCCTCTCTTCTTACCCTGATGCGCCCATCACTCTGGAACAGGGTAAATCTGGACTCATCAGACCACATGACCCTCTTCCATTCCTCCAGAGTCCAATCTTTATGCTCCCTAGCAAACTGAAGCCTTTTTTTCTGGTTAGCCTTACTGATTAGAGGTTTTCTTACGGCTACACAGCTGTTCAATCCCAACCCCTTGAGTTCCCTTCGCATTGTGCGTGTGGAAATGCTTTTGCGTTCACAATTAAACATACTCCTGAGTTCTGCTGTTGTTTTTCTTCGATTTGATTTGACCAAACGTTTAAGTAATCGCCGATCACGATCATTCAGGATTTTTTTCCGACCACATTTCATCCTGGAAGACGATGGTTCCCCACCATCCTTCCAGTTTTTAATGATGCGTTGGACAGTTCTTAACCCAATTCTAGTAGTTTCTGCAATCTCCTTAGATGTTTTCTCTGCTTGATGCATGCCAATGATTTGACCCTTCTTAAACAGACTAACGTCTTTTCCACGACCACAGGATGTGTCTTTTGCCATGGTTGTTTAAGAAATGAGGAGTTACTCATTGCATCAGCTGGGGTTAAATAACTTGTTGCCAGCTGAAAGATAATCGCCTATGCAGTACTTATCCAATAGGAGGCTTGTACCTATTTGCTTAGTTAAATCCAGGTGGCGACTTTTTTATTGGCCAGGCAGTGAACATCGTGTCAGAATAAAAAATATTGAATCTAAAATTGGACTATTTGCCAATTATATTATTTTAATGTTGTCCAATCTAAATTGCTCAATCCCCCCCAACTACTTAAAACTATCAATAAGTTTAGTTATATTTCCGGTTATAAACTCAAAGAATCTAAATCCGCCATCCTATTTTAAAAACGGCCTGAAAGAAACAATCCACCAATTCACACAACATTTCAGGTGGCAAAAGACAGCCTTACTTACTTAGATATAAAAATTACTCCAAACATAGATGATCTGGTTCAGGCAAACTACACGCTGGTGGTTGATTCAATAATGGAATCACTTGATAGATGGTCTGCCTTGCCTATACAGTGAACCTTCGCTATATCGCGGTTCACCTTTCACGGTCTCGCTGCTTCGCGGATTTGCATCGTGCATTGTGTTCTGCATTCTGATTGGCTAAACAGTCTCTCCGCTTCTTCTCTACCTGTGTGTCAGCAACGTTGCGGTTTAATATGTACACATACGTAAAACAGCTTGCCAAATTTAACATAATCGATGGTGGCATGTCGGTTTATAAGAATTCTTCTGCCCAGAAGAAAAAAGAGCGACAACAACTACCGATAACTATGTTCTTCTCTCGAAAAAACACACCTGCACCGCGGGTTTTAGAAGAAAAGAAAAAAAACCTCTACAGAGCGGAGTCAGGATGCAGCGGCTCAGTCAGAAGAGCAGTGAAATACACGTGAGTCACTATTTGTCCTACTGTACTTTTTTTTTTTTTTTCATAATCATTTTTTATTTTCTCCCGTTCTAATCCAATGACTCAGGTTGCGGTGAGGCGGTGCTGATCTCCGCAATTCGGGCACGGGAATCCGCTTTCAGTTAATTATTTTACAGTACAATGTACAAATGTTTGGGCCTGTAAAAAGGTTTTGTTCTTTGGTTTCAAAGTATTATGGAGTATTTCATTGTACTGTATAATAATTGTAAAAAAAATAAAGGTTCCTACTTCGCGGATTTCGCCTATCGCGGGTTCTTTTTGGAACGTAACCCCCGCGAAAAACGAGGGTTCGCTGTATCTATGATTGGCCGTATAAATATTCTCAAAATGAACGTACTCCCTAAATTCCTATATCTTTTCCAGGCTATCCCTCTTAATCCTCCCTACGTTTTTGGGGTTTTTTTTTACAAAAATTCAAACAATCCTAAATAACTTAATTTGGAACCAGATTACGTTTATCATTATTATATTTCCATATGACAGAGGAGGTGTTCCAAATTTCAAATGGTGTTATTTTGCTGCTCAGCTCTCTAGTGCATCCTGCTGGTTTTCAGCAACTGTTCTGTCGTGGGTAAATATAGAAAATAAAAACACCATTCTCTTATCCCTAAATTCATATCTATACTCAAGGAAATGCAAAGAGTTATTAAAAAATACTTCAAGCCTATTTGTTAAAAACACTATACAAGTATGGTATGATGTACATAAATTCAAAAATGAAATACCAACACTATCCCAATTCTCCCCAATCTGGGGCAATATGACATTTGAACCAGGTAGGAAAGACATGGGTTTTAAAACATGGTATGCTAAAAGTTTATGCAAAATTTCAGATTTATTTGATAAAGGGATTATGATGAGTTTTGAAGATTTGACACAGAAATTTGACATTCCAACTAAACATTTTTTTAAGTTTATGCAAATCTTAGTTTTGTCTTGGGTACTCAAAAGTCTCTAACATTACCTACTCTTACTTCTATAGAAGAACTGGCAACAAATTACCCTTTGAAAAAGGGCCTAATATCCCGCTTTTATAACATCCTCAAAGACAGCTCCCAGACATCCTCAGAACACAAAAGAATGGCCTGGTGTGAAGACTTGAAATGTAATACATCAGTAGAGGAATGGCAGAGGGCCTGTCTGAAGGCACAGACACACTATTAATACTCAATTTAAGTTAATCCAATACAAATGGTTGATGAGAACATATGTTACTCCAATATTACTAAATAAATTTAATTCCAACATTCCGGATACATGTGCTAAATGTGGAGATAAAGGCAATTTGATTCACTGCTTTTGGGAATGTCCTGAGGTTCAGAATTTTTGGAAGGAGGTTATGGATAAAATTTCACTTATCGTCAGTACTAAACTTAATCCCTGTCCTAATCCCAGAACCGCCCCTGAGCTGCAGGTCTGTGTCTGGTTCATTTTTGGTTAGCATGTTTTTTCTTCATTGATAGGAAGTCAGGTTATCCAAACAGGTAAACCACGTTAATAAAATATTAATGAAATAATACATTAAATGACCACTGACCAATGTATTTGTGGCATACAGGCCATTTTGATGGAATAGTCGAGGTAAATTAATACTGTTTTGTATTTATTAATACTGTTTTGTGTTTCGTTGTGTGTTATTTACTAGTGGTGTCGCAGGTTGACGTGGTTGCGGAAGGGGTCAATATCACTCCGCCGTTGCTAGGTAACGACGGTTGTGGAACGGTGGTGAATGTGCTTTTTTTTCTAACGGCTGTTAGAAACGAGACCGCTAACGGAGTTACTTTGTAACAATTATTAAATTAAAATGTTGCGGACTCAATCTCAATATCTCTTTTGATTGTTTGTCACCGTTACATTTTTGGCGAGCCAGCCAGGAGGAGTTTCAGCTAAAAGTAACTAATCCAAACGAGACGAACCGAAGACGGAGGAGAAACTACCGATGGAGCAGCTTCAAGACGAAGTGAGCAGAACGCTGCTGATGCTAGAGAAGTCAGAGCTAATTTTAGTTTGTTTCCAGGAGGGTTTACTGGCCAAACTCGGCGTTCCCTCATCAGACTAGCAGAGACAACACTGGACGATATCGGAAATGAGGAAGAACCTGAATCGTTTCAACAGTTTCTCCAGAATTTAATCACCTTCATGGAATCTTGGACGTTGGATGATCCCAGAACACCAGAACAGACACAAGCTGACGAAGGTGAATTAAACTCACTAAAAGTCAAGTATAAGGAATTCCAGGAAGAACATAACAAAGCCCGACAGCGCATAGAGGAGGAAATTGGGGTTTTAGAGAAGAAACTGAGCATGACAATGCATATGGAGGAGACTGAACCACACTGTGCTCCATCACCTCACATACCAGAAGTGACCCTCAGGCGGGAGTTTCGGATTTGTGGGCAGATTGGAGAAGCTGGTCAGAGGGATAAATTGTCCTATACGAGCCTGATCAACCAAATTGAATCTGGGCAGAGGAAAGGATATTCAGAGACTGAGATCCTGGAAGCAGTCGTACAGGCCATAAGCCCAGGGCTTCACCTGAGAGAGATGCTGGAAATCAAAAGAGGACTGACACTGTCCACTCTGAAAATTATCCTAAAAAGCCATTTTAAAGTGGACTCTTCCTCTGACCTCCTTCATCAGCTGATGAACATCTCACAAGATCCAAAAGAATCTGCACAGAATTTCTTATTTAGAGCTATAGAACTGAAAGAAAAAATGCTCTGGAAATCAAAAGAAGAGGATGAAAGCGAACAATTCAGCCCAGAACTGATACAAAGGAAATTTCTGCGTTCCATAGACACAGGACTGCTAAGCGATGCAGTAAAATTCCAACTAAAACCTTACCTGACTAATCCTGCAGTATCAGATGAGGTCCTAATTGAGCGGGTGAGTGAAGCTGCAAACTTAGAGCAAGAAAGACAAAAAAAACTGAGAAAAAGTGCAGTGAGTAGGTTCCCAAAAATAAATGAACTGAGAGCTGAAGGAGGCATACATGAGTTTCAACCTCCTTCCATGGAAGAAGCTGCAACCACAAGTGAGATAGGGGACACAGTAATGACCAAAGATGTACTGAGAGGGGCCAAGAAAAATCGAAACACAGAACAGGAAGCAGGAACAACTAAACTCATCGAAGGACTGAAGGCTGAAATGTTAGAACTAAAGAAACTGGTGTTGGAAACAGTGGAGATTACTAAGAAACATCAGACAGAGAGAGCTACCACACACAGCTACCGCAAACCCAGAGGTTGCCCAGCCTGTCTAGAAGCACAGTCAGGGGAGATGTGCACTCACTGTTATAAGTGTGGTCAAGGAGGACACCTTGCCAGAGGCTGCCGTCAGAACAGGGGACAGCAGGGAAACTGGACAGGGCTGCTGGGCCGGGACCCTCAGTAGCCCCACACAAAACACTCAGTCCCACCACAAACAAACCAGGCTCCCATACAGAACTTTCATCTATCCCAACAGCTCACTACATGAATCCACGGAGCAGACAGAAACTTCTGAACCTCATAGGTAAGAGATGCATTGTTCATTGTTGGATGGATGCCACTCCAGTAGAAGCATTATGGGACACTGGTGCCCAGGCATGTCTCATTAATGAAGAATGGAGACAATTACACTTACCACACCAGCGAGTTAGACCTCTGAATGAACTACTGGAGGTGGATACACTTATTGGGCTTGCAGCAAATCAGACACAAATTCCTTTTCTGGGCTGGGTGGAAGTGGAATTTAGACTGGGCAAAGATTCACTCTCAGCAGAACCCCTGTTGGTACTAGTACTTGTGTCAAGTGACTCCAGTGTGGCACAACAACCAATAATTGGCTACAATGTTATAGAGGAAGTGCTAGGAGACAACACACTTAAACACAGGAAACCTGAAGTCATCCAAAATGTGTGTGGAGCCTTTGCTGTCACTGTCCAAACTGCACAGACAATTGTCAAACTAATTCAGACATCAGATAGTCAGGTTGATGTGGGTCTTGTGCACACAGGGAGAAGTCGAATCAAATTAGCAGCTGAACAAATCACCATCATCCATGTTAATACTGGAACTCAGTTCAGAGGAGAGGATCTTCTTTTTGTTCCCTCGGAGGACTCGGTGCTGCCAGAAGGTGTCAGTGTTCAGGAGGGTCTCATGACAGTTCCTACAAAAAGCTCAGGATTCGTATCAATCCCAATTTCCAACACCAATAAGTATAATGTTACTCTACATCAGCGTGCAGTCCTGGGGCACCTAGAAGCAGTAAAGACAGCTTATACTGTAAATGCACAACAGTTGAACATCACTGTTGGTGAACAACAAGATGACCCTTCACCCAGAACAAAGCCAGCTGCAGCTCAGTCCCTGATTATCAACAGCAAAGCAGAAAAACGGAAGCCAACACAGTGGGATCCTCCAGTTGACCTCAGCCACTTAACGGAAAGCCAAAGACAGACTGTGAGACAGATCCTGAGAGAAGAGTGTCATGCATTCGCCTATGATGAAGATGACATAGGTTTAATTCCCTCTTTGAAACTTCAAATCACTCTGCATGACACCACTCCAGTGAAGAAAACATATATGTCAGTTCCCAAGCCATTACATCAGGAAGTTAAAGAATACCTTCAAGATCTACTGAATAGAGGCTGGATAACTCAGTCACGTTCTCCATATGCATCACCAGTGGTATGTGTGAGAAAGAAAGATGGGGGTCTGAGGTTGTGCTGTGACTACCAGGAATTAAACAAAAAATCTGTCCCTGACCGCCACCCTATTCCCCGAATCCAAGACATGCTTGATTCTCTAACTGGCAGCTCCTGGTTCTCTGTATTAGATCAGGGGAAGGCATACCATCAAGGGTTTCTGGATGAAAAAAGTCAGCCCTTAACTGCTTTCATAACACCATGGGGTTTGTACCAGTGGATCAGAATCCCCTTCGGTTTGAGTGCTGCCCCAGCAGAGTTCCAAAGAAGCATGGAGGAATGTCTGATTGGTTTAAGAGATGTGATATACCAGCCCTATCTGGATGACAATTTAGTTCACAGCCCAAGTTTTGAGGATCATCTCAACCACATGAGAACTGTGTTGCAAAGATACCAGAAGCATGGAGTGAAGCTGAGCCCAAAGAAGTGTGAGGTGTTCAAAAGAAGAGTGAGATTTCTGGGACGTCTTGTCTCTGGTGAGGGCTACACGATGGATCCAGCAGAAGTGGCACCAGTTCAAGCTTTGAAGGAGAGAACCCCCACAACTGTAGGAGATCTGAGAAAAATGCTGGGATTTCTCTCCTATTATCGAACATATATACCAAACTTCTCCAGAATAGCTAAGCCCCTCTACCAGCTTCTGGCTAGTCCACCGGAAAATCAACCTGAAAATCCACCATCAGGAAAGCAAAAAGACAGACGGAACATCAACACTGCAAGAAATAAAGGTAACCTCCCATCAAACACTCCCATTCACTGGACACAGAACCATCAAGAGACAATAAACACACTTATTGACAAACTCACAGAGCCTCCCATCCTTGGGTATCCAGATCTCACCCAACCATTTATTCTGCATGTTGATGCTTCCCAGGAAGGGTTGGGAGCAGTTCTGTATCAGAGACAGAATAACAAAATGGTTGTCATCGGGTATGGATCTAGAACACTGACCCCACCTGAGAAAAATTATCACATGCATTCAGGAAAATTGGAATTTCTAGCACTCAAGTGGGCAATATGTGAAAGGTTTAGAGATTATTTGTACCATGCACCTCATTTCACTGTATATACAGATAATAACCCCCTGACCTACATTCTCACCACAGCCAAGTTGAATGCCACAGGTCACAGGTGGGTTGCCCAACTTGCAGATTTCAATTTCACCATTAAATATCGACCAGGCAAACACAATACAGACGCAGATGGCCTCTCTCGCATGCCACTGGACATAAATGACTTATTGCAGCAATGTACAGAAGAAGTGACTCAGGATGTGATTAGTGCTTCAATTCAGGGAGTGACTGTGCTTCAAGATGCCCCATCTGTCTGGATAACCACAGCTCACATCAATACACTGGACTTAGTAAGGGATGCCTCTTCACCTTCATTGCCTGCCCCACTAACACCAGAACAGATCAGAGAAAGTCAAAAAAAAGACCCTCTCATCAAGCGAGTCATGCATTATAAAAGCCAAGATCAATTCCCCCCCAGAGGAGTGGTGAAAACCGAGCCTGCAGATGTTAGAGTGCTCTTGAGGCAGTGGCGAAAACTGTATATCAGCGATGATGGGATCTTATACAGAAAAGCAGGACATACATCTCAGCTAGTTTTGCCAAAAGAACATTATCCGTTAGTGTTTCAAGAATTACACAAAGAGATGGGTCATCTGGGGGTCGAAAGGACTCTGAATCTGATCCGAGACAGGTTTTATTGGGTCAGAATGCAGCAGGACACAGAACATTTTGTGACCCAAGTGTGTGAGTGTCTAAAGTCAAAACGACCACAGAGAGCAGCCAGAGCACCACTGATGCCAATTGTGACAACACGTCCATTCGAACTGGTTTCAATTGATTTCCTGCATCTAGAGGCCTGTAAGCAAGGCTATGAGTATATTCTGGTTATAATGGATCACTACACTCGCTTTGCACAGGCCTACCCCACAAAAAACAAATCCGCAAAAACAGTTGTGGAAAAGCTATTTGATGACTTTGCCCTTCGCTTTGGCTTTCCGGAGAAAATCCACCACGACATGGGGAAGGAATTTGAAAACCAGTTGATGGCTCAACTGCAGAGGTGTTGTCACGTGCGAGGGTCCCACACTACCTGCTACCACCCACAGGGTAACGGACAAGTGGAGCGATTTAACAGAACCCTGCTGTCTATGCTCCGTACGCTCACAAGTGCGCAAAAGTCTGACTGGAAAAAGTCGTTATGTAAGATGGTGCACGCATATAACTGCACCCGCAGTGACACCACCGGCTTTGCTCCATATTATCTACTCTATGGGCGATCCCCACGTCTGCCGATAGATCTCCTGTTTAACATACAGCCAAATGAAACACAGCAAAGCTATGCTGAGTATGTCAAAGATTGGCAAAGCAGGATGCAGCAAGCCTACAAGATCGCAACCAAAACTGCCACCCGTGAATCGAACAGAGGAAAAAAAGGATATGACAAAAGAGTTTATGGAGCTGACCTGCAGCCTGGGGGGGCGTGTTCTTGTACGCAACTTATCAGAGAGAGGAGGTCCTGGTAAGCTCAGATCCTTTTGGGAAGATAAAGTACACATCATCACGAAGAGAAGAAGTGATATCAGCCCAGTATATGAAGTAGTACCAGAAGGAGGTGGCAAAAGACGTGTGCTGCATAGGAACCTCCTGCTCCCTTGTGACAGTCTGCCAATCGACAACCCAGAAATAGACTCAAAAATGACAAAAAGGACTAAAAAGACTAAGTCGAATACATCTCCATGTCATCTTTGTCAACGAGAAGAATCTTCAGACAGTGAGAGGGATGAAGAAATGGAGCTAGTGTGCCAGTTTCCTCCTGCTCAGCACAGTGGTCACCGAGCTGTCAGCTTAAACCCAGATGCTGAACCATTTACACCAGACCTGCCTGACCAAGACAACGCACCGAAAGTGAATGAATCTCAGGCTAATTGGATGAACAACATACCAGAAGAAGAAGATGGAGGCCAAGACATGGAGCTACACCAGGATCTCCCTGAGCCATCTGCAGAAACAGCTTCTGAGGAAGAAGAGGATGCAGCTGTTCCACCACCTGCATTCAGCTACCCAAAGAGAGAGCGTTGCCGTCCGAGGATGCTGACCTATTGTGCTTTGGGTGAGCCAACCATGGTGGAATTAGGCATTAAAGAACTACCTGTGAGTATGATCCCAACCGGTAAAGAACTTTGGCGACCCTGGGTAGTTCCAGGTGTTAAAGTACAGAGTTAAAGACACACTGTATATAGGTTTAAGAACTACATTCAAAAGAAAAAGACTATACTTGAATTCTCAAAAGACAGTTTATTGACTGTGCTTTCAAGACAAAAGACTGGTATCAGAAAAAAAAACTGTGGCTGAAATTAAGGTTCTGTTACACTAGAGAGATGATCTGAACATATTTAGAAGTATTTGTAACTGGACATTTGTAATCTAAAGTGACAATATCCTCTGTTAGTGGTGGACACTATTATAATAATATGTAATGTATGTATGTAATGAATGTCATGTTAAGTACCTTACTTATAACATCACTTCCAGTAAAAGGTCTTTAAAATGTCATAGGACATTTTTTTTTTAATGAGGGGGAGAGTGTGGCATACAGGCCATTTTGATGGAATAGTCGAGGTAAATTAATACTGTTTTGTGTTTATTAATACTGTTTTGTGTTTCGTTGTGTGTTATTTACTAGTGGTGTCGCAGGTTGACGTGGTTGCGGAGGGGGTCAATATCACTCCGCCGTTGCTAGGTAACGACGGTTGTGGAACAGTGGTGAATATGCTTTTTTTTCTAACGGCTGTTAGAAACGAGACCGCTAACGGAGTTACTTTGTAACAATTATTAAATTAAAATGTTGCGGACTCAATCTCAATATCTCTTTTGATTGTTTGTCACCGTTACATATTCATAAAATATATAAACATTTCTGAATAAAACACAAAGAAAGTCCTAACAAACGTTTTTAATGTTGGAAATATGTATGTACTGATAATCTATTAGCATGATTTGTTCTGGGCTTATTATTTTGGCTAATGCTATTACATATTAAGTAAAGTATCATCCAAACTCAACGTTCTAAGCAAATAATCAAACCATTGTAGTCTACTAAAAGCTCAATAAAAAAACTGATCAATCATAAAATGTTCTGTACCATATCAGGCTCAGGAGATGATTGAGGATGAAGAGACTCTGGTGTCTGGTTCTTTAGGTTCTGACGGATCTGCGGTTCCTCTCCTGATCCATTCAGGATTTCTCCTAATATGATCTGTTTTTCTCAGTTCTTTAACTAAAACACAGAAGCTGTCTTTACACAGAGAATCCATTTTTAGACATAAATTCTATGTGAACAGCATATTAGCTCCAGTTCCGAGGGCATAGGAATGAGTCTGTCATGGAGGGGGACAGATCAGTAAATAGGTTGAGCAGAAATGTCATAAACAATTGTGCCATCAACACGTCAGTAACGCGTTACTCTAATCTGGCCCCTTGTTTCAGTAACAAGCATTCCAACACGTTACTATTTACAATCCAATAATCAGATTAGTTATGCATCCACATAGCATAATGACTGTCATTCCAGGACTGAACACTCACTTTATCATTTGCCTCACAACTAGCAAGCTAAATACTCTGGTAGCACACACAAGCTACCAGATTCTGACATATTTTATTGGTCAAAATACATTGATGCAAGTTAAATGGCAATTGAACAGGTTCTGCCTCTTTCTAAAACAGCTCATAAAATAGGACTCAGCAGTTTTAAACTCAATACAGCAGTTTGAACAACAAAAATAAAATTTAAAAAACAAGTTTTGTTTTTCCTGAACAACTCTCTACATCAGTGCAACAGTTTGATCTACAAAAAAAATAAAATGATACTTTTCACATCTAACCGACACCTTAGCTCCTCACTGATAACCCAGTCTCACTTTCCAGCCCTGCATTCAATAACTTACCAAACATGAGCCATAAAAACACTGAGGCAAAAATCCAAAATGTTTTTTTTTCCTGTCATTTTCAGCCACAAATATTTATCTAAAATATCTTAGTGTTTCTGTCTCTGCCTCCCTCTGACTCTCATGTCCCTGCATGGACTCATGTATTTACAGAAACTATCGTAATGTACAGTATCAGAATGTGAATTAACTAAAGATTTTTAAAAAAGTATGTTTTCATCATACAGAATGAGAATTTAAGCAATTTAACAATTTTCAGATGTATATATTATTATACATCTCAACTCTATTTACTGTGTAACCCATTTCTGATAGCAAAACTTTTCACTCATTTATTTTTAAACCTCTCCTCAAGCGCTTTTCTTTTCATGTCTCCTAACCATTACCCTTATAGCGTGGAAATAATGAAAAAAATATTGAAACGTTGAAAGAAATCAACCTGACTGTCTTTTATCTTCAGTCCTCACCTGTTGTCCTTTCTGGTTCTATTATAATTAATATAATTTTTATATCTTTAAACTCCACCTGGCTCTCCTATGCCTTCTCGTAATAAAATAGTTTAGTTTATTTAAAAATTAAAACCGGTTAATACATATTTCAATAAACTAAATTAAGACCTCACCAGAGCTTCTTCACATTTCTTCAACATCATTCTAGTACTGCCATTCTGCCGAATATATAATATAATATACATGTTAAGTGGTCGAGTATGATCAGGTGTTGTGTAGCCATTGCTCACTTTAAATAATAAAAAGGCTCATTTTGCTGTTGTTTCAGGTTCATTCTGATAAAATAAAACATTGTGGCTAGAGTAGCTAACTTTTAGACAAAGTTAGCAGTAAAACTTTAGACATGTGACTATTCCAGAATTAAAACGGCTTAACCAAAAAGATTTAGTTCTATATATGAAAGTAAACTGACAAGATGTTATAAACAAGCGATATTCATGGCAACATCCCCTACAGACTGTTTACCTCATTCATACGGAGTTTCTCACTCCCGCTGCCTCCTTCTGCCTTTAAGCACTCTGAGCCGTTCAGAGGGGGGAGGAGGGAGGAAGGCTGTGCTGAAGGCACTGTGGTGCGCCTTGAATATAAAAGCACGCAAGAGGTAGATTTCAAAATTCTTCGCAACTGCAGTGAAATTATTGGTTGGGACAAATGCGACTGTCTCCAATATTGGGGGGGGGACACGTCCCTCCCTCCCCCCGGTTCCTATGCCCAGTTCACATTCCATACCAGATAGTAGCAGTAATGTGCACCTTCAGTTTTTTTGAAAACCGCCATAAACAACACTAGCAGAAAAATGGCATCACTGGGAAGCGAGAAGGACCATAGACGTTTATGACTTCAGTAAAGCTAGCCGCCTCTTCGAAGATGACAGTAAAGCCAGCCCCCACTCGATTTTGAGCCACGGCACAAGACGTTACGGCACCCTAATTTACTAGTTCCTTTCAGAGTAAAAGCTCACATCCGGTTCATGTTTGTATTTATGCAGTTACAAAAAGAAATGAAGTATCGGAAATAATTGGGGACATTAAGCAATGCTGAAAAACTCTGGGGGTCGTCCCAGCCCCTATTCTTATCCAACAGACGTCTGACTAACATCTTAGCTTTGGTGGTGTGTGATGGTATGAACCCCAATGGATCGTACTCAGTGGCCAGTACCATTTCAGGGGTGTCGAACTCCAGTCCTCAGTCAAGGGCCACTGTACTGCAGTTTTTAGATGTGCCACAGGTAGAAAACACTGCAATGAAATTGCTTAATTACCTCCTTCTTGTGTAGATAAGAGTCTTGCCTAATTATTCTATTCAGGTATGGTGCAGCAGAGGCACATTTAAAGTTGCAGGGCAGCGGCCCTCCAGGACTGTAGTTTGACACTTGTGCTGTAGATGGTGCGCATGGTAGGAGCTGCATACTGGACTGGACAGTCCTTATAGCCAAGTATGTCTGCCAAGCTCTCCATCTTACTCTCTGCAAGCCAGAGCTCAGCTCTGTCTGATCGATCTTCTGGTAGGTGACTGACGGCACATGACTCGTTGCTGGCCCATTGCTGATGGACAAATCCAGCCGAAGATAGTAGAGCTCTTAGTTAGTCCACTACTTCTCTGGCCTTGGTGGCTGTTGGCACACTGTGAAGACAGTTATCCACATAAAAACATCTGTCTGTGGAAGTTCTCACCTCTTCTCCTAGCTGACTGTGGTCTTTGGCATGGAGTTGCAGAGCAAATGTGGCACAACATCAGGTGGTGCCGAGGGGTAACCCCTGCCACTCGTACACTGCAGGTGGTTCCTCATGTTGTAGGTTACCCCACAGGAAGCGCAGAAGAAGGCGATCTTCAGCTAGTAAACAAACCTGATGGGACATAGCTCAAAAATAGTGTATTTGGGGCCTGCCATAGCAATGCATGGAAGGCACCTATTGTTCTATTACATGGAAGTCACCTCCGTCACCATTAATGCGGCTCGTACCACTGCATGCACCCTCACAAAAGTGGCATCAAAACGTGCGGCTCGATGCCGAGAAGGGAGCTATGACTTTTAGTGAAATTCGGAGTTACCATGGCAACATAAATTGCGAAAAATGACGCCCCAAAATCCCATTGTAAGTTAATGGAGCGATGAAAAAAAAAAATCCTCAAAATACCTATTTTTGAGGATTTTCTGTGTCGTCATGAATTCACGCAGAAATGCCATTCAAATTTCACTTTGTAGATACAGTATGTCCAAGCTCTGTTCAGAAGTGAAGACAGCACATTGATACGAATTACGGTTTGTCCACAACTTGTCTCTAAGCGCACCTAAGTTTTTGATTTTTCGTAAAATTAGAGTGTAACTGACACTCCACTAGAGTGAGAGACGGAGTGCTATTTTGACCCCAAAACATTTTTTAACTCGTCCTCATGCCCACAAATATCGCTCTATTGGTATCAAAGTCGGTCATGACAGTGATACGCATGCCTGCTCCGGTAAAATGTTTTCGAAATTTATCTAGGGCTTACGGTTTTCTGTCAAGGTGCTTCAGAGCAAAGTCATGCGACAGGATAAGCTCAAGCTCTCAGCCATTGATTTCCATACATTTCTGAAACATTTCAGAGTTCAGCGTACACCATCTTTCTCTCATCACTGCTATTACTGTGAGTGAGGTACAGATATGAATCGCGGTACTATCGGAGATGACAAATAGCCCTCTCACACGCTTCAAACAGTTTTCGAGTACATATCACAGTTCCCGAATGGGAAGGAGTTGTTCGGACTGCTTTTTTTAGTGAAACTGGCTGGCTCAAACAGATAGAATTCTGTCTCCCACTGTGTGTCTCACTCACAGTTGGCAGAGAGGATTAATTACCACAGCAACAGAACACAGAGCAGGGGAGAGCTGCTGCTTAGGACTACAAATACGCCATCACTGTAGTTCTAACTATGGCAGAACACTCAGTTAAAACAGAGGAGGACTGAGCTGGCATTTAGAACTACTTGCTGTTTTGGGCAGTATATAACTGATTTAACCCAAACACTGTTACTCATAAGATTAGTGTAGCCCTTTAAAATAAAGCTTACTGATAATTTCAAAATAAAAGCCTGAATATTCCTCTCAGGCCTTTGTTATCTTTTTCTCAGAGAGAGCTACAGATATGAATCGCGGAGACGAGAAATAGCCCTCCAATATGCTTCAAACGGTTTTAGAATACGTCTCATGGTTCCTGAACGGGAAGGAGTTGTTCGGACTGCTTTTTTCAGAAAAACTGACTTTGTGTCTCACAAAAATAGAAATCTTTCTCCAGCTCTCTGTCTCACACACACGCGACTGAGTTGGCTGAGAGCTGAGCTCCACTTTAGAACTACAATGGACCTTACCAAGCTCCGCCCACAACTGACCTAGAAAATCCCACGTGGCCACAAGTCTCACAAACAAAGCCTCGCGCGCGTTGTTTCTAAGTAAACATGGCATCTTCCACTTCGACTGATTCTCTGCAGTGCATTTCTGACTCGATTAGTGCATCATTTCTACTGGATTTTCACAATATACAGTATCAGCTACTACAATGGACAGAGGAACTAACAAGTTCATGTCATCTTTTTTGGATGAGATCAAGGTGTTTGAGCCACGTGATGCCTCCAACATTGTGTACATCACAGCAAAATGCTTACGCTCGATGAGGAAAACGGCAGATCCACACACCCTCTACATCAATATAGTTGCGGACAAGATCACTGATGCCTATTGTTCTTGCAAGGCTGGGTAAGTCGGGCATTCATCGTTTTGTAGGCTACTTTTGAAATCAGTGGGTGATTCCTGTGGTTTGTTGGCAAATGTTTGAGTGTGTCTAGGCCTGATACACTGTACTTGGTGCTAGAGTGGCTAACATGAGTAACATGGGTTTAGTCCAAAACCTTTTCTGCTAAAATAAAATCTTTAGTGTATGTCAGATACAGTACACATTGCATATTGATCTGTTTAGCTAATGTAAGACTGTGTAGCAGACAGGCTTCAAGGTGTAGAAGTTGTATCAGTACTGGCATTATGCTGTACTTGGCTAACGGGAAGCGTGTGTTTGTGAGACGGCCACGCACGTGGTAGCCACGCTAAAAATAGAATGGGCATCAGCCAATGAAACGCGGCCCCTGTGGTACGGTCCATGATTGAATGTCAGAACTACAGAGATGTTGGAACTCTCACTTACTACACAGGAGGATTGAGGTGGCAATTAAAAGCTACAATGATGGAACTCTGAGTTACTACAGAAGGAGGCTGAGCAGAATGTTAGAACTACAGACATGGCAGAATATTTTGGGCATTGTATAACTCAGCGGTCCCCAACCTTTTTAGTCACGCGGCCCGGTACCGGTCCGCGGCCCGGTGGTTGGGGACCACTGGTATAACTGATTTAACCCAACCACTGTTACACATTGGATTAGTTTGGCCATTTAAAATGAATCTTACTGAAAATTTCAAAATAAAAGCCTCAATATTGTTCTCAGGTTAGTGCACCGCCATACGCGGTGCAATAATATTAGCCTGTATTATCTTTTTCTCTCAGGTTAATGCACTAACATTAGCGTTTCACTGCCCCCCACTAGTGCATTAGCATTTTCCCTAAAATAAGCCATTAGATATTTTACTTATTTATTAGACATGTTTAACACACTGAATGGAGGACATGTAGGACAACATGCTATTGATATCCCACATGCTACTGACAGCATTCATGCTAATATTAGCATTTTGGCTAATTTTAGCAGATTCATTCATTTTAATATACTGAAGGGTGCAAGTCCAGGTTAGTTAACATTCTTGTGATTCCCCACATGCTATTTTGTAATTGTTAGCTAAACTTAGCATTGATGCTAATGTTTAGCATCAGAACACTGGGTCCAAACCGACGGGCACAATTTGGCAGGCTCCGGTTAAATTTCTTCAGGAATTTTCTAGTTTATTACTAATGTGTACCTTGTCATGCTATTTTCTTTGAATTTTCTACAAAAGACTGGAAGAAACAACAAAACATTGGCACAGCATGTGAGGTTTTTAACTCAAAACCTCACATGCAGCAATGAATTTTGGGTAATACACTTCGCTGAAATCCGTAAAAATGTGGAATTCGTGCAAGGGCGGAAATAGTACCCAAAATGGGCAGGGCGAAGGGCTGATGTGGAGAATGTGGGACAAACACTACGCACAAACCAGTGGAAAGGGGGCATTAGACTAAGTTCTCTGAAGCAATACATCACATTAAACCACATCCTGTAACTTCTTGCTCTAAGAGAGCTGGTAATAGGAACAACAACAAATTAAGCTAGTGAATTGTTTTTATTAATCAATACAAAAACATGACTGTAGTCACTGAATTGGTGCACTATGCCCAACAAAGTATAATGATTATCCACCTACTTCCTCTCCCCACAACCCACAAGAATAGCTCAAAATAACTTTCACACACAAAGTCAAGGTTTGCACATAACTAAACCTAAAAGTTACAAATTAGGAAATAAATCCAAAGGCTTTACAAAACTAGCTAACAAACATGCCCAATTAGTTCAACAGGTAAAGATGAAAGGAATATTTATAATCTCTTAACTGCATCATCAATTTCTGACATTTGTTCTTTTAGTTGGTTCCACTGTTCAGGATTCAAGGAGATGCCTAAAAGCCACAAACAAAACAAAGGAGAATAACCATGTGTGCAAAAGCAATACTAACATCCAATAGTAATAATTTATCTGTAACATAACTGAAACTTCCTGATGGGATTACCTTTCTTCCCTGGCTTCATCTCCCCATCTTGGTTCATCCAGTATTCCCTGATGTCAATCAGGACTTTGCCCTTGAAATCTCGAACGCTGACATATCTCATCTTACCAATCTGCAAGTACAAGAATAGAGTCAATCCTGCTTCAGAACTTAAACACGCTTCCTTTTTTAAGTCCACAGTCAAAAAGGGTATTGCATGTTCTGCATGAGCAGTTTGTGATCATGTTAGAGGCCAGGAGTCATAGACATAGATTTCTGTGGAATTATCAGGAAACATCAAAAACCATGAGAGCTAGGCAGCAGTAGGAGTCAGCCATCCATCTGCCAAATGTTTGTTTTTTTGTGTTGATCTGCCAGGAAAAATTGGGACTGCATCTTTTCAGGAAAATATCCAAAGCTTTCACTCCACCATCCATCTATTAAAACGGTGATGGATAGCTCTGTGTCTAATTTATTTGGAATTGATGTACAGCTCACAAAATACATCATCTCCCCATATTCAGGGTGTTGTCCTTATTCTGTTTTTTTCTTTTGTCTATTTTAGGTATCTAGCATAAACTGATGGCCAGACAGAAAACTAAAAAGACTTGTATAATTATTCATTCAGTTAGTCATGAACAACACAAATAACTAACATACAGAGAACCTTAAAGGTCACTCACACAAAAAAACACTTGATTTAAAAGATGCAATATGTTTTCATTCTGTGTACATAAAAGCTGTTAATAATAAATATTTCACACAGACTGATAAATTCCACTACATTTCAGAGTAGTGTTGTTTCTGTCTGTAGTAATCAGGTCAAATGCTGGCGCCGTCTTGTAATGATGGTAAGTCAAAACATGCACAACTAAAGCTGAGTACACAGAAGCGGAGGATGCTGTAAGTTTCAGCAAAGACTTGAGCGATTTACGTGCAGTTCTGGAGGAAGAGGCTGGATGAAGTGATGAAGAAAAAGGAGCTGGTTCTAATGAAGGAGTGCAACCTTGTTTATTTGAGCCATATAGTTCAGGAACAAACAATGACTCCATTTCTGGGGAGGAAATGTTGGAGCTGGGCATCTGTCGCCTCCAAATCACCGAATGGTAATAAACAGATCTGTGTATATAATAATTATTCATCCTTAATTCTGGTTTAATTCAAGTAATCCAGTTACTTTAAAGTAACTGGTACAAGTTCTGCATATGTTCCAACATATAAATGTTCTGAGCATGGCGTTCAGTGACCAGCCCTGCTATTCCTCTTATTTCCAAGTTTTGAGTTAATTTTTCTACTTCTCACGACCATAAAGTATTTCTGTTAAAATCTTGTACAGTATAGAGGGATTGCAAGTAGTTTTATCACACCAGTGACACTTTAAAGTGTCTCAGCAGGTATAAAATCCCAACTGCCATGCTACAGTAAAACAGGTTCATTTCACTGCCCACTGTGGGTTTTCTACTTCCTTTTTGACCTTCATAGCTTTCAATTATCTCATAGGGACTGAAAGTAAAGTATTATGAGAACCATCTCCCTTCTCCCTCATGTATCAGTACACAGGAATCAGACACCTGTCAGAATCCTGCAGAGAACCACTGTATCTCATAATAGTTCAAATATTAAATTTATTCCACAAGTCACCACTTGCTATGCCATATATACTCACAATATATAATATAGGTTGCCACAGAGAAACTGTTTAGATATTTTTACTTGACCTTTTTAATTCAGGATAGCAGAAGATGACAAGAAGTCATTCTGTATCAAGGCTGTACATATGAGACAACACTATGTGTTAAACCTACAAATGCATAACTACTCTGTGTTGAGGCCTTTCTGCTTTTCAGATCTGGCTTGGATACAATGTCTACAGGCTCAGTCTGGGTAAGGTTGATTCTTTAGGTCCAATCTAAACTCTAGCGTATATCTCTCCTGTGAGGCTGTGTGTGGGGGGTCCACTGTAATGGATCTAAACCTAATACTGTAATACTGTGCAAGTTTTAGAACTTCTGTAAACAGGTTTTCTCTATGATTACAAGTTGAATAACAAACCATGGACCATCACAAAATGTACAATCCACAACCTGAAAGAGTGCATGCATGCTGATGTATTTTTTTCAAAACTTTATTCTTTTGACCTTAGCATACAGGAAAAACTTTTAAAATTATAAGGAGGCTCAAATCACCACTTACTACCCTGATTGTGTCAGTGCAACAGTCTGCAGTTTCAGTGGCCATCTTCTTGTGTGTATCAGCTAATATTTGCGTTTTGTAACTTGTGATCTTACTGCAACTCACCTGGAACATGTTGTCTCCATCACCACTGCCTTTGGAGGAGCTACCAGGTTTTGAGCTCTCTCCGCTTTTTTGTTTCTTGGCTGGTTTTTCTGGTGCACTTGGCTTCTTTCTTTTTGCCTAGGAACAGATGTTACCTGCCATTATATCCAAACATAGCAACTACACAGAAATTATTTCAAGCTCAACTTGTGCACATTGGTTGAGAAAAGATTTGTCTAAAAAAATAATATTAATAAGAACAGTTAAGGTAACAGAAACTACAAAAACACACTAAACCAACTGTGTATAGATGTGCACATCAGTTATATATATATACACACATAAATACATACACACACACATATATATTACATCAGACAAGTTAACAAATAAGTTTGCATTTACGATCAAACCTTAGTCTCTACTTCACTGTCAGAATCACTTCCAGATGTGGATGACAGCACTTCCTTTGATTTCGGCATTCTGCTGAAATAAATTTTAAAGTTCAGATCTATTGCATAGAGAAACACACTTCAGATAGGATTGGTACAATTAAAGTTACCTCTTAATGTATAATCATATTTAACCATGAGTTATATTATAATAATCATCCTGGTGGATCTGAGTCTGTAACTATATCCAACTCTGCTCTCTGTTGTTGACTCAAGGTGCTTGGTTTTAATGTGATCTATGCTGGAACAAACTGCTAGGATGCACCAACTTATCTGAATTCTAAGAATATTTCAGAATAAAAAATAGGAAGGTAGTTGGGGGGGAAAAAAAACGTGCATTTTTAGACAGGTCAATTTCACTTTGTTCATCTTGTTCCTAAGGTCAGTCATACCCTCAGCTTAGCTCTGTGTGTGCGTGTTTTCTTCCAATCATTTGACCCTGAGCCTGGGTGTGTGCTCCTGGCTCAGACTGATCATAAGCCCGAGTCTGGCTGCGTGATAGTGAGCTCAACCTAGACCTGGCTGGCTGCCTGAGCCCTGTGATTCTGAGATGGTGCCTTGGATCCGAGTCCTGTTCCGCTTCAGATCCTCAAGATATATTGAAGTGACTTCAACGGGAAAATGACTGCCGGGCAGAGGGCACACGGCTGCCAGTTGGCCCCGTAACACATGCAACTGCCATTGTGAACAGGCTAGCCCTGGGAGCTAAATTTACAGCTAGCTTGTCGGGTATTTCACATTAGCTTTCTATCCTTCTTCCCAGTTTTACGTATAAAACTGGGAAGCAGTTTGTTTATCTGGTAAACTTAAAACAACTCAAAAATATGTGGAGGAGAAAAATCAAAATGTAGAAGCTTACATGATGCGATGTTGTAGCGCGGATCTTTTAACAGGAAACGGAAGTCTGAGTTGTTCTTCTTCTTTGCCCTAGCTGCTCCTACGCAGCTATGTCGCCCCCAATCCAGATGGTCACCATCATACAGACCAGTTGAAGGACGACAACTTCTACTTTTACATATTCTGCCACTTTATTCATTGAAACTAAGTCTATATATGTTTGCAAATCTGTTTTAATTCGTTTAGATCACAGGTGTCAAACTCCAGTCCTCAAGGGCCGCTGTCCTGCAGTTTGTAGATGTGCCACAAGTACAAAACACTGGAATGAAATGGCTTAATTACCTCCTCCTTGTGTAGATCAGTTCTCCAGAGCCTTAATGACCTAATTATTCTATTCAGGTGTGGTGCAGCAGAGGCACACCTAAAAGTTGCAGGACACCGGCCCTTGAGGACTGGAGTTTGACACCCCTGGTTTAGATGAGTCAAACTTTTATTGCTTAAAAATGCCAGGTGTTCCCCATTTGTTTTACTGCATAAAACTAATAGACAAGGGTGGGGCATAATCCTCCCAAATTTGGAAAAGTCTAGAATTGTGAAATGCTGATGTCTGATCAACGTCTGATCAATGCTGAATCAATGTATGCTGTTTGGTCGCACCTAGTGATGGTGAGATGAAGCCTCATGAGGCATTGAACCACTTGAGCCAACTGGTTCGAGAAAGGGTTCATTTCTTGAGGCTTCATGTGCACACGAAACCACCTACTGGCCAGGTGTATAATCACAGCCAGCTGTATCTTAACACGTGTGAGGCATTGAATTTTTGTCTATTATGGCTCTTGGGAATGACTTCACAAAAGGTGTAGGACGAAATCAATTGTCTACATAAATTATGTATACACATATGTGTATAATAAAATATTGTTTGAATGTATTCTGTGTGTAATTATTCCCAAAATAGTAGTGTCATGTGATATGGCATGTTGTGTAATAAAGTTTTTCTGTGACTCTAGAAAAATGGCCTGGGCTTAATCAGGCAGAGGACAGTGAAAGTGCTTGTGGAACTAGGGAGGAGGTAGTGAAAAGGCTAATGCTTGTGTAACTTGGATGATTTCATGCATTTTTATTAAGAAACAACAATTTCTCCACAGTTTTTGGTTTCAAACGATTTCTCTTTTTTGACACTACATGGATGAGGTGTTATTATTGTACCCCAACTCCTTGGAGCACAATAAACACCTCACCTTTACAGAAAATAAGAAACAGTGAAAAATACAGTTCCTCATAAGCAAACCTAATGCATCTGCAAATGTTCAGTTCACCTTACCTTGTTAGGGCTTATCAAATCAAAATGTTCCCACATAGGAGAAATCCTCCTCTTTCTCGCCGGCTCCATCCTACTCCTATCCTGTCCTCGCGCTCCTAAATCTCCTATCTATCTATCTATCTATCTATCTATCTATCTATCTCCTAAACTCTCCAAACACCAAACTAACTGTCTCAAACTAAATAACCACTATCCAAACTCTGCTATCCAAACTATCAAAACTCTATCCACTCTCTCAACTGACCGCAACTCGCCTACAACAACCCACATTTTGAATGGAGCCTGTGGGGTTTCTAAAGCTGTCAAACCCCGCGCCAAACTCTGAGCCACTTCCTGAAGCAGTCACGTGGTACAGCCGGGCAGCGAGGCTTCGGACGACATCGTTTTCGGCTCCTCCCCTAAATGAAGCAAGCCTCGATACGCGCTTTACGGAAACGCCCCCTCCATTACTCGACACACGCCTCGAAGCCTCGGCACATCACGTAACATCACTAGTCGCACCTATTCATCGGTGCTCTGGGTGGGAGCATTTTATTATTGAGGTAGGGTTATCACATTTTAAATTAAGCACTGTTGAGAATAGTGGGTTGTGATTCCTTTTTGTACATTTTCTTACTTGTCCATAAAAATTATTACTGACTGTTTGTGCATGATATCTTGACACAAAAACGTCTACAACTTACTACAAGGAGTTTAGTGGTCCTCCCCCACTATTTACATGACTGGGATGTCCCAACCACACAGCCACCTTGCTGTTGGCTTGTTTGCTAAAGATGTTAATTCAATGTTGAATTATGATCACAAAGGTTGAATTTATGGTTAAGGGTGACGACTGATGATGGATAAACCATCAAGCAATCATTCAATTCTAGCTAATTAACTGATGTTGAAAAGATGTCATTGAATCAATGTTTTGTGGTTGAATTTTAATAGTTGATAGTTGGTTTTGCTGAACTGAAAACATGCAGGTCAGTTTGCCTTGAGGACCAGTGTCTAATTAATTTTGAATCCAAGTATGCTGTTTGTTGCACCCCTCCTCACCTCCTTCTCATCTCCCCCTACTCCCCTCCCAAACCTTCCCCACTTTTCACCCCCTCCCCCACCTGCTCCTCCCAGCCTTCCTCTCTTTACACCCCCCTTCCTCTCCCCAGTCCCCTAACCTTTCCCTCTTTATTTTCCCCGTATCCCCCTCCCTTCCTCATTGGATGTGCCTCTATTCCAGAACAGCTGAGTTAGATGATTGCATGATCTCTTCTGTAGCCATCAAGAACTGCAGAAGGCTGTTAATCACCCACCGATTCAATCCAGGTGTGTGGCAGAAGGGAAACACCTAAAACATGTAAGGCAGGTGAAACACTGATCTAAACCTGCTAAAGACTGATTCAGTCTGTTGATTCCTGGATTGGTAATTGGTTAAACTGAACTGGACTATTACTACTTGTGCGGGATCTTTATCAGAATATGGACATTTTTGAATAAATTTAATCATCAACTTATTTGGAAATGTTTGATTAATGGAAGATTGAACCAGTTATTTGATGGAAGTTTATCCTGTAAATATTATAAATAATTTTTCCAACTACAGTACAAATCACCTTTTGCTCTGTTTTTCTGTCTTTAGTGTGTTAAATCAACCCTGATCCTCTCTGAGTTTTATCTTTAGATCTTCTGATAAACAGCTATTTATTTTTAATATTGATTCCCTCATTTTAACATGAGTGCAACATGAGTTTGAAACTGGAGGGACGGGCTGAGCGTTAAGAGTTTATGCTGCAGTTTGATGGATAAATGTAATTGTATATGTCAACTAACATTAAGATAAATATTAATGAATATTCATTAGCGTGTCCTTATTTTAACTGAGTGTACATGGGCAACTGTACGGTTTGTTTGTTCTTAGACCTGTAACCGATACACTATTTAATATTTCAATGACTTTCAGAACTTTTCAAATGTTTATCATCTTTTTATCCGGCGCCTTCCTCACTCTTAATTTTGTGTTTTTCAGCTGCTGCTCTGCAGTTTGACCCAAAGCTGACTGACTGCAGCAAAACTGTCAAGAAGTGGCTTCATTATGCGCCAGAACGGGAGGAAGGAACCAAAGTTGGGTTACCCCAACTTGTCCTGTTTCCCTGGTTCATACAGTACAAGGCTTAACCTCATGGACGCTGTTCTTCCATGGACATTAGACTGATATTTGACAGTCAAAGGAGTCAAATATGTTTAAAGATCTATCCCTCTTTTCTTAAATAAAATGTTATCAATGCCATGTTATCATTTTTAACCTTTTGTAGCAGCTCCCCAGCAGTTGAATTTATCCAGCCAGTCTCGACGGGTGAATTTAGCGTTTTATTTATTTTTTTCTTCGGGTGATTCGTCACCACAGTCACCGTGAAAACTCGCTGCTTTCACTGGGGAACACTTGATTTCTGCATGCTACTCAGCTTGACAGTTCAAGTCATTGATTGGCATGAGATACTACCAGCTTTTAAAGGGCCCGCCCTCATTAATTACGGCAGCCCAAGAGGTACAACAAAAAAAAAACCCAAAACATTACAAATTGTAAATACCATTAAAAACAAAAAAAAAAAAACCAAACAAAAATACTAATCAAAACAGACAAACATCCATAAACAATCTCTCATACTTAATTTAGAAAACTCTTAATTTATTTTAAATAGTGTATCCGTTACACTCCCACCAATAATGCATGAACTGTTACCAAAAAATCATGCATTATTTCAAAATTTCCCTTAAACCATGCAGATTGTTTAAAAACATGCTTGTCTGTGTACATTCAGTTTACAAGTCACTTTCTAATAACACCACCAATTTTTGCACTGGTCTTTCTATCACTGAACTCTTAGAGATAAAATCCTTTCCTGATCTTTGTTCTCCTGTTCTCAACTTCACTTTTCGAACTAAGCCGTCACTATCAACCATTGTTTCCACAACACGACCCAACTGCCACCTATTTCTTGGGAGAAAATCTTCTTTAACAATTACAACATCATTTACCTTCAGATTGCGCCGAATTACATGCCATTTTTGTCTAACGGAAATATTCTGGAGGTATTCTCTCTTCCACCGACTCCAAAACTGTTCAACCAAAAACTGCACACGGCGCCAACGTTTTGAGGAATAGATATCCTCCCTCACAAATTTTCCTGCAGGAGGCAGAGCAGAATCAGACTTCATTTGAAGCAAATGATTAGGAGTTAAAGGTTCAAGAGAACCAGGGTCATTTATTCCTTTTAGTGTTAAAGGACGACTATTAATTATGGCCATGGCTTCATAAAAGAAAGTTCTTAATGAAGCATCATCAAGTTTTCCCAGGCTTTGAGAAAGAGTAAAGGCTAACACATTTCGAATGGTGCGTATCTGACGCTCCCAAACACCACCAGCATGACTTGCTGATGGAGCATTAAAGATGAACTCACATTGGTTCTCTGCTAGAAAAGACTCCAGATGTTTAGGATCACATTGTTTCAACTCATTTTGGGCTCCTACAAAATTTCTTCCTTGATCGCAATGTATCTGGCGAACAACTCCCCTCAAACTAATGAAACAACGCAGGCCATTAATAAAAGAATCTGTGGACAAATCATCCAACATTTCAATGTGAACAGCTCTCGAATAAAGGCAGGTGAACACCAATCCATACCTTTTGTGTTCCTTACGATTTCCTTTAACAACAAAAGGACCAAAACAGTCCATTCCACAATAAGTAAATGGTGCAGATGCTTCCAAGCGTTCCTTTGGAAGCTCAGCCATAAGCTGTTCTTCCAGTGGTCGTCTGAGCTTCCTGCACTGCACACATTTATGAATCATCTGAGCCACCAACCTGCTGCAGCCAATTATCCAAAACCCATTTATCCTGAGCTGCATTTGGGTTTGACCTCTGCCTTGATGACCTACCTGAATGTGACAGTAGGACAAAATAAGATGAGTGATATGGCTGTTTTTTGGTAAAATCAGTGGATATCTAAAATCTTCACTAAGAGATGAATGTTTTAATCGCCCACCAACCCGTAGTAGACCATCTTCTACAAATGGATTTAAATGGAACAGAGGGCTAGAATGTGGAAGGATCTCTCCTCGTTTTAGCAACTTCATCTCTGAGCCAAAGGCCTGTTCTTGAACAAGTTTCACCACTGATTTAACAGCATCCTCACGTTCTTTAACACTCACCACGTTTGAACATTTGTTCTGGCATCCAAGTCTTTTAATTCTAGCTACTACTTTAATCAATGTTGACCAAGATGAAAACCCAGTGAAACGTTCAAGAAAATCAGCGGTATCATTTGCTGTTGTCACAAATGTCTGAACAGCTTTAACCTCTGGATCACCAACTAACAGATCAGGGTAAGATTTAAATTCCCTGTTCATCTCTCTTTTCCACAAAAACTTAGGACCTGTTAGCCAATTTGTAGTTAAATCTCAGAGGCACATAACCCTCTTGATGCATGATCTGCCGGATTTTCAGTTGTGTCAACATGATTCCATTGATTTGGATTTGTGTTCGCTCTAATTATCTGGACCCGATTTGCCACAAATACATGAAACCGTCGTGCTTCATTATTAATATATGACAACACTACTTGTGAATCTGTCCAGAAAAACTCTGTCTATCTTCATATCAAGTTCTGATTTTAACAGAACGCTCAACCTAGTAGCAACCACTGCAGCTGTAAGCTCGAGACGAGGAATGGTTGTAATTTTCAAAGGAGCAACTCTGGCTTTAGCCATGATTAAAACACAATGAATTTCACCTTTGTCATTCTCAAATCTGAGGTAAGAGCATGCACCATATGCTAGGCTGCTAGCATCTGAGAAGTGATGTAGTTCTGTTTTAACGATTTTTCCAAATCCTTGGGGATGATAACATCTTTGTATCATTAACCCTTTCACATCCTGAAGGCTAAACTTCCACTTCTCCCACCGTACAAGTAAGTCTTCAGGCAGAGGGTCATCCCATCCAATACTTCTGCGGCACAGATCTTGTAAAATACATTTCCCATTCATAATGAATGGTGAAATAAATCCCAGCGGATCATATAGAGATGCTATTACTGACAAAATACCACGGCGTGTATCAGGTTTGTCCCTCAGATCAATGTGAAAGCCCAAACAGTCACCTTTGACATGCCATCGCATACCTAGAGTATGTTCAGCATGTGTTAAATCAGGCTTGAAATCAGCAGAAACCACACTTGTGGCTCTCTCAGATGGATTCACACAGTCTAGAACTTCAGACCTATTGGAATTAAATTTGTGGAGTCTCAAACCACCTTCTTTGCACAGTTTCTGCGCTTCAGTTATTAGTGTGGTGGCATCATTAGTTGTAGGGACACTTATTAACCCATCATCAACATAAAAATTATTCTCCACAAATGCTGCTGCAGCTGGAAACTTTGATCTCTGCTGTTGTGCCAAATATTTCAGACCAAAATTAGCACAGCCTGGAGAGGAGGCAGCACCAAAAAGGTGGACTTTCATCTGAAATTCTTTAGGCTCGCTCTCCAAATCTCCTTGCTCCCACCATAGAAACCTGAGGTAACAACGATGCTTTGATGAAACATAAAACTGGTGGAACATCCTTTCAATGTCACAAATAATAGCAACAGCTTCTTTTCTGAAACGCAGAAGGATTCCAATTAAAGAGTTAATCAAATCTGGACCAGTCAACAAAGTGTCATTCAAAGAGGTACCACGAAATTTAGCTGAGCAGTCAAACACTACTCTTAACTTATCTGGTTTCTTTGAATGATACACCCCATGATGAGGTAAGTACCACACACAACCATCATTGATGTTTGTCTCAGGAGCTAGTTCAGCATCACCACAGCTAATGATTGACTCCATAAATGTTTTATAATGATTGTTGAACTGATCATTTCTTTTTAACTTCCTCTTTAGATGTTGTAAACGAACAATAGCCAGCCTCTTATTATTTGGCAACACAGGAAGGCAGGGTGTTTTAAATGGAAGGGGCATCTCCAAATGTCCATCGTCTTTCTGTGTAATATTTTCACTCAGAAGTTGTATAAACCGAATGTCATCTTGGGAAACACATTTTCCTTCTGGACCCTTTTCATTGAAATCCAACTCCAAAACTCTTAAAACATCAGAAGCCAATGGAGCGGGCATTTCTTTCACCATCACTCTATGTACAAATCTTTGGTTGCCTTGCCGATCTAAATGTGGATTGGCTGCCCCGATAATACTCCAACCAAGAGTAGTCCTCTGAGCAAAAGGTTCATTTTCCCCACCAACAACAACTTCCAAGGGAGCCAAAGCAGAAGGACAGTCAAAACCAACGAGTAAACCTACTTCACAGTCTTGTAAAGCAGGCATTTTGCCAGCCAGATGTTTAAGGTGAGGCCATTGTAATGCTGTACTTCTACTTGGTATGCAAGATGTATCAACAGGAATGAAGTCACGCGTGTATGCTTGCGGCAACCGTATGTAATTATCAGAGAAAAAACTCCGAACTTGCAAGTCATACACATTTTGACTAGAAACAGGTGTATCAACAGAAACCATGGTACTAAGTTTTAGCTGTACTGGTTTGGTTTCAACAGTCAAGTTTTTCACAAGATCTTCTAAAACAAAGGAGGAGTCACTCTGAGTATCAAGGAGTGCATAAGTAAGTATTTCTTTCCCAGGATCCTTCACAGAGGACAGAAAAACTGGAATAATACTTGATGTGGCAGAAATGTTTCGGGTGAGTGCATGAGATAAAACACTGTGAGAAACCTGAGGTGTTTCTTCTGCAGGGATTGAACACTGCTGACCAACATCCTGACATCTCACTCTGTCCTTGTGTAAACAAGTAGGATGATGTCGTCTACACTCTCCACAAACATGCCGCGTTTTACAATCTTTCAATAAATGGCCTTTCCTTAAACATCCAAAACAAAGATGGTTCTGATATATAAATGATCTTTTGTCTTCCATTAATTTAACTGCAAATTTGGGACATTTAGCAACACTGTGTGATATGTCTGTACAAACCAAGCAAGGCAGTTTAGATTTCAGAACATGACCAGTTTCTTGTTTCTTGAACTCCGTACTGGTATTAAAAGCCTTAGCTTTCCTGGAAAGATCATTTGAAGAAGTTTTAGACTTTAACAAAAATGGAGAAGCAATAGGATTACATGCTATACGTGCTTCCTTTTGTATAAAGCTAGAAAAACATTCAAAAGATGGATATTCTCCACATGCATCAAGCACTTCAACAACAACTCTACTCCATTTACGTACAACCCAGTCTGGTAATTTCTTCAACATCTTATGATTTTCTTCACAATCATTTAAGATGGACAGTCCTTTTACTTGAGGCATAGCCTCTTCACAACTTTTCAAAAAGTCAGCAAAATCTCTGAGAGACAATGGATCATTTGGTGCAATCTTTGGCCATGACATAAGTTTATCTCTAAATGCTTTCTGAATTACAAATGGGTTTCCATATCTGTCCTGTAGAACTGACCAAGCACCCTCATATGCGTCCTCAGAGCTTCTGTAAAAGAAACCTTCCACAGCCTTTCGGGCTTCTCCAGAGAGATAACTTTTCAAATACAACATTTTTTCTCCAACAGAGATGGATTTTGAATCAATTAAAGTTGTAAATGATATCTTAAAGTCCACAAATTTCAAAGGGTCACCTGAGAATATGGCAGGTTCAGGAACAGGAAGGCGACTTAAACTCAATGAGCTCGTTAAGGCTTCAGCCAAGTTTACTGCAGGAATCTCAGAGCAAGCTTGAGGTGGTAGAATTGATGCAGCCCTTGCAGCTGACTTTCTTGGATGTTTTAAAATTTGCACTGATTTAACCTCAGGCTTAAAATCAAGACTTTCCCCTTCTACCCCATCTTCAAGTCTGCTATAAACATCAAGCCGAGCTGCAGCCATTTTAACTTCCATATCTGTTTGCATTACCTTTAACTTGCTCTTCTCCTCATCAAGCTGCTGTAGCACTTCAGCTTCCTTCTGCTTCATTTCTGCCATAATCTGGGACTCATGACACTTCCATTCACATTCAAGCTTACTGACTCTCGCATGTTGAGCTTCAATCTCCAACATGGATTTAACTTGTACCCTTTTAGCTGCAAAATCAGCTTCTGCCATTACACGCCCTTGAGAAACTTTGGAGCTGGTAATTGATGAACCACATGTAGATGAAGAACCTTCAGTAGAGATTTCTCCAAAAACAGACTGATATTCGTCTCTATTTAAGACTTCTCGCACCCTTTCCTTTTCAACTTCTTGATTAAAATTTTCTTCAACAATACCCCCTTCTAAACGCTTACACACAAGATCATAAATCTCATTTGTTAATATAGTACAGGCATCTAGTTTCTGCACAATATCTGGAGTATTTAAAGAATTACGTTGAAGAAACTCATAATTCTGTTTCACTTTATCAAGACTGTTTTGGATCTGCTGATTTATTTCATCCAGATTTTCCTGAGAGCAAAAACCCTTTAATTTCTTCCTGGCTTCTCTGGCGATTTGTTTCCAGGATGCATAAGATTTAAGAAATGCTTTTATCTGTTTCGTAGACTCCGCTTCTCTGTACTGCTCTCCCTTTTCAGTTAACTTTCTTGTGCGAGGACCTGAAACCAACTCTTGTCCTTTTGGCTTTTCTTCAGTGCACTCATCTTCAGCAGAAAGTCCTTTTTCACGTGGCAGTGACATCTTAACTCTAAAACCTTACAGTGAAATTAAACCCACAAAACTTAACATTTAGTTACAAAACACCATTCTAATTTTTTCCCTTTTTATTTTTTATTTTTTTTTTAATTACATACCTTATAAGTAATTTGGCATATAATTTGACCAAACATAGTCCTTGAGCTCATTTAATTTCATACATATTCAGGTGACGTCATGTCCAAGTTATTTCCGCGTTGTTTGATCAGTCAATTTCTCACCGCGCCAGTGGTCATCTGTCAGATTCAGTTTCTGATGCTAACTTGGATCCTCCACGAAGACAGCTCCTCATGGTGGCGTTGACTCCGACGCAGCGCCAAACCTCGGCCGATGTCCGATCCAAACGTCTCACCGTCAAATGAAAAGGCGACACACGGAAGCCTCGAGTTTTCACTGTAGCAGCTCCCCAGCAGTTGAATTTATCCAGCCAGTCTCGACGGGTGAATTTAGCGTTTTATTTATTTTTTTCTTCGGGTGATTCGTCACCACAGTCACCACAGTCACCGTGAAAACTCGCTGCTTTCACTGGGGAACACTTGATTTCTGCATGCTACTCAGCTTGACAGTTCAAGTCATTGATTGGCATGAGATACTACCAGCTTTTAAAGGGCCCGCCCTCATTAATTACGGCAGCCCAAGAGGTACAACAAAAAAAAAACCCAAAACATTACAAATTGTAAATACCATTAAAAACAAAAAAAAAAAAAAAAATACTAATCAAAACAGACAAACATCCATAAACAATCTCTCATACTTAATTTAGAAAACTCTTAATTTATTTTAAATAGTGTATCCGTTACACCTTTTGTACACACATTTTTGGAAATATGTCAATGTAAGATAATTTTGAACGACATATACCCATGATACCCATCATCTGCCAATAAACTTGTGTGTTTAACACCAGTGAAGAAACTTTTAGTGGTATGTTATGATGTAGAACTATCAGACCAAAAAATTCAATCAACATTGTTTCCCAACATTGATTCAATATAAAATCAACATAAATCTGCATGCAGATACACAGTCAGATGATGGTTGAATTAGCATTGATTCAATGTAAAATCAACACAAATATGCATGCAAATTGACATACAAAAATGATGGTTGAATCAACATTGATATAGTGTCAGTTATGGTTGAAACCCTAACATTGATTCAACATGTAAGTCACCGACCAATTTCAATTCCGTTTCAATGCCAGGCTTCAACATAGATTAAATGTCTTTGCCTGACATTGTTTCAATGTTGTTTCACTCATATTGTGCTATCTGGGTTGTATTTGTGTGAAATTGAGTTTTAACTTAAAATGAGTAGATTCTAGTTGTTGGCCCTGTATATTACTGAGGTTTTTTAGCTTCAAAACGTGTTTGATAACGTTTTACGTTTGATTCTCAATGTTTGATACTCAATGTTTGATATTGTCTAGCAAAATGTTTTGACATCAGGCTACATGGGTACTGCATTAATATATCAATGCATTTTCTGTCTTTATATATATAGCTTTATATATATAGGCAATATTTTTGAGCTTCTAGCTCAAAAATATTGCCAACTAAGCTGTAGTTGGCAATATTTGTTTGCTGCTTTGCATGATAATTTATGTATCTAAAACAAACAGTATTTTACATCAACTTCTAAGTTATGCAAAACTTCTCCAATTAAAATTGTTTGAAGGTACAGAATCAATTCAGTACCGGTGCACATTCTCAGATGAGAAAGACTCACCTGGTATAAATAAAATTTGTATCTATTGTAATTACACCTAAGAGAATTTAATTTAATCAAAAAATGTCATGAATATGTGTGTGTGTGTGTGGGGGGCGGGGGGGGTTGCGTGTTCTATCTAAAGTTGGGGTGCACCGATTGCAGTTTTTCAGCTATTCGCCGATTACCAATCTTTAAAAAGCCTGACCTGCCCTTTTTGATTTTGGCCAATACCAATTTTTTTTTTTTGTCTGAAATGTTCCTAAATGTAGCAAGAAAGACACTGAGTTGGCAACAGTGGGGTGAATATTGTTAACTGTACACATGCAGACATGATCTGGTGGGCCAGTCTGTCAGTCAAACCTCTCACTGCAGAGCAGAAGAGGACAGTGGCTGATTTCTAAACCTTCGCTGACGAAGATTAGATCAGTGGATAAGATTGGCTTCATTTAAGCATTGGCTGATCACCAATACCCCAAAGTTAAGGAAATCTGGGCCGTAAAATCAGCCAATAAATGTATCCTATAATATACGTGGATATAATGAGACATCACTATCAGAGATGCAATAAGTTTATAGTAGGTGTGTGAATAATCTAATAATCTGACTTTTGATTGGAGCCAGTCCACATTATTAGGAGAACTAAAGGACCCTAAAACCAAATTTCGCTTAAGGTCCATGGAGGCTTGGGCTGGCCCTGCTTCTAGCTCAAAAATGCACAATATATCTATAAATAATTTTGGAGTATTGATAAGAAGTACTGAGGTATTCTGTTTTCCAATGAAAATAACATCTTTACCGCACAGTGGCGCAGTTGGTAGCACTGTTGCCTTGCAGCAAGAAGGTCCTGGATTCGATTCCCGGCCGGGGTCTTTCTGCATGGAGTTTGCATGTTCTCCCTGTGCATGCGTGGGTTCTCTCCGGGTACTCCGGCTTCCTCCCACAGTACAAAAACATGACTGTCAGGTTAATTGGTCTCTCTAAATTCTCCCTAGGCGTGAGTGTGTGTGTGAATGGTTGTTTGTCCTGTATGTCTTTGTGTTGCCCTGCGACAGACTGGCGACCTGTCCAGGGTGAACCCCGCCTCTCGCCCGGAATGTAGCTGGAGATAGACACCAGCAACCCTCCCAACCCCATTAGGGACAAAGGGTGAACAGAAAATGGATGGATGGATGGATAACATCTTTACCACCTTCAGCACAAGCACAGCAACAAATATTCAGAGGATTAGACTCCAAACAAAACTCAGATGACCTAGCTTTCAACCAGTATTGAAACGCACCACTTATACACAAATCTGAGGCTGTTGGATATATGGAGTGAAAATAGTCTCAAAATCCTTGTGCACTTGTAACCTGATATGTGCATAAATGCAGTTTTGTCTGTGTGTATCAGACAACTCGGGCAAACTTATTTAACATTTGTAGGTGTAGGAAAAGGTTTGAGTTTGTAATTATGAGATTTGTGAGTTTGAAGTTAAAAAATCTGTGTGTAGAAATTTTATATTTGTAGAAGGTACATTTGTGTGTGTGTGTGTACTTTTATTTTGCTTTCATAATTTATTAATATTTGTGTATGCATACGACCACATATTTACAAGTACCCGGAGTTAAAAAAAAAAAAATTCTTACGGTTTATAAGTCATGTTTCACAGATAAAACTATCCAAATTTACACACAAACATCCTTACACGGATTACAAATCCAGTATTACATATGCACAGGTATTTTGAGACTATATGCTCTCAGCCAGCGTGGCATGGAGTCCATCAGTCTGTGGGACTGTTTAGGTGTTATGTGAGCTCAGGTTGCTCTCATAGTGACATTTTCTGAATTGTTGAGTCTGGAGTCTCACATCTTCCTCTTCATAATACCCCACAGATTTTCTATGGAGTTACGGTCAGACAAGTTTGCTGGCTAATAAAGAACAGGGATGCCATGGTTCTTAAACACCACTGTGTTAAGCACTGTGTGTGAGTGCCAAGTCCTGTTGGAAAATGACATTTCCATCTCCATAAAGCTGGTCAGCAGCAGGAAGCATGAAATGCTCTAAAACTTCCTGGAGGGGTAGGGTTAGGTGGCTGTGTTGACCTTGAGCCCCAGAAAACACAGCTGACCAACACCAGCAGATGACATGGCACCCAAACCGTCACTGACTGGGGAAACTTTGAATGGACCTCAAGCAACATGGATTCTGTGCCTCTGCTCTCTTCCTCCAGACTCTGGGACCTTGAGTTCTAAAGGAAATGCAAAATTTTCATCAAAGAACATAACTTTGGACCACTGAGCAGCTGTCCAGTCCTTTTTCTCTTCAGCTCAGGTGAGACACTTCTGATGCCGTCTCTTGTTCAGGAGTGGCTTGACACAAAGAATGCAACAGCTGAAATCCATGTCTTGCATGTCTGTGTGTGGTGGTTCTTGTAGCACTCCAGCTGCAGTCCACTCTTTGTGAATCTTCCCCCACATTTTTAAATAGATTTTGTTTCACAATTCTCTTCAGGGTGTGGGTATCCCGACTAGTTGTACACTTTTTCCCTACCACATCTTTTCCTTTCTTTCACCTCTCTGTGAATGTCTTTGGACACAGAGCTCTGTGAACAGCCAGCCTCTTTAGCAATGACCTTTAGTAACTTGACCTCCTTGTGCCAATGGTCATCTTTGGATAACTGTCAAGTCAGCAGTCTTCCCCATGATTGTGTAGCCTACAGAACTAGACTGAGCGACCATTTAAAGACCTTTGAAGGTGCTTTGAATTAATTCGCTGATTACAGTGTAGCACCAGGTGTCTTCAATATTGAACCTTTTCACAATATGCTGAATTTGGGGTTCTCATTAATTATCAGTAATAATCATCCATACCAAAAGAAAAACATTTGAAATATAAGAGTTTATCTAATGAATGAATATGATATACGCATTTGATATACAGTATGATATGATTCAAATTTAACTTTTTAAATGGAATTACTCATTTAAATCAACTTTTTACCAATATTCTAATTTCATGGCCAGGAACTGTATATTAGGAAGGTGATAATAAAATACTTAGACTTACAAGTTGTTTATTTTGTATCTGGCTCTATCTGTAAACCAGCTAATGGAAAACCTCTGTGAAGCCACACATCAGGAAGACCAACTTTCACATGTAGACATAACTTGGCAAAGTAATTCTGTTAAAGGGCATTTTAAATAATCCCCAACAGTATAGGAATTTAGAGAAATCAAAGATTATGAAGATTTTTTTTTGATCAGTGTATTGTAAGATGTAGTACTGGGGAGTAGATGGATTGCCCACCCACCATCTACAGGAATATGCTTCCAACTCTTCAAAGCTCCAAAGAGGGAAAACTGGAAATAAATAGACCTGCAATGAGTTTTACAAGTCACCAATAATGTTACAATCTCAGAAGTAAAACCAAAAACATTCTTTTGCTTTAGACACATCAACATTGAGTGGTAGTTTCCTGCATATGCAGATCAGATTGATAAACAAGAACATGATATGGCATCTAAATAAATAAGAATACAAATATGACTGGTCATTTAAAATGGAAAAGCAATCAGTTATAAAAATGAATGAGAAACTCTTTAGTTGAAAGAGCTTTAATCAAACAGTTAAGTGTAATGTACAGAATTGCACGCTAGACAACGGAATTTATGCACTCCAACAGTGTTCATGTTTATGATTCATTTGTGGCTCTTCATGTCAAGCAACAGCCAGCAATGAACAGAGAGAGGTGCATCTACTTTTCAGGTCCTAATCCTCTTGCAAGGTTGTCGCTGGTTTCAGCAGCGTCCTTTAAGACTTGCATCAGCATGGCATTCCTCTGCCTCGTCTCTTCCATCCTCACTGGGTTTGATTCAGGGAGGTTCTGGTGGGTAGTGGACATAAAAGAACCCAGGTAATTCATGATAAACTGAGTTCATTTGATTTGAAAACAAACAAACAAAAAAACAAACTAAAAACGTACAATTATAAAAAACAGAACAAAAGATTTTTTTCTTCAACGAAATATTTGCTAATGTAAAATGTAAGGTAAAAAACAATCTGGAAGCACACAAACCTTTAAATTACAGACCTTTGAACAGGAGACTCATGTTCACTGATGGAAAACTCCAATCTAACGTTTTAAACAAGAACTTGAAAACCCTTACAAATAGTCAGAGATTATTTCACTTCATAAATGTGTGTAAGTGACAGTCATTAAACAAATGAGATTTGGTGTGTTTTAATTATAAACTGACAGTTCTCATCTTTATTAGGAAATAAAGAGCCCTATTTGGCAGGCTTGGATCTGCCTAAGATTCCTTCCTCAAAGTGAGGGACAATTGTGTGATTTTTGACAATCAGGAGGACATTTAGGACTTTTCACAACTGTTACTAATTGCACTCCTACATTTTGAGTATGTTTGATACACAGTTTTAATTGTGAAAGAATACCGACTGTATGTAAAAGGTCTGTACATACAGTGCGCATGCATAGACAAGTCAATCATTCAAACACAGAACTGTGATTTAATTAGTGGCTGGTCTAAGATGTGAAGAATAAACTCCCTTGATTTTCGTACCTGACTAAAAAGATCAAGGCTTAAGTTAAAATAATGTCCTGCAAACTGCAAATAGGCAAAGCGTTAAATCCACTGACTGGCTGTCCAGGTAGGAAAACAAGCCTCTTACCCCCACTGTTGGATAACTGAATGTTGGTGAAAGGACAAAATGAAAAATGAATGAAGAACTAAAGAAAGGTGGCTTGGTGAGAACACTACATCTGTAAGTCTGGTGGCTTACAAACGCAGCATTTGTAAGCCACCAGCCACAGAAACTGATTTACTGCTTTCAAAAATATTAAAATAGCCAATTTTAGAAGAGGGAAAGATTGCCCTGTTTAAATTTCACATAGTGATCCAGTATGTCACTTTATTTTTCTTTCTTCCTCTCTTTACATAATATAAGAATTTAAAGGATAAGTGATAAATCAGCCTTTTGTTCATAGGTTTACCTGTGAAGGTAAATGGGACAGAATCAATTGTGAATCTTACTAAGCTAAAACAAGTTATTGAATGAAAAGGGAAATCAGCTATTAATCAGTTGGTTTAAATGATGAGAACCAGTTGTAGTAAATCATGTTACAGCATTAGACCTGTCATGATAGCAAATTTTGCTGAACGATTAATTGTCTCAAAAATTATTGCGATAAACAATAATATTGTTTGAAGACCTTTTTACACTGAAAATGACGCAATAATGCATGCGATTTCTTTCCAAAGATGGATATACTTTATTTTCAAAAGAACACTAATCACTGGAACTGATAAGCAAAATAAACAAAACAACCAAATAAATAAATAAAATGGATTCTCAGTCTCCATTAACAAAAAATGTACTGGAAAAAAAACTAAACAACATAAAGCCAAAGTTGAAATAAATACTGCATTCAACCAAAAGAGTGCAGATTATGAAGTCTGTATATTATGTTGCCCTTCAGTAATAATTAGATTTAAATAGAGAAGACGGGCACATCGACTACCTGATGCAATAGTTCACACTACATGAATTTTTGCTCCTATTTTTCCTCTTACAACAATCTTAAAACGTTGGTCTTTCTAAGATTGTGTGGTGTGTTATGGTAGATCGTTGTTGCCGCTCCGATCTAAATCAGGGGTTTTCCCCGACTGAGAGAGTTAACGCAGCCTGTTGAATGTGACAGGTAGCCAATCAGAAAGCGCGGATTCTCCTCCGTGTTTTCTGAGGGGAAATTACGTCGGGGAATCCCAAACAGCTGACACGATGCAACCCGAAGTCCAGCGGACATTGGAGATGATATGTGGAAACAACATTAATGTTTATTCAACATGCAAAGAATATAGAAATGACAAGAGGAGGAGTTGGAGCGAAATTGCTACCGCAGTTGATAAACCTGGTAACTTTTCAGCTGTTCTTCGTTAACGTGACATAAATAGGTTCTAATGATTTTCATTCAGTCAGGACTTTACGCTGACACTAGCCACATGCATTGCAGGTAGATTGTAGTAAAGCATTGATTAATGCCTGGTTTTAAAATTAGTTCACTGGACTTGTAGTCATTATTTTGTGCCCATTGTTGGACACCACACGGCACGATCGAACCCGATTGAACAGTTATACATAGGATTTCTGTCGGCTAATGTGTGGTCTGTCAGGTTTTGAAAATGGGCCGACAATCGGCCGACAGCTCTAAGATCCTGCAGTCTGCGCTGGGCTTTACACTAAGGAAATGAGGAAGGGAGGAGTCAGTGGAGAGCACTGGAGTTGAGCCTTTTTTCATTCGGTGTCATTTGCTGAAAGAGAAAAAGGTCGGAAGAGACGATAATGCCGATAATTAAAATGACGTCGATCGTTTTAATTTATCTTACGATTAATTGATTTATCTATCGCGACAGGCCTATACAGCATCACTAAATTTTTCATCTGGGTTTTTTTTTCCATATAAAAGAGCAAGGCTAATATTTGTTTTCTTCCTCTGTTTTTGTCCAGAGGTGTCCATCCAGGTTTTCTTTATACCTAAAAGAACAAAAAAAAATTTAATGAGCTTTACTGCAGGATGTTTGCTCCTACACAGACAATTCTGTTACATTTTTCATTCCCTCTACATTTTTTAGTGAAATATCTCAATCTAAAGCACAGGTGTCAAACTCCAGTCCTCAAGGGCCGGTGTCCTGCAGTTTTTAGATGTGCCACAAGTACAAAACACTGGAATGAAATGGCTTAATTACCTCCTCCTTGTGTAGATCAGTTCTCCAGAGCCTTAATGACCTAATTATTCTATTCAGGTGTGGTGCAGCAGAGGCACATCTAAAAGTTGCAGGACAGAAGCCCTTGAGGACTGGAGTTTGACACCCCTGGATTAGGGTATGAAGACAGTTTATGCAATGAGATAAAAATAATTTAGTCTATTGGAATTTTTTAAAACATTGTCTATGGTATCCACAGCAGAGTTGACATGTCATACTGTAATACTTTTTTTTCCTGAAAAGAAAAATAGGTAATGTTTGACAATGGCTCGTTTATCAAAGTACATTTTTTTCCAACACCTAAAAATATGTTTTTGCTGAATACATTAAATAAAATTTAATAACATTGTCATTCTCAATAGATGACTGCTGCAGTTTTAGATCTATGACCTATTACAATTCAACCATTTACATGCGCCCCTGTTTGTCTGGAGTGGTCTACCAGCAGCTACTGAGTTTTCCTTCCCTTGATATCTCAGTCTGGCAATTCTACATTTCAGAGGTGCCAACATAAAATAATTATGTAGAGTTAACCCCTCTGTGCTTTTTTTTGATCTTTAAAACAGTCTACAGCCAAGTTGTTACAGAGGTTAATCAAAAGTAGCAGGGCTTATTTAGTAAAATAGCAGCAAATTTGCTTATTTCATAACGTCATAACCAGTAACCTTCTCTCCTCTGGTCTGTTTAACAGCTACAGTCTCAGATCAACACAGCCCTCCAGCTTTGTCAGCAGCAAAAACAGCAACATTATACCTATCAGGGAAACATAGATTATATTTGCTTTGCTTTGCCCCCACATGATGACAATGATATAGTATGATCCAATGAAATATTAGATTAGATTAATATTGGTTGGTGCTATGTTGTTGTACAATTTTTTAAGATCTTGTTCAATATGCCCTTTTTTTAAACTTTGACCCCCTGCCTCTCCAAAGGTCTCTGCACAGCCCCGCGTTGCACAACTAATGCGGACACGGCTCCGCTGCTGCGAAAAACTAAACTTTACTCATCCTGTGGTTTTAACAAATAGAGCTGGAAGACATTTCCTCCTGTACCCAGAAGGAGAGCGGCGGTCTGGAGGAGCGCGGCGGCTCAATCAATCTGTCCATTTTGAGGCAGCGAAATCACACACACACAAAAGAAATCCTCACAAAAGCGCACGCCCGGAGCGCACACAGGGTAAAAAGCTAGCAGAGTTTGGGCGTGCCGTGGTGGCGTAGGGGTTAGCGCGACCCGTATTTGGAGGCCTTGAGTCCTCGACGCGGCCGTCGCGGGTTCGACTCCCGAACCCGACGACATTTGCCGAATGTCTTCCCTCCTCTCCTTCCCCGTTTCCTGTCAGCCTACTATCATATAAAGGACACTAGAGCCCACAAAAAAGACCCCCTGGAGGGGTAAAAAAAAAATAGCTAGCAGAGTTCAATTGATCGGTTTGTATCCAACAGAATCAACTGACTGATGAACTAGCGCAGATTTCTCTGCAATTGTGGACCAGGAGGAACTTGTGAGGCACTGTGCGTTCCGACCCCAGCAGGTCAAGTGCTTGTAATTTAAGTCGAGTCGTTTAATTTAATTTATTATAAGTATTGGGGCCACATGGGTTCTGTCACTACGGAGAAAAAGTTAGATGCGTTCATCTGCTTTATGTGTGATGGGATCTGGATTCACGGTTCAATTAGGTGAATACAAACTAAACCGCATAAAAATGCGACTAAAAGCCTATGTTAATATGATTATTATTTGACGGGCAAAAATAGAACATGACTGATTTTTTAATGTCTATGGTTCAATGACGTGAGGTCAGGGAAGGCAGGTGAGTCAGGGCCTCACCTGTCATCATGGAAAAATAATATATAATGATAAAATAATTTATATTGCTATTTTCACCCTGTGGTTTGTACTATAGGGTACCTATTTTTCATTTAGCTTAACCAATTCTGATTATTTTTTCTTCAAAATCGCTGAATTTTCCCATTCAAATGCTCAGAAGCGAAGCCGGTGAGGCAGCAGCGAGTTGAGCCTCACCTGGGATTGATCAGCCTCTCACTAACTGCACTGGCTGCCATTCTATGGTAGCATGCTCGTCCTGTCTGTATGTCGCCAATAAAATGGCTAAAAAACATTTAATGTATGAACTGATTTTTCATAATTTAGTTTATGTATATAATGTACAGTGTTTTTTGTACAGGGGGCGCTCATAATCCTACACACAGTGTGACTCCACAACTGCAGAGTAAGAGACAGTAACAGCGAGCTAGCCATACAGTAAAGTCGAGTGCAGAGATATATTTATAGTTTTCTCCTCTTACCACAGTGTAGGAGCCATTTATCCTTTCCTATGTTTATCGCCACCAGGGGGCGTATTTCATTTTGAGTTCTGAGTGTCTGAAGGGGGATGGGGTTTTTTAAGGTCAACCGTGATTTTGCTCAGGTGTTAATGGGAAGAGGCAACAGTTTTCTACTGTGCTTGGTTTGGATTGATGTCAAATTTATGTGGATCTAAATGGAAATAGTAAGACAATGAACATTGTTCTGATAATAAATGCCTTTAGAAAAATACAAAATTTTGACTAAGAAAATTGCCAAAAATTTAAAAAGTTAAAATGGAATAAAAATGAGTGTGCCTCATCTCCTGTGATTAGTAGAATAATTTCAAAGTGATTTTAAGTCGATAGGTCACACGACCCAGAAGCTATTGAAGAAAAATACAAAATTTTGACTAAAGAAATTGATCTAAAATATAAAAAGGGTTAAAATCGACTAAAATGAGTGTGCCTCATCTATACGGACTCGAACAATTTCACACTGATTTTGAGTTGATAGGTTACATGACCTAAAAGTTATTGAAGAAAAATACTAAATTTTCACTAAAAAAATTGACAAAAATTTTTAATGAGTTAAAATGGAATAAAATTAGTGTGCCTCGTCTCCTCTGATTAGTACAATAATTTCAAAGTGTTTTTGAGCCGTTACATGACCCAGGAGTTATTAAAGAAATACTAAATTTTGACTAAAAAGAAATTGCCAAAAATTTAAAACTGAGTTAATATGGAATAAAAATGAGTGTGCCTCATCTATACGGACTCGTCGAACAATTTCACACCGATTTTGAGTCAATAGCTTACATGACCTAGAAGCTATTGAAGATAAATACTAAATTTCGACAAGAAATTTTTATCAAAAATATAAAAAGGGTTAAAATGAAATATAACTGAGTGTGCCTCATCTATACAGACTAGTAGACAATTTCAAAGTGGTTTTGAGTCAATAGGTCATATGACCTAGAAAATATTGTTGAAAAATGCTAACTTTTGACTAATTGCCAAAAATTTTAAAAAGCATTAAATTGGAATAAGAATGAGTGTGACTTATAGAATAATTGCAGTGATTTTGAGTCAATAGGTCACATGACCTAGAAGCTATTGAAGAAAAATATTAAATTTTGACAAACAAATCTAAAAAAAAAAGTGTTAAAATGGAAGATAAATTAGTTTGTCTCATCTATACAGACTAGAATTATAATTTCACACTGGTTTTGAGTGAATGGGGCACACGACCTAGAAGCTATTAAAGAAAACATTATATTATTTAATACTAAAATTATTTAAAATGTTGAATATGACCTTAAAATTTAATAGAGGATAGTGTGTCTCATGTAAAAGCATGAATTAGTACTTTTTGTGTCAGTTGGTCACAATTCAAGGAATTTATTAACATTTGTTTGTCAGGAGTGTTTAGTTCGGAAATTTGTTGACGGTCCCTAAGTGAACCTCCAAGAGCTTCGGGAGGGAGCGGTGGAGACATTAGCGTTCATAAATCGGATCAACCTTGAGCTAAACGCCGCTTACTCAGCGGAACGCGAATATCGAATATCCAACTTGAAACTAACTTCACTGCGGTGTATTTTACCTCCGTCTCCCTCTGTGCTTTTTTACCATTTTATTACCATTTTCTCGTAAATAATACCTGGAGATCCTCATGGATTCCAGCTCTAAACTGAGGCTGAAACAGAAACTCCAGATAGGAGAGAGGCAAGGTTGAGTTTACATGAAATCACCTTCAGCATCTCTTTCCTTCGCTGTTCTCCTGGAGATATCACAGACCATAGTCCATATCCGAGCCCCATGGAAGCAATCGCCGCGGTGGAGGTCAGAGTTGTCCGCATCGCGCTCATCCTGAACGGTCACTTTTTGTGGTGTCTGAACCGCCGTACTCGCTTATCTTCTTCTTCTTCTGTTGCGTTTTATGGCAGTTTACACACTTTGCGCATTACCTCCATCAACTGGACGAAGATGTAACTTCAGAAATTTATTTTTTTTTACTATACATCTTCAAAAAATAAATAAATAAATAAATTTACTAAACTATATTCATACTTACTCACACACATACTAAATCCTCTCAGCTAATTTTGTATCTTTTAAGTATTTAATAAGTGCTTGAATTATGTCATATGATTGATGCTTCCCTAATAAATTATCCATAGTTACTAAACTCCCCATTACTCTTTCCAGTTCTTTCCTCTCTTTTGTATATTTCCTACAATAAATCAACACATGTTCTACTCCTTCTGTTTCCCCGCAATAAGAACAATCACCTGATGGATGTTTCCCTATTATTTTTAAACCACTATTTAAACTAGTATGCCCAATCCTCAACCTGTTCATCCATATTTCCTCTCTCCTATTCATTATGCTATTATTTCTTATGATTACCTCCTTCTGTATTTTATGTAAATGCCTTCCTCTTTCTTCTAAATTCCATCTCTCCTGCCATATATTATTTATTTTATCTTTAATAATTGCTTTTATTTCTGCTCTACTTAGTGGGACATCATATTCAATTTCTCTTGCTTTAACTGGTTCTTTAGCCAACTTATCTACTTTTTCATTACCTACAATTCCTTTATGTGCTGGAACCCATGTGAATTGTTGCTTTTGTTGCTTTATACCATATATCAAATAACTAACTTCATATAAAAGATCTTGACGGCTTTCAGATTTTCCCCTTATAATACTGGTCAAGCAATACATTGAATCTGAACAGATAACTACCTTGCTAGGCTTCACCTCCAGCACCCATTGTACTCACTTATACTCTGTCTGCGAGCTTTTATAATGTCCGAAAGAAGCAGCGGTGCGGGGGAAGCCATGACGTTTTTCTCCCTCTTCTGCCTTCTGTGGCTGGTGTCGATAAACGTCTTGATACAATACTGCCCCCAACGGGAATGGAGTGTAAATTGCCTTGACTAAGCCTGTAATCCAGGGGTGTCCAAACTTTTTGCAAAGAGGGCCAGATTTGATCAAGTGAAGATGCCTGGGGGCCAATAGTTTGTTCGGACATTTTTTAACTACAAAAGTTTCATGCAAATACACTCTGTTATAAAACAATTTTCATTGTCACAATTATCTTTATCTTTCAAATGACAAAAAAAACAAATATAAGCCACTCAGGCAGATGAGAACAACTCTAAAAACACAAATTCTGCTTTTCTTTCATATCTGGAGAGTCAGATAACATTGAACAAACTGTATGAAATACCTTAAATTTACATGAGTTTAAAAATATCTTTGCCTCAAGAACATTTTAAACAGGAGTTATAAGTAATGCAAAGTTGTCTGTTATTATTAAATCTTAAAACAAGTTAATTTTGCTCTTGTCATTTACAATATCTTTCAGAAAGTAATAGTTTGTGTCACATCTACAGGTTCATAACATCAACACAGTAATAACCAAATCTTACTTAAGAGTTTAATAAAAATAAGGGCCATAAATCCAAGTGCATAAATGTTCTTTTGGCTTTTCACTGTTGATAGTGACAGACGGTTATCGTTCAAAATACTCAATTTCATGTCCTCAGCTCTCCGTGCCACACTGTTACGTGCCAGGCAAACATTCGCAAATTCTTGCTTCTTCTCAGGGCAAATGTTCTCCACCATTTTCATAACACAGTCTTTGATAAAAGTATCTTCAGTAAAAGGTTTGCCATGTTTAGCTATTAACATGGCCACTTCGTAGCTTGCTTTGGTGGTATTTTCTTTTGACTCAGGCCTGCGTGAAGAATCGCTGTTGTGATGCCAGTGCAGCTTGGAGCTGCTTCACTTTTTCAGCACGGTCACTCCCTGTTAGCTTGTTGTATGCGTTAGCATGTTTAGTCTGCTAGTGTCTCTTTACGTTGAACAAGGCAACCGTCTCACAAATTAGACAAGCACAATTGCTTTGATTTTCAGTGAAGAAGTATTGTAATTCCCATCTCTCTTGAAAGCGGCGGCCCTCACTGTTAACTTGTTTTCTTTGCAGTGGCCATGGCAGAAATGAGTGGAGAGGGGTTCGCTGCACGAAGGCAGACTGATAGTATTAAAGTGGTGCTGCCACCATTTGGTGAAAGGAGGAATTACAGTTTCAAGTTTTATGATTTATTTATTCTGTTTGACAGTGCAGGCGGGCCATAAATAATACATTATAAGACCGAAGCTGCGGGCCATATGAAATCTGACCGCGGGCCATGATTGGCCCCCGGGCCGGACTTTGGACATGCCTGCTGTAATCCTTGTAGCTGATTACAATCGGTGTACTTATTATAAACGTCATAAAGGTCATTGTGTTTGTGAACTCTCTAATCACGCAGCTCGGAGATTTCACAAAGTACAACCATAAAGGGAGTATTACTCCAGGTATTATCTGGAGTACAACCTTCACAAAGTACAACATTTATGTACTCTATAACCTGGACAGAGAACACATTTCAGTGTGTTCCTTCTGGAGGAACAAAATTACTTAACTCTGTTCTGGCAGCTTCTACCAGACCACATTCCATATCTGAGCCAGATGATGTATCTTGATACATCAAGAACATGATGATACATCATGATGTATCAAGAACAGTTCTTGATACATCAAGAACAGGAACAGCGTATCAGAGTTCTGGCTCAGTTCTGGCTCTGTTCTTTTCTGGCAGAACAGAGTTCTTGATGCATCATCTGGGCAGAATGTTTATGTGGCTTCTGACAACTATTATATTAAAATTCTGCAGTAGGCAGTGTTGTAGTAATCGAAACCGGTCTTGGTCTGGAGATGGTCTCGGTCTCGTCTCGGACTCGACAGCATTTGGTCTTGTCTCGGTCTCGGGTGCTGAGGACTCGGGATTTTATTTCAAGACCAGTCAAGACCACAACTGTGGAAATATAACTAAACTTACAACATACTGTCCAGTTTCTATGTTAACATCTTTGTTTTCACTGCATGCAAAACGCACCGATTAAAATCCAAGCAATAACGTGACTTACCAATTACGTGTTTGTAACTCTCCTCCTCTCCCTCCCCACCTTTCACTTGCACGCAGCGCTCCGAGACATGCGTAGTGGTTTTCTTTGAGCGGCAGAAGATGTCTGTCTAATCTTCAGTAATAGAATTGCGCTGCATTAATCATGAGAAATCCGACGGCGACAGCTAATTCAGCAGCGCTTCGCTTTCACAGATGGTGGGGACTACGTCTAACTTTTTTCGTCACTTAGAAAAGAAGCTCAAAGAAAGGCTAGCTTTGTTGACGTTATTTAGCAATGCTAGCTGTACCGAGACACATAAGCATTTGTGATTTATAGCAGTTTATAGCAGATGTGTGAATGATCTAATGATCAGGCTGCTGATTGCAGCCAGTCCACATTGTTAGCAGAACTACAGAGCCCCAAAACCACATTTTGCTTAGGGTCCAATGGAGGCTTGGGCCGGCCCTGGGTGTGACATTCATGAACAAGCCGAGTCTTCTGAACTTTTCTTTACTGAGAAGATAGGACTGGAGCCTCACTGAGAGCTGTTCTTTGTTCTTGTTATGCTCTGTGTACACTGCAGTAGCTATCACTATTTTATTTTATTACCGTATATACATTGATATAGCAAATAAATAAAACACAAGAACAAAACCATGCATGCACATTGCTCTTTGATTGTTTTTGTCACCTGTCATGTGGCAGACATTACAGCACTTTGTGCTGCCTGGCTTCATGCAGTGGGAGAGAGGGCGAGAACAGTCATGATGAGTGCCTTGTGCTTGGTTACTTCTTGCTTGTTGCTCCTTGGTTAGTGTTCATAGTTGAGCGTTGTTTACAGTTAGTGCATTGGTTCAATTGCTATGTTTAATGGTGCAGACAGTGTTGGTTTCTGACATGAATGATATGGGCCGTTATCTTGTTAGGGATGGCATGAGACCACCGCAGATTGTAGCACAGAGATGGAAGCAAAGCAGAACAAAGAGTTTGTTCTGCTTTAATATTGCTTAAATTTATTTCAGCTCTAAGTATTTAATATCTAGGTGTTTTATGGGAATATGAATCTTTCAAATCAATTTGAGAAGCAATTTTGATAATATTTCACATTTTATTGTGTCATGTACCGCAGGGCGCTGGTCTTGGTCTTGACTCAGTCTCGATACACTCTGGTCTTGGTCTTGTGTTGGTGTCGGGTTAATTGGTCTTGATTACAACACTGGCAGTAGGAGAGTCCTATGATCTGCCAAGAGTTCTTCGCTTTAATCATTACAAAGCATAAAATGTCACGAACAGAGATCTTCTCAAGTAAATAATTTCTCTGTTTGTTTATTTACTTCAAGATTATCCATCCATTTTCTTACACCCTTGTCCCTAGTGGGGTTGGGAGGGGTGCTAGTGCCTATCTCCAGTGAGACATTTCGGGCAAGAGGCAAGCTATACCCTGGACAGGTCAAAAGTCCATCACAGGGCAACACAGAGACAGACAGGACAAACAAAGAAGAGAGGCCCAGACTTCCCTCTCCCCAGCCACTTGTTCCAGCTCCTCTGGAGGAATCCCAAGGTGTTCCTAGACCAGGCAAGAAACAGCGTGTCTGGACACCCAGCGTGTCCTGGGTGGCCAGGACACGCTGGGTGTCCAGCGTGTCCTCTTCCCCTGGGAAGAGGCCCCGGGGAGACAGCCAGTCTTTCATGTGTTATTATTATTATTAGGCCCGAGCAGCAAAGCGCTGCGAAGGCCTATTGTTTCTGTACTGTTTCTTATTATTAGGCCCGAGCAGCAAAGCGCTGCGAAGGCCTATTGTTTCTGTACTGTTTCTTATTAGGCCCGAGCAGCAAAGCGCTGCGAAGGCCTATTGTATCTGTGCTGTTTATTATTATTATTCTTATTATTCTTCCACCCAAATGAATTGCCTTTTTGGGGGCTTTATCATATTCAAAAACTCACCAAACTTGGCGGTCGCGTATCTGTGCTGTTTATTATTATTAGGCCCGAGCAGCAAAGCGCTGCGAAGGCCTATTGTATCTGTACTGTTTATTATTAGGCCCGAGCAGCAAAGCGCTGCGAAGGCCTATTGTATCTGTGCTGTTTATTAGGCCCGAGCAGCAAAGCGCTGCGAAGGCCTATTGTATCTGTGCTGTTTATTATTAGGCCCGAGCAGCAAAGCGCTGCGAAGGCCTATTGTATCTGTACTGTTTATTATTATTACGATTCTTCCCACCTCTTCGTGTGCCTTTTTGGGGGCTTTATCATATTCAAAAACTCACCAAACTTGGCGGTCGCAACTAGAAAATTTAAAAATTTTGAATTTTAAGGTTGTCGCAAAAATCGCAAAAAAAATTGCTGAACGGCGGCAACTAGCAATTTTCTGTTGACACAATGGTATGAACGTATTTCATCGTAGAGACATGAAATTTGGTACGCTTGTAGAGCTCCCCAAAAGACTCAGAACTTACATTTAATGTTATTAGCCAACTATCACAGGAAGTCGGCCATTTTGTCTTGAACGTCCATTTTTTACCTCGATTTTGACGTTTACAGCCTTCGTATTTGATCGAACTCCTCCTAGGGATTTCGATTGATCGACTTCAAACTTGGTCAGTCTGATCATAAGGCATGTTTGATTTAAAGTTATCAAATTGGTGAGTTTTGGAGTATGTTGAAGGGGGGTTAGCAGGGGTCAAAGTTCACCTACTCGCCATGAAACACGAAACTCTTATATTTCCTATATAAAAACACATAGAGGGACCAAACTTTCATTGATTGATCGTCATCGGGTGTCCTAAAATACCCTGTGGTGAAATTATTTTTTTAAGTAGGCCACGCCCCCTGAGAACAGGAAGTGTCATGTTTTACTGTGAACGGTCGCTATCTTAGCCCTTTGACCTAATCAACATGAAACTGTGTCCAGAGACAGAAGACATGTTGGTGTGTTGTGGATTCCAACCCCGACCGGCTTTGACATAGCAGGTGGGCGTGGCGGCGTGGCGAAGTGACCTGTAACGCCGTTGCCATACGTTTGGCTCTGAATTCCACAATTTCGGGCCCAGCTGCTCCAAACTCACTAGGATGGATCCTTATCCACCCACCGACAGGAATTCATAACAAAATTTGGTGGGCGTGGCCTAATTTCTCTATAGCGACCCCTAGAGTATTTTAAATGAACAGCCCTAAGCCATGCTTTAACCTAGAATTACGAAACTTGGTACACATGTGTATCTTGTCAGGACGTACAAAAAAGTCTCTTAGAGCCATGGTCGAAACCCAACAGGAAGTCGGCCATTTTGTATTGAAGGTCCATTTTGGACCTCGACTTTGATGTTTACAGCCTTTGCATTTGATCGAACTCCTCCTAGGGATTTCGATTGATCGGCTTCAAACTCGGTCAGTCTGATCATAAGGCATGTTTGATTTAAAGTTATCAAATTGGTGACTGTCTGAGATTGCTGAAGGGGGGTTACCAGGGGTCAAAGTTCACCTACTCACCATGAAACACGAAACTCTTATATATCCTGCACAGAAACTCACAGAGACACCAAACTTTCAGTTATTGATCATCAATAGGTGTCCTAAAATACCCTGTGGTGAAATGATGACATCACTTAGGCCACGCCCCCTGAGAACAGGAAATGTCATGTTTTACTGTGAACGGTCGCTATCTTAGCCCTTTGACCTCATCAACATGAAACTGTGTCCAGAGACAGAAGACATGTTGGTGTGTTGTGGATTCAAGCCCTGACCGGCTGCGATGAAGCAGCTGGGTGCGGCGGCATGGCGAAGTGACCTGTAACGCCGATGCCATACGTTTGCTTCTAGATTCCACATGTTTCGACCGAGCTGCACCAAACTTGGCTTGAGTGATGCTGGTGTGATACCTGAAAATTCTATGTCATCAGATTATGACGTCATCTAAGCCCCGCCCCCTCAGAACAGGAAGTGCTATTTTTTTCCTTGGAAACTTTCATCTATGGCTCTCTTGACCTAATCAAGGTGATTCTGTGTTGGATGACAGATAGGAAGTTGGTCTCGCTTGCTTTAAAGTGCCAAGAGTTTTCAATGGCGGCAACGCCGTTCGTATACGTTTGCCTCTACATTCCACATATTTTGACCGAGCTGCATCAAACTTGGCCTGAGTGATCCTGGAGGCTTGCCCGTCAATCCTACATCATCACATTATGACGTCATCTAAGCCCCGCCCCCTCGGAACCGGAAGTGCCGTTTTTTTTCCTTGGAAAGCTCTGTTTATGGCTCTCTTGAACTAATCAAGGTGATTCTGTGTTGGATGACAGATAGGAAGTTGGTCTCGCTTGCTTTAAAGTGCCAAGAGTTTTCAATGGCGGCAACGCCGTTCGTATACGTTTGCTTCTACATTCCACATATTTTGACCGAGCTGCATCAAACTTGGCCTGAGTGATCCTGGAGGCTTGCCCGTCGATCCTACGTCATCACATTATGACGTCATCTAAGCCCCGCCCCCTCGGAACCGGAAGTGCCGTTTTTTTCCTTGGAAAGCTCCGTTTATGGCTCTCTTGACCTAATCAAGATGATTCGGATGATGAGCTCTGTCATTGCTCGCTGCTGGCTGAACCGTGTGGGCGTGGCCAAATGGCGAATATCAGTCCCTCGCCATATTCATACGTTTGGCTCTAATTCAAGCATGGATCATCCGATTGGCTCCAAACTGGATATGTATGACCTTTGTTCACCTCTAAAGAGCCCAACGGGATTGAGATGTAATTTGGCTCCACTGCGCCCCCTAAGTTAATACATCGGCTGTATCTCCTCGACGCATCGACCGATCTGCACCAGATTTTTTGACAGTCGTCGGGGAGCACCGCCGAACGCATTCACGCGTGTCGCCCGGTGGAGGGGCGTGGAAAATGCGCGACAGCTTCTGCGGCGGCTGGCGGGCGGCGGTGCTGGAAACTGCGGCAGAGCTTCTGCGGTGGGGAGTTGGCTGCGGCTCTGGAAATCGTGCGAGAGCTTCTGCGGTGGCTGGAACCCCCGCGGTGGCCAATAGGCCGGAGCGGCGCTTGCTGCGAGGGCCGCCCGAGGCTGCTTGCAGCTTTAATTAGGCCCGAGCAGCAAAGCGCTGCGAAGGCCTATTGTATCTGTACTGTTTATTATTATTACGATTCTTCCCACCTCTTCGTGTGCCTTTTTGGGGGCTTTATCATATTCAAAAACTCACCAAACTTGGCGGTCGCAACTAGAAAATTTAAAAATTTTGAATTTTAAGGTTGTCGCAAAAATCGCAAAAAAAATTGCTGAACGGCAGCAACTAGCAATTTTCTGTTGACACAATGGTATGAACGTATTTCATCGTAGAGACATGAAATTTGGTACGCTTGTAGAGCTCCCCAAAAGACTCAGAACTTACATTTAATGTTATTAGCCAACTATCACAGGAAGTCGGCCATTTTGTCTTGAACGTCCATTTTTTACCTCGATTTTGACGTTTACAGCCTTCGTATTTGATCGAACTCCTCCTAGGGATTTCGATTGATCGACTTCAAACTTGGTCAGTCTGATCATAAGGCATGTTTGATTTAAAGTTATCAAATTGGTGAGTTTTGGAGTATGTTGAAGGGGGGTTAGCAGGGGTCAAAGTTCACCTACTCGCCATGAAACACGAAACTCTTATATTTCCTATATAAAAACACATAGAGGGACCAAACTTTCAGTGATTGATCGTCATCGGGTGCCCTACAATAACCTATGGTCAAATGATGACATCACTTAGGCCACGCCCCCTGAGAACAGGAAGTGTCATGTTTTACTGTGAACGGTCGCTATCTTAGCCCTTTGACCTCATCAATATGAAACTGTGTCCAGAGACAGAAGACATGTTGGTGTGTTGAGGATTCCAACCCTGACCGGCTTTGACATAGCAGGTGGGCGTGGCGGCGTGGCGAAGTGACCTGTAACGCTGTTGCCATACGTTTGGCTCTGAATTCCACAATTTCGGGCCCAGCTGCTCCAAACTCACTAGGATGGATCCTTATCCACTCACCGACAGGAATTCATAACAAAATTTGGTGGGCGTGGCCTAATTTCTCTATAGCGACCCCTAGAGTATTTTAAATGAACAGCCCCAAGCCATGCTTAAACCTAGAATTACGAAACTTGGTACACATGTGTATCTTGTCGGGACGTACAAAAAAGTCTCTTAGAGCCATGCTCTAAACCCAACAGGAAGTCGGCCATTTTAGATTGAATTTCATTTGACCTCGATTTTGACGTTCACAGCATTCGTATTTGATCGAACTCCTCCTAGGGATTTCGATTGATCGGCTTCAAACTCGGTCAGTCTGATCATAAGGCATGTCTGATTTAAAGTTATCAAATTGGTGACTGTATGAGCTTGCTGAAGGGGGGTTACCAGGGGTCAAAGTTCACCTACTCGCCATGAAACACGAAACTCTTATATATCCTGCACAGAAACTCACAGAGACACCAAATTTTCAGTTATTGATCAACAATAGGTGTCCTAAAATACCCTGTGGTGAAATTATGACATCGCTTAGGCCACGCCCCCTGAGAACAGGAAGTGTCATGTTTTACTGTGAACGGTCGCTATCTTAGCCCTTTGACCTAATCAACATGAACCTGTGTCCAGAGACAGAAGACATGTTGGTGTGTTGTGGATTCAAGCCCTGACCGGCTGCGATGAAGCAGCTGGGTGCGGCGGCGTGGCGAAGTGACCTGTAACGCCGATGCCATACGTTTGCTTCTAGATTCCACATCTTTCGACCGAGCTGCACCAAACTTGGCCTGACTCATCCTGTTGTGATGCCTGACAATGCTATGTCATCATATTATGACGTCATCTAAGCCCCGCCCCCTCAGAACAGGAAGTGCTATTTTTTTCCTTGGAAACTTTCATCTATGGCTCTCTTGACCTAATCAAGGTGATTCTGTGTTGGATGACAGATAGGAAGTTGGTCTCGCTTGCTTTAAAGTGCCAAGAGTTTTCAATGGCGGCAACGCCGTTCGTATACGTTTGCCTCTACATTCCACATATTTTGACCGAGCTGCATCAAACTTGGCCTGAGTGATCCTGGAGGCTTGCCCGTCAATCCTACGTCATCACATTATGACGTCATCTAAGCCCCGCCCCCTCAGAACAGGAAGTGCTATTTTTTTCCTTGGAAACTTTCATCTATGGCTCTCTTGACCTAATCAAGGTGATTCTGTGTTGGATGACAGATAGGAAGTTGGTCTCGCTTGCTTTAAAGTGCCAAGAGTTTTCAATGGCGGCAACGCCGTTCGTATACGTTTGCCTCTACATTCCACATATTTTGACCGAGCTGCATCAAACTTGGCCTGAGTGATCCTGGAGGCTTGCCCGTCAATCCTACGTCATCACATTATGACGTCATCTAAGCCCCGCCCCCTCGGAACCGGAAGTGCCGTTTTTTTCCTTGGAAAGCTCCGTTTATGGCTCTCTTGACCTAATCAAGATGATTCGGATGATGAGCTCTGTCATTGCTCGCTGCTGGCTGAACCGTGTGGGCGTGGCCAAACGGCGAACATCAGTCCCTCGCCATATTCATACGTTTGGCTCTAATTCACACATGGATCATCCGATTGGCGCCAAACTGGATATGTATGACCTTTGTTCACCTCTAAAGAGCCCGACGGGTTTGAGATGTAATTTGACTCCACTGCGCCCCCTAAGTTGATACATCGGCCGTATCTCCTCGACGCATCGACCGATCTGCACCAGATTTTTCGACAGTCGTCGGGGAGCGCCGCCGAACGCATTCACGCCTGTCGCCCGGTGGACGGGCGGGGAAAATGCGCGACAGCTTCTGCGGCGGCTGGCGGGCGGCGGTGCTGGAAACTGCGCCAGAGCTTCTGTGGAGGGGAGCGGGCTGCGGCTCTGGAAAACGCGCGAGAGCTTCTGCGGTGGCCGGAACCCCCGCGGTGGCCAATAGGCCGGAGCGGCGCTTGCTGCGAGGGCCGCCCGAGGCTGCTTGCAGCTTTAATTCTTCTTACGATTCTGCCCCCCTCTTCGTGCGCCTTTTTGGGGGCTTTATCATATTCAAAAACTCACCAAACTTGGCGGAAGCGACTAGGCGGTTAAAAAATTTTGAATTTTAAGGTCGCCACAAAAATCGCAAAAAAAATTGCTCAACGGCGGCAACTAGCAATTTTCAAAAGACCCATTGCTATTCACTTACTTCATCGTAGAGACTTGAAATTCGGTACAGTTGTAGAGCTCACTAAGACGCTCAGAATTTACAAGTAATGTCATAGTGCAAGTATCGCAGGAAGTCGGCCATTTTGTATTGAAGGTCCATTTTTTACCTCGATATTGACGTTTACAGCCTTCGTATTTGATCGAACTCCTCCTAGGGATTTCGATTGATCGGCTTCAAACTCGGTCAGTCTGATCATAAGGCATGTCTGATTTAAAGTTATCAAATTGGTGAGTTTTGGAGCATGTTGAAGGGGGGTTAGCAGGGGTCAAAGTTCACCTACACGCCATGAAACAAAAACCTCTTATATTTCCTATACAAAAACACATAGAGGGACCAAACTTTCAGTGATTGATCGACATCAGGTGTCCTAAAATACCCTGCAGTGAAATTTTTTTTTTATGTAGGCCACGCCCCCTGAGAGCAGGAAGTGTAATGTTTTACTGTGAACGGTCGCTATCTTAGCCCTTTGACCTAATCAACATGAAACTGTGTCCAGAGACAGAAGACATGTTGGTGTGTTGTGGATTCCAACCCCGACCGGCTGCGATGAAGCAGGTGGGCGTGGCGGCGTTGCGAACGCCATCGAATTTCGTTTGGCTCTGAATTCCACAGTTTCGGGGTGAGCTGCTCCAAACTCACTAGGATGGATCCTTATCCATCCCCGAACAGGAATCCATAGCGATATTTGGTGGGCGTGGCCTAATTTTTCTATAGCGACCCCTAGAGTATTTTAAATGAACAGCCCCAAGCCATGCTTAAACCTAGAATTACGAAACTTGGTACACATGTGTATCTTGTCGGGACGTACAAAAAAGTCTCTTAGAGCCATGGTCGAAACCCAACAGGAAGTCGGCCATTTTAGATTGAAGTTCATTTGACCTCGATTTTGACGTTTACAGCCTTCGTATTTGATCGAACTCCTCCTAGGGATTTCGATTGATCGGCTTCAAACTCGGTCAGTCTGATCATAAGGCATGTCTGATTTAAAGTTATCAAATTGGTGACTGTATGAGCTTGCTGAAGGGGGGTTACCAGGGGTCAAAGTTCACCTACTCGCCATGAAACACGAAACTCTTATATATCCTGCACAGAAACTCACAGAGATACCAAACTTTAAATTATTGATCATCATTAGGTGTCCAAAAATACCCTGTGGTCAAATGATGACATCACTTAGGCCACGCCCCCTGAGAACAGGAAGTGTCATGTTTTACTGTGAACGGTCGCTATCTTAGCCCTTTGACATAATCAATATTAAACTGTGTCCAGAGACAGAAGACATGTTGGTGTGTTGTGGATTCAAGCCCTGACTGGCTGCGATGAAGCAGCTGGCTGTGGCGGCGTGGCGAAGTGACCTGTAAGGCCGATGCCATACGTTTGCTTCTAGATTCCACATATTTCGACCGAGCTGCACCAAACTTGGCCTGACTCATGCTGGTGTGATGCCTGACAATGCTATGTCATCATATTATGACGTCATCTAAGCCCCGCCCCCTCAGAATGAATTAGAGAGATCTTCTGTGTAATTACATAATAAACAGTCCATGTTCGTTGTTTGTAGGGCAATGCTGCCCTCTGCTGCCCACTGAAATAGTTTCATTATTTCAGTAATTCGACACCAGAGGGCAGCATTGCCCTACGGAATGACAGTTCAATGTTGAATTAAAGAGGAAAAAATTAAATAATTTGTAATTCTAACACCAAAACTCACAGAGACACCAAAGTTTGAGTTATTGATCATCCTCGGGTGTAGAATAATATCCAATGGTCAAATGATGACATCACGTAGGCCACGCCCTCTGACAACAGGAAGTCTTGTATTTTACTGTGAACGGTCGATAGCTTCTGCACCAAACTTTGCACCAGTGACCCTGGTGGGATCCTTGACGACCCTATGTCATCATATTATGACGTCATCTAAGCCCCGCCCCCTCAGAACAGGAAGTGCCGTTTTTTTCCTTGGAAAGCTCCGTTTATGGCTCTCTTGACCTAATCAAGATGATTCGGATGATAAACTCTGTCAATGCTCGCTGCTGGCTGAACCGTGTGGGCGTGGCCAAATGGCGAATATCAGTCCCTCGCCATATGCATACGTTTGGCTCTTATTCACGCATAGATCATCCGATTGGCGCCAAACTGGATATGTATGACCGTTGTTCACCTCTAAAGAGCCCAACGGGTTTGAAATGTAATTTGGCTCCACTGCGCCCCCTAAGTTAATACATGGGTTGTATCTCCTCGACGCATCGACCGATCTGCGCCAGATTTTTTGACAGTCGTCGGGGAGCGCCGCCGAACGCATTCACGCGTGTCGCCCGGTGGACGGGCGGCGAAAATGCGCGACAGCTTCTGCGGCGGCTGGCGTGCGGCGGTGCTGGAAACTGCGGCAGAGCTTCCGCGGTGGGGAGCGGGCTGCGGCTCTGGAAAACGCGCGAGAGCTTCTGCGGTGGCCGGAACCCCCGCGGTGGCCAATAGGCCGGAGCGGCGCTTGCTGCGAGGGCCGCCCGAGGCTGCTTGCAGCTTTAATTATTATTCTTATTATTCTTCCACCCAAATGAATTGCCTTTTTGGGGGCTTTATCATATTCAAAAACTCACCAAACTTGGCGGTCGCGACTAGAAAAATTCAAAATTTTGAATTTTAAGGTTGTCGCAAAAATCGCAAAAAAAATTGCTCAACGGCGGCAACTAGCAATTTTCTGTTGACACAATGGTATGAACGTACTTCATCGTAGAGACATGAAATTTGGTACACTTGTAGAGCTCACCAAAAGACTCAGAACTTACATTTAATGTTATTAGCCAACTATCACAGGAAGTCGGCCATTTTGTATTGAACGTCCATTTTTTTCCTCGATTTTGACGTTTACAGCCTTCGTATTTGATCGAACTCCTCCTAGGGATTTCGATTGATCGACTTCAAACTCGGTCAGTCTGATCATAAGGCATGTTTGATTTAAAGTTATCAAATTGGTGAGTTTTGGAGTATGTTGAAGGGGGGTTAGCAGGGGTCAAAGTTCACCTACTCGCCATGAAACACGAAACTCTTATATTTCCTATAAAAAAACACATAGAGGGACCAAACTTTCAGTGATTGATCGGCATCGGATGTCCTAAAATACCCTGTGGTGAAATGATGACATCACTTAAGCCACGCCCCCTGAGAACAGGAAGTGTCATGTTTTACTGTGAGCGGTCGCTCTCTTAGCCCTTTGACCTAATCAACATGAAACTGTGTCCAGACACAGAAGACATGTTGGTGTGTTGAGGATTCCAACCCTGACCGGCTTTGAGATAGCAGCTGGGCGTGGCGGCGTGGCGAAGTGACCTGTAACGCCGATGCCATACGTTTGCTTCTAGATTCCACATGTTTCGACCGAGCTGCACCAAACTTGGCTTGAGTGATGCTGGTGTGATACCTGAAAATTCTATGTCATCAGATTATGACGTCATCTAAGCCCCGCCCCCTCAGAACAGGAAGTGCTATTTTTTTCCTTGGAAACTTTCATCTATGGCTCTCTTGACCTAATCAAGGTGATTCTGTGTTGGATGACAGATAGGAAGTTGGTCTCGCTTGCTTTAAAGTGCCAAGAGTTTTCAATGGCGGCAACGCCGTTCGTATACGTTTGCCTCTACATTCCACATATTTTGACCGAGCTGCATCAAACTTGGCCTGAGTGATCCTGGAGGCTTGCCCGTCAATCCTACGTCATCACAATATGACGTCATCTAAGCCCCGCCCCCTCGGAACCGGAAGTGCCGTTTTTTTCCTTGGAAAGCTCTGTTTATGGCTCTCTTGACCTAATCAAGGTGATTCTGTGTTGGATGACAGATAGGAAGTTGGTCTCGCTTGCTTTAAAGTGCCAAGAGTTTTCAATGGCGGCAACGCCGTTCGTATACGTTTGCCTCTACATTCCACATATTTTGACCGAGCTGCATCAAACTTGGCCTGAGTGATCCTGGAGGCTTGCCCGTCGATCCTACGTCATCACATTATGACGTCATCTAAGCCCCGCCCCCTCGGAACCGGAAGTGCCGTTTTTTTCCTTGGAAAGCTCCGTTTATGGCTCTCTTGACCTAATCAAGATGATTCGGATGATGAGCTCTGTCATTGCTCGCTGCTGGCTGAACCGTGTGGGCGTGGCCAAATGGCGAATATCAGTCCCTCGCCATATTCATACGTTTGGCTCTAATTCAAGCATGGATCATCCGATTGGCTCCAAACTGGATATGTATGACCTTTGTTCACCTCTAAAGAGCCCAACGGGATTGAGATGTAATTTGGCTCCACTGCGCCCCCTAAGTTAATACATCGGCTGTATCTCCTCGATGCATCGACCGATCTGCACCAGATTTTTTGACAGTCGTCGGGGAGCGCCGCCGAACGCATTCACGCGTGTCGCCCGGTGGACGGGCATGGAAAATGCGCGACAGCTTCTGCGGCGGCTAGCGGGCGGCGGTGCTGGAAACTGCGGCAGAGCTTCTGCGGTGGGGAGTTGGCTGCGGCTCTGGAAATCGTGCGAGAGCTTCTGCGGTGGCTGGAACCCCCACGGTGGCCAATAGGCCGGAGCGGCGCTTGCTGCGAGGGCCGCCCGAGGCTGCTTGCAGCTTTAATTATTATTATTCTTATTATTCTTCCACCCAAATGAATTGCCTTTTTGGGGGCTTTATCATATTCAAAAACTCACCAAACTTGGCGGTGGCGACTAGAAAATTTAAAAATTTTGAATTTTAAGGTTGTCGCAAAAATCGCAAAAAAAATTGCTGAACGGCGGCAACTAGCAATTTTCTGTTGACACAATGGTATGAACGTACTTCATCGTAGAGACATGAAATTTGGTACACATGTAGAGCTCACCAAAAGACTCAGAACTTACATTTAATGTTATGAGCCAACTATCACAGGAAGTCGGCCATTTTGTATTGAACGTCCATTTTTTACCTCGATTTTGACGTTTACAGCCTTCGTATTTGATCGAACTCCTCCTAGGGATTTCGATTGATCGACTTCAAACTTGGTCAGTCTGATCATAAGGCATGTTTGATTTAAAGTTATCAAATTGGTGAGTTTTGGAGCATGTTGAAGGGGGGTTAGCAGGGGTCAAAGTTCACCTACTCGCCATGAAACACGAAACTCTTATATTTCCTATACAAAAACACATAGAGGGACCAAACTTTCAGTGATTGATCGTCATCGGGTGCCCTACAATACCCTATGATCAAATGATGACATCACTTAGGCCACGCCCCCTGAGAACAGGAAGTGTCATGTTTTACTGTGAACGGTCGCTATCTTAGCCCTTTGACCTCATCAATATGAAACTGTGTCCAGAGACAGAAGACATGTTGGTGTGTTTAGGATTCCAACCCTGACCGGCTTTGACATAGCAGGTGGGCGTGGCGGCGTGGCGAAGTGACCTGTAACGCCGTTGCCATACGTTTGGCTCTGAATTCCACAATTTCGGGCCCAGCTGCTCCAAACTCACTAGGATGGATCCTTATCCACTCACCGACAGGAATTCATAACAAAATTTGGTGGGCGTGGCCTAATTTCTCTATAGCGACCCCTAGAGTATTTTAAATGAACAGCCCCAAGCCATGCTTAAACCTAGAATTACGAAACTTGGTACACATGTGTATTTTGTCGGGACGTACAAAAAAGTCTCTTAGAGCTATGCTCTAAACCCAACAGGAAGTCGGCCATTTTAGATTGAATTTCATTTGACCTCGATTTTGACGTTTACAGCATTCGTATTTGATCGAACTCCTCCTAGGGATTTCGATTGATCGGCTTCAAACTCGGTCAGTCTGATCATAAGGCATGTCTGATTTAAAGTTATCAAATTGGTGACTGTATGAGCTTGCTGAAGGGGGGTTACCAGGGGTCAAAGTTCACCTACTCGCCATGAAACACGAAACTCTTATATATCCTGCACAGAAACTCACAGAGACACCAAATTTTCAGTTATTGATCAACAATAGGTGTCCTAAAATACCCTGTGGTGAAATGATGACATCGCTTAGGCCACGCCCCCTGAGAACAGGAAGTGTCATGTTTTACTGTGAACGGTCGCTATCTTAGCCCTTTGACCTAATCAACATGAACCTGTGTCCAGAGACAGAAGACATGTTGGTGTGTTGAGGTTTCCAACCCTGACCGGCTTTGAGATAGCAGCTGGGCGTGGCGGCGTGGCGAAGTGACCTGTAACGCCGATGCCATACGTTTGCTTCTAGATTCCACATGTTTCGACCGAGCTGCACCAAACTTGGCTTGAGTGATGCTGGTGTGATACCTGAAAATTCTATGTCATCAGATTATGACGTCATCTAAGCCCCGCCCCCTCAGAACAGGAAGTGCTATTTTTTTCCTTGGAAACTTTCATCTATGGCTCTCTTGACCTAATCAAGGTGATTCTGTGTTGGATGACAGATAGGAAGTTGGTCTCGCTTGCTTTAAAGTGCCAAGAGTTTTCAATGGCGGCAACGCCGTTCGTATACGTTTGCCTCTACATTCCACATATTTTGACCGAGCTGCATCAAACTTGGCCTGAGTGATCCTGGAGGCTTGCCCGTCAATCCTACGTCATCACATTATGACGTCATCTAAGCCCCGCCCCCTCGGAACCGGAAGTGCCGTTTTTTTCCTTGGAAAGCTCTGTTTATGGCTCTCTTGACCTAATCAAGGTGATTCTGTGTTGGATGACAGATAGGAAGTTGGTCTCGCTTGCTTTAAAGTGCCAAGAGTTTTCAATGGCGGCAACGCCGTTCGTATACGTTTGCCTCTACATTCCACATATTTTGACCGAGCTGCATCAAACTTGGCCTGAGTGATCCTGGAGGCTTGCCCGTCGATCCTACGTCATCACATTATGACGTTATCTAAGCCCCGCCCCCTCGGAACAGGAAGTGCCGTGTTTTTCCTTGGAAAGCTCTGTTTATTGCTCTCTTGACCTAATCAAGGTGATTCTGTGTTGGATGACAGATAGGAAGTTGGTCTCGCTTGCTTTAAAGTGCCAAGAGTTTTCAATGGCGGCAACGCCGTTCGTATACGTTTGCCTCTACATTCCACATATTTTGACCGAGCTGCATCAAACTTGGCCTGAGTGATCCTGGAGGCTTGCCCGTCGATCCTACGTCATCATATTATGACGTCATCTAAGCCCCGCCCCCTCGGAACAGGAAGTGCCGTTTTTTTCCTTGGAAAGCTCTGTTTATGACTCTCTTGACCTAATCAAGATGATTCGGATGATAAACTCTGTCAATGCTCACTGCTGGCTGAACCGTGTGGGCGTGGCCAAATGGCGAATATCAGTCCCTCGCCATATACATACGTTTGGCTCTAATTCACACATGGATCATCCGATTGGCGCCAAACTGGATATGTATGACCTTTGTTCTGCTCTAAAGAGCCCAACGGGTTTGAGATGTAATTTGGGGAAAATCCGCGACAGCTTCTGCAGCGGCTAGCGGGCGGCAGTGCTGGAAACTGCGGCAGAGCTTCTGCGGTGGGGAGCGGGCTGCGGCTCTGGAAAACGCGCGAGAGCTTCTGCGGTGGCCGGAACCCCCGCGGTGGCCAATAGGCCGGAGCGGCGCTTGCTGCGAGGGCCGCCCGAGGCTGCTCGCAGCTTTAATTATTAGGCCCGAGCAGCAAAGCGCTGCGAAGGCCTATTGTATCTGTACTGTTTATTATTATTACGATTCTTCCCACCTCTTCGTGTGCCTTTTTGGGGGCTTTATCATATTCAAAAACTCACCAAACTTGGCGGTCGCAACTAGAAAATTTAAAAATTTTGAATTTTAAGGTTGTCGCAAAAATCGCAAAAAAAATTGCTGAACGGCGGCAACTAGCAATTTTCTGTTGACACAATGGTATGAACGTATTTCATCGTAGAGACATGAAATTTGGTACGCTTGTAGAGCTCCCCAAAAGACTCAGAACTTACATTTAATGTTATTAGCCAACTATCACAGGAAGTCGGCCATTTTGTCTTGAACGTCCATTTTTTACCTCGATTTTGACGTTTACAGCCTTCGTATTTGATCGAACTCCTCCTAGGGATTTCGATTGATCGACTTCAAACTTGGTCAGTCTGATCATAAGGCATGTTTGATTTAAAGTTATCAAATTGGTGAGTTTTGGAGTATGTTGAAGGGGGGTTAGCAGGGGTCAAAGTTCACCTACTCGCCATGAAACACGAAACTCTTATATTTCCTATATAAAAACACATAGAGGGACCAAACTTTCATTGATTGATCGTCATCGGGTGTCCTAAAATACCCTGTGGTGAAATTATTTTTTTAAGTAGGCCACGCCCCCTGAGAACAGGAAGTGTCATGTTTTACTGTGAACGGTCGCTATCTTAGCCCTTTGACCTAATCAACATGAAACTGTGTCCAGAGACAGAAGACATGTTGGTGTGTTGTGGATTCCAACCCCGACCGGCTTTGACATAGCAGGTGGGCGTGGCGGCGTGGCGAAGTGACCTGTAACGCCGTTGCCATACGTTTGGCTCTGAATTCCACAATTTCGGGCCCAGCTGCTCCAAACTCACTAGGATGGATCCTTATCCACCCACCGACAGGAATTCATAACAAAATTTGGTGGGCGTGGCCTAATTTCTCTATAGCGACCCCTAGAGTATTTTAAATGAACAGCCCTAAGCCATGCTTTAACCTAGAATTACGAAACTTGGTACACATGTGTATCTTGTCAGGACGTACAAAAAAGTCTCTTAGAGCCATGGTCGAAACCCAACAGGAAGTCGGCCATTTTAGATTGAAGTTCATTTGACCTCGATTTTGACGTTTACAGCCTTCGTATTTGATCGAACTCCTCATAGGGATTTCGATTGATCGACTTCAAACTTGGTCAGTCTGATCATAAGGCATGTTTAATTTAAAGTTATCAAATTGGTGACTGTCTGAGATTGCTGAAGGGGGGTTACCAGGGGTCAAAGTTCACCTACTCGCCATGAAACACGAAACTCTTATATATCCTGCACAGAAACTCACAGAGACACCAAACTTTCAGTTATTGATCATCAATAGGTGTCCTAAAATACCCTGTGGTGAAATGATGACATCACTTAGGCCACGCCCCCTGAGAACAGGAAATGTCATGTTTTACTGTGAACGGTCGCTATCTTAGCCCTTTGACCTCATTAACATGAAACTGTGTCCAGAGACAGAAGACATGTTGGTGTGTTGTGGATTCAAGCCCTGACCGGCTGCGATGAAGCAGCTGGGTGCGGCGGCATGGCGAAGTGACCTGTAACGCCGATGCCATACGTTTGCTTCTAGATTCCACATGTTTCGACCGAGCTGCACCAAACTTGGCTTGAGTGGTGCTGGTGTGATACCTGAAAATTCTATGTCATCAGATTATGACGTCATCTAAGCCCCGCCCCCTCAGAACAGGAAGTGCTATTTTTTTCCTTGGAAACTTTCATCTATGGCTCTCTTGACCTAATCAAGGTGATTCTGTGTTGGATGACAGATAGGAAGTTGGTCTCGCTTGCTTTAAAGTGCCAAGAGTTTTCAATGGCGGCAACGCCGTTCGTATACGTTTGCCTCTACATTCCACATATTTTGACCGAGCTGCATCAAACTTGGCCTGAGTGATCCTGGAGGCTTGCCCGTCAATCCTACGTCATCACAATATGACGTCATCTAAGCCCCGCCCCCTCGGAACCGGAAGTGCCGTTTTTTTCCTTGGAAAGCTCTGTTTATGGCTCTCTTGACCTAATCAAGGTGATTCTGTGTTGGATGACAGATAGGAAGTTGGTCTCGCTTGCTTTAAAGTGCCAAGAGTTTTCAATGGCGGCAACGCCGTTCGTATACGTTTGCCTCTACATTCCACATATTTTGACCGAGCTGCATCAAACTTGGCCTGAGTGATCCTGGAGGCTTGCCCGTCGATCCTACGTCATCACATTATGACGTCATCTAAGCCCCGCCCCCTCGGAACCGGAAGTGCCGTTTTTTTCCTTGGAAAGCTCCGTTTATGGCTCTCTTGACCTAATCAAGATGATTCGGATGATGAGCTCTGTCATTGCTCGCTGCTGGCTGAACCGTGTGGGCGTGGCCAAATGGCGAATATCAGTCCCTCGCCATATTCATACGTTTGGCTCTAATTCAAGCATGGATCATCCGATTGGCTCCAAACTGGATATGTATGACCTTTGTTCACCTCTAAAGAGCCCAACGGGATTGAGATGTAATTTGGCTCCACTGCGCCCCCTAAGTTAATACATCGGCCGTATCTCCTCGACGCATCGACCGATCTGCACCAGATTTTTCGACAGTCGTCGGGGAGCGCCGCCGAACGCATTCACGCGTGTCGCCCGGTGGACGGGCGTGGAAAATGCGCGACAGCTTCTGCGGTGGCTAGCGGGCGGCGGTGCTGGAAACTGCGGCGGAGCTTCTGCGGTGGGGAGTTGGCTGCGGCTCTGGAAATCGTGCGAGAGCTTATGCGGTGGCTGGAACCCCCGCGGTGGCCAATAGGCCGGAGCGGCGCTTGCTGCGAGGGCCGCCCGAGGCTGCTTGCAGCTTTAATTATTATTATTATTATTATTATTCTGCCCCCCCAAAGAGGAGCCTTTTTGGGGGCTTTATCATATTCAAAAACTCACCAAACTTGGCGGTCGCAACTAGAAAAATTAAAAATTTTGAATTTTAAGGTTTTCGCAAAAATCGCAAAAAAAATTGCTCAACGGCGGCAACTAGCAATTTTCTGTTGACACAATGGTATGAACGTACTTCATCGTACAGACATGAAATTTGGTACACTTGTAGAGCTCACAAAAAGACTCAGAACTTACATTTAATGTTATAAGCCAACTATCACAGGAAGTCGGCCATTTTTTATTGAAAGTCCATTTTTTTCCTCGATTTTGACGTTTACAGCCTTCGTATTTGATCGAACTCCTCCTAGGGATTTTGATTGATCCGCTTCAAACTTGGTCAGTCTGATCATAAGGCATGTCTGATTTAAAGTTATCAAATTGGTGAGTTTTGGAGCATGTTGAAGGGGGGTTAGCAGGGGTCAAATTTCACCTACTCGCCATGAAACACGAAACTCTTATATTTCCTATACAAAAACACAGAGAGGGACCAAACTTTCATTGATTGATCGTTATCGGGTGTCCTAAAATACCCTGTGGTGAAATTATTTTTTTAAGTAGGCCACGCCCCCTGAGAACAGGAAGTGTCATGTTTTACTGTGAACGGTCGCTATCTTAGCCCTTTGACCTAATCAACATGAAACTGTGTCCAGAGACAGAAGACATGTTGGTGTGTTGAGTATTCCAACCCCGACCGGCTGCGATGAAGCAGGTGGGCGTGGCGGCGTTGCGAACGCCGTCGAATTTCGTTTGGCTCTGAATTCCACAATTTCGGGCCCAGCTGCTCCAAACTCACTAGGATGGATCCTTATCCACCCACCGACAGGAATTCATAACAAAATTTGGTGGGCGTGGCCTAATTTCTCTATAGCGACCCCTAGAGTATTTTAAATGAACAGCCCCAGGCCATGCTTTAACCTAGAATTACGAAACTTGGTACATATGTGTATCTTGTCAGGATGTACAAAAAAGTCTATTAGAGCCATGGTCGAAACCCAACAGGAAGTCGGCCATTTTGTATTGAAGGTCCATTTTGGACCTCGAGTTTGACGTTTACAGCCTTTGCATTTGATCGAACTCCTCCTAGGGATTTCGATTGATCGGCTTCAAACTCGGTCAGTCTGATCATAAGGCATGTCTGATTTAAAGTTATCAAATTGGTGACTGTATGAGCTTGCTGAAGGGGGGTTACCAGGGGTCAAAGTTCACCTACTCGCCATGAAACACGAAACTCTTATATTTCCTATACAAAAACACATAGAGGGACCAAACTTTCTGGGATTGATCGTCATCGGGTGTCCTAAAATACCCTGTGGTGAAATTATTTTTTTACGTAGGCCACGCCCCCTGAGAACAGGAAGTGTCATGTTTTACTGTGAACGGTCGCTATCTTAGCCCTTTGACCTAATCAACATGAAACTGTGTCCAGAGACAGAAGACATGTTGGTGTGTTGTGGATTCCAACCCCGACCGGCTGCGATGAAGCAGGTGGGCGTGGCGGCGTTGCGAACGCCGTCGAATTTCGTTTGGCTCTGAATTCCACAGTTTCGGGGTGAGCTGCTCCAAACTCACTAGGATGGATCCTTATTGACCCGCCAACAGGAATTCATAACAAAATTTGGTGGGCGTGGCCTAATTTCTCTATATCGCCCCCTAGAATATTTCAAAAAATCAGCCCCAAGCCATGCTTTAGCTTAGAATTACGAAACTTGGTACACATGTGTATCTTGTCAGGACGTACAAAAAAGTCTCTTGGAGCCATGCTCTAAACCCAACAGGAAGTCGGCCATTTTAGATTGAAGTTCATTTGACCTCGATTTTGACGTTTACAGCCTTCGTATTTGATCAAACTCCTCCTAGGGATTTCGATTGATCGACTTCAAACTTGGTCAGTCTGATCATAAGGCATGTTTGATTTAAAGTTATGAAATTCGTGAGTTTTGGAGCATGTTGAAGGGGGGTTAGCAAGGCTCAAAGATCCCCTGTGATTGACATATGACACAGTCAATTACAAAGGGGATATTTAGTCATTCCGTAGGGCAATGCTGCCCTCTGGTGTCGAATTACTGAAATAATGAAACTATTTCAGTAATTTCAGTAATTCGACACCAGAGTGCAGCATTGCCCTACGGAATGACAGAGTTCATTCCGTAGACAGAAGACATGTTGGTGTGTTGTGGATTCATTAGAGATTCAAGGTTCTCTAATCAAGAGAACCTTGATTAGGCTCTCTTGACCTAATCAAGGTGATTCTGTGTTGGATGACAGATAGGAAGTTGATCTCGCTTGCTTTAAATTGCCAAGAGTTTTCTATAGCGGCAACGCCGTTCGTATACGTTTGCCTCTACATTCCACATATTTTGACCGAGCTGCATCAAACTTGGCCTGAGTGATCCTGGAGGCTTGCCCGTCAATCCTACGTCATCACATTATGACGTCATCTAAGCCCCGCCCCCTCGGAACCGGAAGTGCCGTTTTTTTCCTTGGAAAGCTCCGTTTATGGCTCTCTTGACCTAATCAAGATGATTCGGATGATGAGCTCTGTCATTGCTCGCTGCTGGCTGAACCGTGTGGGCGTGGCCAAATGGCGAATATCAGTCCCTCGCCATATTCATACGTTTGACTCTAATTCAAGCACGGATCATCCGATTGGCTCCAAACTGGATATGTATGACCTTTGTTCACCTCTAAAGAGCCCAACGGGATTGAGATGTAATTTGGCTCCACTGCGCCCCCTAAGTTAATACATCGGCCGTATCTCCTCGACGCATCGACCGATCTGCACCAGATTTTTTGACAGTCGTAGGGGAGCGCCGCCGAACGCATTCACGCGTATCGCCCGGTGGACGGGCGTGGAAAATGCGCGACAGCTTCTGCGGCGGCTAGCGGGCGGCGGTACTGGAAACTGCGGCGGAGCTCCTGCGGTGGGGAGTTGGCTGCGGCTCCGGAAATCGTGCCAGAGCTTCTGCGGTGGCTGGAACCCCCGCGGTGGCCAATAGGCCGGAGCGGCGCTTGCTGCGAGGGCCGCCCGAGGCTGCTTGCAGCTTTAATTATTCTTATTATTCTTCCACCCAAATGAATTGCCTTTTTGGGGGCTTTATCATATTCAAAAACTCACCAAACTTGGCGGTCGCGACTAGAAAAATTCAAAATTTTGAATTTTAAGGTTGTCGCAAAAATCGCAAAAAAAATTGCTCAACGGCGGCAACTAGCAATTTTCTGTTGACACAATGGTATGAACGTACTTCATCGTAGAGACATGAAATTTGGTACACTTGTAGAGCTCACCAAAAGACTCAGAACTTACATTTAATGTTATTAGCCAACTATCACAGGAAGTCGGCCATTTTGTATTGAACGTCCATTTTTTTCCTCGATTTTGACGTTTACAGCCTTCGTATTTGATCGAACTCCTCCTAGGGATTTCGATTGATCGACTTCAAACTCGGTCAGTCTGATCATAAGGCATGTTTGATTTAAAGTTATCAAATTGGTGAGTTTTGGAGTATGTTGAAGGGGGGTTAGCAGGGGTCAAAGTTCACCTACTCGCCATGAAACACGAAACTCTTATATTTCCTATAAAAAAACACATAGAGGGACCAAACTTTCAGTGATTGATCGGCATCGGATGTCCTAAAATACCCTGTGGTGAAATGATGACATCACTTAAGCCACGCCCCCTGAGAACAGGAAGTGTCATGTTTTACTGTGAGCGGTCGCTCTCTTAGCCCTTTGACATAATCAACATGAAACTGTGTCCAGACACAGAAGACATGTTGGTGTGTTGAGGATTCCAACCCTGACCGGCTTTGAGATAGCAGCTGGGCGTGGCGGCGTGGCGAAGTGACCTGTAACGCCGATGCCATACGTTTGCTTCTAGATTCCACATGTTTCGACCGAGCTGCACCAAACTTGGCTTGAGTGATGCTGGTGTGATACCTGAAAATTCTATGTCATCAGATTATGACGTCATCTAAGCCCCGCCCCCTCAGAACAGGAAGTGCTATTTTTTTCCTTGGAAACTTTCATCTATGGCTCTCTTGACCTAATCAAGGTGATTCTGTGTTGGATGACAGATAGGAAGTTGGTCTCGCTTGCTTTAAAGTGCCAAGAGTTTTCAATGGCGGCAACGCCGTTCGTATACGTTTGCCTCTACATTCCACATATTTTGACCGAGCTGCATCAAACTTGGCCTGAGTGATCCTGGAGGCTTGCCCGTCAATCCTACGTCATCACAATATGACGTCATCTAAGCCCCGCCCCCTCGGAACCGGAAGTGCCGTTTTTTCCTTGGAAAGCTCTGTTTATGGCTCTCTTGACCTAATCAAGGTGATTCTGTGTTGGATGACAGATAGGAAGTTGGTCTCGCTTGCTTTAAAGTGCCAAGAGTTTTCAATGGCGGCAACGCCGTTCGTATACGTTTGCCTCTACATTCCACATATTTTGACCGAGCTGCATCAAACTTGGCCTGAGTGATCCTGGAGGCTTGCCCGTCGATCCTACGTCATCACATTATGACGTCATCTAAGCCCCGCCCCCTCGGAACCGGAAGTGCCGTTTTTTTCCTTGGAAAGCTCTGTTTATGGCTCTCTTGACCTAATCAAGATGATTCGGATGATAAACTCTGTCAATGCTCGCTGCTGGCTGAACCGTGTGGGCGTGGCCAAATGGCGAACATCAGTCCCTCGCCATATGCATACGTTTGGCTCTAAATCACACACGGATCATCCGATTGGCGCCAAACTGGATATGTATGATCTTTGTTCACCTCTAAAGAGCCCAACGAGTTTGAGATGTAATTTGGCTCCACTGCGCCCCCTAAGTTAATACATCGGCTGTGTCTCCTCGAGGCATCGACCGATCTGCACCAGATTTTTTGACAGTGGTCGGGGAGCGCTGCCGAACGCATTCACGCATGTCGCCTGGTGGACGGGCGTGGAAAATGCGCGACAGCCTCTGCGGCGGCTAGCGGGCGGCGGTGCTGGAAACTGCGGCACAGCTTCTGCGGTGGGGAGCGGGCTGCGGCTCTGGAAACCGCGCGAGAGCTTCTGCGGTGGCCGGAACCCCCGCGGTGGCCAATAGGCCGGAGCGGCGCTTGCTGCGAGGGCCGCCCGAGGCTGCTCGCAGCTTTAATTATTATTACGATTCTGCCCCCCCAAAGAGGCGCCTTTTTGGGGGCTTTATCATATTCAAAAACTCACCAAACTTGGCGGTGGCGACTAGAAAATTTAAAAATTTTGAATTTTAAGGTTGTCGCAAAAATCGCAAAAAAAATTGCTGAACGGCGGCAACTAGCAATTTTCTGTTGACACAATGGTATGAACGTACTTCATCGTAGAGACATGAAATTTGGTACACATGTAGAGCTCACCAAAAGACTCAGAACTTACATTTAATGTTATAAGCCAACTATCACAGGAAGTCGGCCATTTTGTATTGAACGTCCATTTTTTACCTCGATTTTGACGTTTACAGCCTTCGTATTTGATCGAACTCCTCCTAGGGATTTCGATTGATCGACTTCAAACTTGGTCAGTCTGATCATAAGGCATGTTTGATTTAAAGTTATCAAATTGGTGAGTTTTGGAGCATGTTGAAGGGGGGTTAGCAGGGGTCAAAGTTCACCTACTCGCCATGAAACACGAAACTCTTATATTTCCTATACAAAAACACATAGAGGGACCAAACTTTCAGTGATTGATCGTCATCGGGTGCCCTACAATACCCTATGGTCAAATGATGACATCACTTAGGCCACGCCCCCTGAGAACAGGAAGTGTCATGTTTTACTGTGAACGGTCGCTATCTTAGCCCTTTGACCTCATCAATATGAAACTGTGTCCAGAGACAGAAGACATGTTGGTGTGTTGAGGATTCCAACCCTGACCGGCTTTGACATAGCAGGTGGGCGTGGCGGCGTGGCGAAGTGACCTGTAACGCCGTTGCCATACGTTTGGCTCTGAATTCCACAATTTCGGGCCCAGCTGCTCCAAACTCACTAGGATGGATCCTTATCCACTCACCGACAGGAATTCATAACAAAATTTGGTGGGCGTGGCCTAATTTCTCTATAGCGACCCCTAGAGTATTTTAAATGAACAGCCCCAAGCCATGCTTAAACCTAGAATTACGAAACTTGGTACACATGTGTATTTTGTCGGGACGTACAAAAAAGTCTCTTAGAGCTATGCTCTAAACCCAACAGGAAGTCGGCCATTTTAGATTGAATTTCATTTGACCTCGATTTTGACGTTTACAGCATTCGTATTTGATCGAACTCCTCCTAGGGATTTCGATTGATCGGCTTCAAACTCGGTCAGTCTGATCATAAGGCATGTCTGATTTAAAGTTATCAAATTGGTGACTGTATGAGCTTGCTGAAGGGGGGTTACCAGGGGTCAAAGTTCACCTACTCGCCATGAAACACGAAACTCTTATATATCCTGCACAGAAACTCACAGAGACACCAAATTTTCAGTTATTGATCAACAATAGGTGTCCTAAAATACCCTGTGGTGAAATGATGACATCGCTTAGGCCACGCCCCCTGAGAACAGGAAGTGTCATGTTTTACTGTGAACGGTCGCTATCTTAGCCCTTTGACCTAATCAACATGAACCTGTGTCCAGAGACAGAAGACATGTTGGTGTGTTGAGGTTTCCAACCCTGACCGGCTTTGAGATAGCAGCTGGGCGTGGCGGCGTGGCGAAGTGACCTGTAACGCCGATGCCATACGTTTGCTTCTAGATTCCACATGTTTCGACCGAGCTGCACCAAACTTGGCTTGAGTGATGCTGGTGTGATACCTGAAAATTCTATGTCATCAGATTATGACGTCATCTAAGCCCCGCCCCCTCAGAACAGGAAGTGCTATTTTTTTCCTTGGAAACTTTCATCTATGGCTCTCTTGACCTAATCAAGGTGATTCTGTGTTGGATGACAGATAGGAAGTTGGTCTCGCTTGCTTTAAAGTGCCAAGAGTTTTCAATGGCGGCAACGCCGTTCGTATACGTTTGCCTCTACATTCCACATATTTTGACCGAGCTGCATCAAACTTGGCCTGAGTGATCCTGGAGGCTTGCCCGTCGATCCTACGTCATCACATTATGACGTTATCTAAGCCCCGCCCCCTCGGAACAGGTAGTGCCGTGTTTTTCCTTGGAAAGCTCTGTTTATTGCTCTCTTGACCTAATCAAGGTGATTCTGTGTTGGATGACAGATAGGAAGTTGGTCTCGCTTGCTTTAAAGTGCCAAGAGTTTTCAATGGCGGCAACGCCGTTCGTATACGTTTGCCTCTACATTCCACATATTTTGACCGAGCTGCATCAAACTTGGCCTGAGTGATCCTGGAGGCTTGCCCGTCGATCCTACGTCATCATATTATGACGTCATCTAAGCCCCGCCCCCTCGGAACAGGAAGTGCCGTTTTTTTCCTTGGAAAGCTCTGTTTATGACTCTCTTGACCTAATCAAGATGATTCGGATGATAAACTCTGTCAATGCTCACTGCTGGCTGAACCGTGTGGGCGTGGCCAAATGGCGAATATCAGTCCCTCGCCATATACATACGTTTGGCTCTAATTCACACATGGATCATCCGATTGGCGCCAAACTGGATATGTATGACCTTTGTTCTGCTCTAAAGAGCCCAACGGGTTTGAGATGTAATTTGGGGAAAATCCGCGACAGCTTCTGCAGCGGCTAGCGGGCGGCAGTGCTGGAAACTGCGGCAGAGCTTCTGCGGTGGGGAGCGGGCTGCGGCTCTGGAAAACGCGCGAGAGCTTCTGCGGTGGCCGGAACCCCCGCGGTGGCCAATAGGCCGGAGCGGCGCTTGCTGCGAGGGCCGCCCGAGGCTGCTCGCAGCTTTAATTAGGCCCGAGCAGCAAAGCGCTGCGAAGGCCTATTGTATCTGTGCTGTTTATTATTATTAGGCCCGAGCAGCAAAGCGCTGCGAAGGCCTATTGTTTCTGTACTGTTTCTTATTATTATTACGATTCTGCCCCCCTAAAGAGGTGCCTTTTTGGGGGCTTTATCATATTCAAAAACTCACCAAACTTGGCGGTCGCGACTAGAAAATTTAAAAATTTTGAATTTTAAGGTTGTCGCAAAAATCGCAAAAAAAATTGCTGAACGGCGGCAACTAGCAATTTTCTGTTGACACAATGGTATGAACGTATTTCATCGTAGAGACATGAAATTTGGTACGCTTGTAGAGCTCCCCAAAAGACTCAGAACTTACATTTAATGTTATTAGCCAACTATCACAGGAAGTCGGCCATTTTGTCTTGAACGTCCATTTTTTACCTCGATTTTGACGTTTACAGCCTTCGTATTTGATCGAACTCCTCCTAGGGATTTCGATTGATCGACTTCAAACTTGGTCAGTCTGATCATAAGGCATGTTTGATTTAAAGTTATCAAATTGGTGAGTTTTGGAGTATGTTGAAGGGGGGTTAGCAGGGGTCAAAGTTCACCTACTCGCCATGAAACACGACACTCTTATATTTCCTATATAAAAACACATAGAGGGACCAAACTTTCATTGATTGATCGTCATCGGGTGTCCTAAGATACCCTGTGGTGAAATTATTTTTTTAAGTAGGCCACGCCCCCTGAGAACAGGAAGTGTCATGTTTTACTGTGAACGGTCGCTATCTTAGCCCTTTGACCTAATCAACATGAAACTGTGTCCAGAGACAGAAGACATGTTGGTGTGTTGTGGATTCCAACCCCGACCGGCTTTGACATAGCAGGTGGGCGTGGCGGCGTGGCGAAGTGACCTGTAACGCCGTTGCCATACGTTTGGCTCTGAATTCCACAATTACGGGCCCAGCTGCTCCAAACTCACTAGGATGGATCCTTATCCACCCACCGACAGGAATTCATAACAAAATGTGGTGGGCGTGGCCTAATTTCTCTATAGCGACCCCTAGAGTATTTTAAATGAACAGCCCTAAGCCATGCTTTAACCTAGAATTACGAAACTTGGTACACATGTGTATCTTGTCAGGACGTACAAAAAAGTCTCTTAGAGCCATGCTCTAAACCCAACAGGAAGTCGGCCATTTTAGATTGAAGTTCATTTGACCTCGATTTTGACGTTTACAGCCTTTGCATTTGATCGAACTCCTCCTAGGGATTTCGATTGATCGGCTTCAAACTCGGTCAGTCTGATCATAAGGCATGTCTGATTTAAAGTTATCAAATTGGTGACTGTCTGAGATTGCTGAAGGGGGGTTACCAGGGGTCAAAGTTCACCTACTCGCCATGAAACATGAAACTCTTATATATCCTGCACAGAAACTCACAGAGACACCAAACTTTCAGTTATTGATCATCAATAGGTGTCCTAAAATACCCTGTGGTGAAATTAGGACATCGCTTAGGCCACGCCCCCTGAGAACAGGAAGTGTCATGTTTTACTGTGAACGGTCGCTATCTTAGCCCTTTGACCTCATCAACATGAAACTGTGTCCAGAGACAGAAGACATGTTGGTGTGTTGTGGATCCAAGCCCTGACCGGCTGCGATGAAGCAGCTGGGTGTGGCGGCGTGGCGAAGTGACCTGTAACGCCGATGCCATACGTTTGCTTCTAGATTCCACATGTTTCGACCGAGCTGCACCAAACTTGGCCTGACTCATCCTGGTGTGATACCTGACAATGCTATGTCATCATATTATGACATCATCTAAGCCCCGCCCCCTCACAATGAATTAGAGAGATCTTCTGTGTAATTACATAATAAACAGTCCATGTTCGTTGTTTGTAGGGCAATGCTGCCCTCTGCTGCCCACTGAAATAGTTTCATTATTTCAGTAATTCGACACCAGAGGGCAGCATTGCCCTACGGAATGACAGTTCAATGTTGAATTAAAGAGGAAAAAATTAAATAATTTGTAATTCTAACACAAAAACTGACAGAGACACCAAACCTTCAGTTATTGATCATTATCTTGTGTCCAATAATATCCAATGGTTAAATGATGACATCACGTAGGCCACGCCCCCTGACAACAGGAAGTCTTGTATTTTACTGTGAACGGTCGATAGCTTCTGCACCAAACTTTGCACGAGTGACCCTGGTGGGATCCCTGACGACCCTGTGTCATCATATTATGACGTCATCTAAGCCCCGCCCCCTCGGAACCGGAAGTGCCGTTTTTTTCCTTGGAAAGCTCCGTTTATGGCTCTCTTGACCTAATCAAGGTGATTCTGTGTTGGATGACAGATAGGAAGTTGGTCTCGCTTGCTTTAAAGTGCCAAGAGTTTTCAATGGCGGCAACGCCGTTCGTATACGTTTGCCTCTACATTCCACATATTTTGACCGAGCTGCATCAAACTTGGCCTGAGTGATCCTGGAGGCTTGCCCGTCGATCCTACGTCATCACATTGTGACGTCATCTAAGCCCCGCCCCCTCGGAACCGGAAGTGCCGTTTTTTTCCTTGGAAAGCTCCGTTTATGGTTCTCTTGACCTAATCAAGGTGATTCTGTGTTGGATGACAGATAGGAAGTTGGTCTCCCTTGCTTTAAAGTGCCAAGAGTTTTCAATGGCGGCAACGCCGTTCGTATACGTTTGCCTCTACATTCCACATATTTTGACCGAGCTGCATCAAACTTGGCCTGAGTGATCCTAGAGGCTTGCCCGTCGATCCTACGTCATCATATTATGACGTCATCTTAGCCCCGCCCCCTCACAACAGGAAGTGCCGTTTTTTTCCTTGGAAAGCTCTGTTTATGGCTCTCTTGACCTAATCAAGGTGATTCTGTGTTGGATGACAGATAGGAAGTTGGTCTCGCTTGCTTTAAATGCCAAGAGTTTTCAATGGCGGCAACGCCGTTCGTATACGTTTGCCTCTACATTCCACATATTTTGACCGAGCTGCATCAAACTTTGCCTGAGTGATCCTGGTGGTATGCCCGTCGATCCTACGTCATCACATTATGACGTCATCTAAGCCCCGCCCCCTCGGAACCGGAAGTGCCGTTTTTTTCCTTGGAAAGCTCCGTTTATGGCTCTCTTGACCTAATCAAGATGATTCGGATGATGAGGTCTGTCATTGCTCGCTTCTGGCTGAACCGTGTGGGCGTGGCCAAACGGCGAATATCAGTCCCTCGCCATATGCATACGTTTGGCTCTAATTCACACATGGATCATCCGATTGGCGCCAAACTGGACATGTATGATCTTTGTTCACCTCTAAAGAGCCCAACGGGATTGAGATGTAATTTGGCTCCACTGCGCCCCCTAAGTTAATACATCGGCTGTATCTCCTCGACGCATCGACCGATCTGCACCAGATTTTTTGACAGTCGTCGGGGAGCGCCGCCGAACGCATTCACGCGTGTCGCCCGGTGGACGGGCGTGGAAAATGCGCGACAGCTTCTGCGGCGGCTAGCGGGCGGCGGTGCTGGAAACTGCGGCGGAGCTCCTGCGGTGGGGAGTTGGCTGCGGCTCTGGAAATCGTGCCAGAGCTTCTGCGGTGGCTGGAACCCCCGCGGTGGCCAATAGGCCGGAGCGGCGCTTGCTGCGAGGGCCGCCCGAGGCTGCTCGCAGCTTTAATTATTCTTATTATTCTTCCACCCAAATGAATTGCCTTTTTGGGGGCTTTATCATATTCAAAAACTCACCAAACTTGGCGGTCGCGACTAGAAAAATTCAAAATTTTGAATTTTAAGGTTGTCGCAAAAATCGCAAAAAAAATTGCTCAACGGCGGCAACTAGCAATTTTCTGTTGACACAATGGTATGAACGTACTTCATCGTAGAGACATGAAATTTGGTACACTTGTAGAGCTCACCAAAAGACTCAGAACTTACATTTAATGTTATTAGCCAACTATCACAGGAAGTCGGCCATTTTGTATTGAACGTCCATTTTTTTCCTCGATTTTGACGTTTACAGCCTTCGTATTTGATCGAACTCCTCCTAGGGATTTCGATTGATCGACTTCAAACTCGGTCAGTCTGATCATAAGGCATGTTTGATTTAAAGTTATCAAATTGGTGAGTTTTGGAGTATGTTGAAGGGGGGTTAGCAGGGGTCAAAGTTCACCTACTCGCCATGAAACACGAAACTCTTATATTTCCTATAAAAAAAACACATAGAGGGACCAAACTTTCAGTGATTGATCGGCATCGGATGTCCTAAAATACCCTGTGGTGAAATGATGAAATCACTTAAGCCACGCCCCCTGAGAACAGGAAGTGTCATGTTTTACTGTGAACGGTCGCTCTCTTAGCCCTTTGACCTAATCAACATGAAACTGTGTCCAGACACAGAAGACATGTTGGTGTGTTGAGGATTCCAACCCTGACCGGCTTTGAGATAGCAGCTGGGCGTGGCGGCGTGGCGAAGTGACCTGTAACGCCGATGCCATACGTTTGCTTCTAGATTCCACATGTTTCGACCGAGCTGCACCAAACTTGGCTTGAGTGATGCTGGTGTGATACCTGAAAATTCTATGTCATCAGATTATGACGTCATCTAAGCCCCGCCCCCTCAGAACAGGAAGTGCTATTTTTTTCCTTGGAAACTTTCATCTATGGCTCTCTTGACCTAATCAAGGTGATTCTGTGTTGGATGACAGATAGGAAGTTGGTCTCGCTTGCTTTAAAGTGCCAAGAGTTTTCAATGGCGGCAACGCCGTTCGTATACGTTTGCCTCTACATTCCACATATTTTGACCGAGCTGCATCAAACTTGGCCTGAGTGATCCTGGAGGCTTGCCCGTCAATCCTACGTCATCACAATATGACGTCATCTAAGCCCCGCCCCCTCGGAACCGGAAGTGCCGTTTTTTTCCTTGGAAAGCTCTGTTTATGGCTCTCTTGACCTAATCAAGGTGATTCTGTGTTGGATGACAGATAGGAAGTTGGTCTCGCTTGCTTTAAAGTGCCAAGAGTTTTCAATGGCGGCAACGCCGTTCGTATACGTTTGCCTCTACATTCCACATATTTTGACCGAGCTGCATCAAACTTGGCCTGAGTGATCCTGGAGGCTTGCCCGTCGATCCTACGTCATCACATTATGACGTCATCTAAGCCCCGCCCCCTCGGAACCGGAAGTGCCGTTTTTTTCCTTGGAAAGCTCCGTTTATGGCTCTCTTGACCTAATCAAGGTGATTCTGTGTTGGATGACAGATAGGAAGTTGGTCTCGCTTGCTTTAAAGTGCCAAGAGTTTTCAATGGCGGCAACGCCGTTCGTATACGTTTGCCTCTACATTCCACATATTTTGACCGAGCTGCATCAAACTTGGCCTGAGTGATCCTGGAGGCTTGCCCGTCGATCCTACGTCATCACATTATGACGTCATCTAAGCCCCGCCCCCTCGGAACCGGAAGTGCCGTTTTTTTCCTTGGAAAGCTCCGTTTATGGCTCTCTTGACCTAATCAAGATGATTCGGATGATGAGCTCTGTCATTGCTCGCTGCTGGCTGAACCGTGTGGGCGTGGCCAAATGGCGAATATCAGTCCCTCGCCATATTCATACGTTTGGCTCTAATTCAAGCATGGATCATCCGATTGGCTCCAAACTGGATATGTATGACCTTTGTTCACCTCTAAAGAGCCCAACGGGATTGAGATGTAATTTGGCTCCACTGCGCCCCCTAAGTTAATACATCGGCTGTATCTCCTCGATGCATCGACCGATCTGCACCAGATTTTTTGACAGTCGTCGGGGAGCGCCGCCGAACGCATTCACGCGTGTCGCCCGGTGGACGGGCATGGAAAATGCGCGACAGCTTCTGCGGCGGCTAGCGGGCGGCGGTGCTGGAAACTGCGGCAGAGCTTCTGCGGTGGGGAGTTGGCTGCGGCTCTGGAAATCGTGCGAGAGCTTCTGCGGTGGCTGGAACCCCCACGGTGGCCAATAGGCCGGAGCGGCGCTTGCTGCGAGGGCCGCCCGAGGCTGCTTGCAGCTTTAATTATTATTACGATTCTGCCCCCCCAAAGAGGCGCCTTTTTGGGGGCTTTATCATATTCAAAAACTCACCAAACTTGGCGGTCGCGACTAGAAAATTTAAAAATTTTGAATTTTAAGGTTGTCGCAAAAATCGCAAAAAAAATTGCTGAACGGCGGCAACTAGCAATTTTCTGTTGACACAATGGTATGAACGTATTTCATCGTAGAGACATGAAATTTGGTACGCTTGTAGAGCTCCCCAAAAGACTCAGAACTTACATTTAATGTTATTAGCCAACTATCACAGGAAGTCGGCCATTTTGTCTTGAACGTCCATTTTTTACCTCGATTTTGACGTTTACAGCCTTCGTATTTGATCGAACTCCTCCTAGGGATTTCGATTGATCGACTTCAAACTTGGTCAGTCTGATCATAAGGCATGTTTGATTTAAAGTTATCAAATTGGTGAGTTTTGGAGTATGTTGAAGGGGGGTTAGCAGGGGTCAAAGTTCACCTACTCGCCATGAAACACGAAACTCTTATATTTCCTATATAAAAACACATAGAGGGACCAAACTTTCATTGATTGATCGTCATCGGGTGTCCTAAGATACCCTGTGGTGAAATTATTTTTTTAAGTAGGCCACGCCCCCTGAGAACAGGAAGTGTCATGTTTTACTGTGAACGGTCGCTATCTTAGCCCTTTGACCTAATCAACATGAAACTGTGTCCAGAGACAGAAGACATGTTGGTGTGTTGAGCATTCCAACCCCGACCGGCTTTGACATAGCAGGTGGGCGTGGCGGCGTGGCGAAGTGACCTGTAACGCCGTTGCCATACGTTTGGCTCTGAATTCCACAATTTCGGGCCCAGCTGCTCCAAACTCACTAGGATGGATCCTTATCCACCCACCGACAGGAATTCATAACAAAATTTGGTGGGCGTGGCCTAATTTCTCTATAGCGACCCCTAGAGTATTTTAAATGAACAGCCCCATGCCATGCTTTATCCTAGAATTACGAAACTTGGTACACATGTGTATCTTGTCAGGTCGTACAAAAAAGTCTCTTGGAGACATGGTCGAAACCCAACAGGAAGTCGGCCATTTTGTATTGAAGGTCCATTTTGGACCTCGAGTTTGACGTTTACAGCCTTTGCATTTGATCGAACTCCTCCTAGGGATTTCGATTGATCGGCTTCAAACTCGGTCAGTCTGATCATAAGGCATGTCTGATTTAAAGTTATCAAATTGGTGACTGTATGAGCTTGCTGAAGGGGGGTTACCAGGGGTCAAAGTTCACCTACTCGCCATGAAACACGAAACTCTTATATTTCCTATACAAAAACACATAGAGGGACCAAACTTTCTGGGATTGATCGTCATCGGGTGTCCTAAAATACCCTGTGGTGAAATTATTTTTTTACGTAGGCCACGCCCCCTGAGAACAGGAAGTGTCATGTTTTACTGTGAACGGTCGCTATCTTAGCCCTTTGACCTAATCAACATGAAACTGTGTCCAGAGACAGAAGACATGTTGGTGTGTTGTGGATTCCAACCCCGACCGGCTGCGATGAAGCAGGTGGGCGTGGCGGCGTTGCGAACGCCGTCAAATTTCGTTTGGCTCTGAATTCCACAGTTTCGGGGTGAGCTGCTCCAAACTCACTAGGATGGATCCTTATTGACCCGCCAACAGGATTTCATAACAAAATTTGGTGGGCGTGGCCTAATTTCTCTATATCGCCCCCTAGAATATTTCAAAAAATCAGCCCCAGGCCATGCTTTATCCTAGAATTACGAAACTTGGTACATATGTGTATCTTGTCAGGACGTACAAAAAAGTCTCTTGGAGCCATGCTCTAAACCCAACAGGAAGTCGGCCATTTTAGATTGAAGTTCATTTGACCTCGATTTTGACGTTTACAGCATTCGTATTTGATCGAACTCCTCCTAGGGATTTCGATTGATCGACTTCAAACTTGGTCAGCCTGATCATAAGGCATGTCTGATTTAAAGTTATGAAATTGGTGAGTTTTGGAGCATGTTGAAGGGGGGTTAGCAAGGCTCAAAGATCCCCTGTGATCGACTGTGTAATACAAAGGGCTTTGTCATGTGTAGGGTAATGCTGCCCTCTGGTGTCGAATTACTGAAATAATGAAACTATTTCAGTAATTTCAGTAATTCGACACCAGAGGGCAGCATTGCCCTACGGAATGACAGAGTTCAATTTTGATCGACTGTGTAATACAAAGGGCTTTGTCATGTGTAGGGCAATGCTGCCCTCTGGTGTCGAATTACTGAAATAATGAAACTATTTCAGTAATTTCAGTAATTCGACACCAGAGGGCAGCATTGCCCTACGGAATGACAGTTCAATGTTGAATTATAGAGGAAAAAATTAAATAATTTGTAATTCTAACACAAAAACTGACAGAGACACCAAAGTTTGAGTTATTGATCATCCTCGGGTGTAGAATAATATCCAATGGTCAAATGATGACATCACGTAGGCCACGCCCTCTGACAACAGGAAGTCTTGTATTTTACTGTGAACGGTCGATAGCTTCTGCACCAAACTTTGCACGAGTTACCCTGGTGGGATCCTTGACGACCCTATGTCATCATATTATGACGTCATCTAAGCCCCGCCCCCTCAGAACAGGAAGTGCCGTTTTTTTACTTAGAAAGCTCCGTTTATGGCTCTCTTGACCTAATCAAGATGATTCGGATGATAAACTCTGTCAATGCTCGCTGCTGGCTGAACCGTGTGGGCGTGGCCAAATGGCGAATATCAGTCCCTCGCCATATACATACGTTTGGCTCTAATTCACACATGGATCATCCGATTGGCGCCAAAATGGATATGTATGACCTTTGTTCACCTCTAAAGAGCCCAACGGGTTTGAGATGTAATTTGACTCCACTGCGCCCCCTAAGTTAATTCATCGGCTGTATCTCCTCGACGCATCGACCGATCTGCACCAGATTTTTCGACAGTCGTCGGGGAGCGCCGCCGAACGCATTCACGCGTGTCGCCCGGTGGACGGGCGGGGAAAACGCGCGACAGCTTCTGCGGCGGCTGGCGGGCGGCGGTGCTGGAAACTGCGGCAGAGCTTCTGCGGTGGGGAGCGGGCTGCGGCTCTGGAAATCGCGCGAGAGCTTCTGCGGTGGCTGGAACCCCCGCGGTGGCCAATAGGCCGGAGCGGCGCTTGCTGCGAGGGCCGCCCGAGGCTGCTTGCAGCTTTAATTATTATTATTACGATTCTGCCCCCCCAAAGAGGCGCCTTTTTGGGGGCTTTATCATATTCAAAAACTCACCAAACTTGGCGGTCGCGACTAGAAAATTTAAAAATTTTGAATTTTAAGGTTGTCGCAAAAATCGCAAAAAAAATTGCTCAACGGCGGCAACTAGCAATTTTCTGTTGACACAATGTTATGAACGTATTTCATCGTAGAGACATGAAATTTGGTACACTTGTAGAGCTCACCAAAAGACTCAGAACTTACATTTAATGTTATTAGCCAACTATCACAGGAAGTCGGCCATTTTGTATTGAACGTCCATTTTTTTCCTCGATTTTGACGTTTACAGCCTTCGTATTTGATCGAACTCCTCCTAGGGATTTCGATTGATCGACTTCAAACTCGGTCAGTCTGATCATAAGGCATGTTTGATTTAAAGTTATCAAATTGGTGAGTTTTGGAGTATGTTGAAGGGGGGTTAGCAGGGGTCAAAGTTCACCTACTCGCCATGAAACACGAAACTCTTATATTTCCTATAAAAAAACACATAGAGGGACCAAACTTTCAGTGATTGATCGGCATCGGATGTCCTAAAATACCCTGTGGTGAAATGATGACATCACTTAAGCCACGCCCCCTGAGAACAGGAAGTGTCATGTTTTACTGTGAGCGGTCGCTCTCTTAGCCCTTTGACCTAATCAACATGAAACTGTGTCCAGACACAGAAGACATGTTGGTGTGTTGAGGATTCCAACCCTGACCGGCTTTGAGATAGCAGCTGGGCGTGGCGGCGTGGCGAAGTGACCTGTAACGCCGATGCCATACGTTTGCTTCTAGATTCCACATGTTTCGACCGAGCTGCACCAAACTTGGCTTGAGTGATGCTGGTGTGATACCTGAAAATTCTATGTCATCAGATTATGACGTCATCTAAGCCCCGCCCCCTCAGAACAGGAAGTGCTATTTTTTTCCTTGGAAACTTTCATCTATGGCTCTCTTGACCTAATCAAGGTGATTCTGTGTTGGATGACAGATAGGAAGTTGGTCTCGCTTGCTTTAAAGTGCCAAGAGTTTTCAATGGCGGCAACGCCGTTCGTATACGTTTGCCTCTACATTCCACATATTTTGACCGAGCTGCATCAAACTTGGCCTGAGTGATCCTGGAGGCTTGCCCGTCAATCCTACGTCATCACATTATGACGTCATCTAAGCCCCGCCCCCTCGGAACCGGAAGTGCCGTTTTTTTCCTTGGAAAGCTCTGTTTATGGCTCTCTTGACCTAATCAAGGTGATTCTGTGTTGGATGACAGATAGGAAGTTGGTCTCGCTTGCTTTAAAGTGCCAAGAGTTTTCAATGGCGGCAACGCCGTTCGTATACGTTTGCCTCTACATTCCACATATTTTGACCGAGCTGCATCAAACTTGGCCTGAGTGATCCTGGAGGCTTGCCCGTCAATCCTACGTCATCACATTATGACGTCATCTAAGCCCCGCCCCCTCGGAACCGGAAGTGCCGTTTTTTTCCTTGGAAAGCTCTTTTTATGGCTCTCTTGACCTAATCAAGGTGATTCTGTGTTGGATGACAGATAGGAAGTTGGTCTCGCTTGCTTTAAAGTGCCAAGAGTTTTCAATGGCGGCAACGCCGTTCGTATACGTTTGCCTCTACATTCCACATATTTTGACCGAGCTGCATCAAACTTGGCCTGAGTGATCCTGGAGGCTTGCCCGTCGATCCTACGTCATCACATTATGACGTCATCTAAGCCCCGCCCCCTCGGAACCGGAAGTGCCGTTTTTTTCCTTGGAAAGCTCCGTTTATGGCTCTCTTGACCTAATCAAGATGATTCGGATGATGAGCTCTGTCATTGCTCGCTGCTGGCTGAACCGTGTGGGCGTGGCCAAATGGCGAATATCAGTCCCTCGCCATATTCATACGTTTGGCTCTAATTCAAGCACGGATCATCCGATTGGCTCCAAACTGGATATGTATGACCTTTGTTCACCTCTAAAGAGCCCAACGGGATTGAGATGTAATTTGGCTCCACTGCGCCCCCTAAGTTAATACATCGGCTGTATCTCCTCGACGCATCGACCGATCTGCACCAGATTTTTTGACAGTCGTCGGGGAGCGCCGCCGAACGCATTCACGCGTATCGCCCGGTGGACGGGCGTGGAAAATGCGCGACAGCTTCTGCGGCAGCTAGCGGGCGGCGGTACTGGAAACTGCGGCAGAGCTCCTGCGGTGGGGAGTTGGCTGCGGCTCCGGAAATTGTGCCAGAGCTTCTGCGGTGGCTGGAACCCCCGCGGTGGCCAATAGGCCGGAGCGGCGCTTGCTGCGAGGGCCGCCCGAGGCTGCTTGCAGCTTTAATTATTATTATTATTATTATTATTATTATTATTATTAAAGAGAAAGAGATTACAGAAATGTTCCCTAAGACAAACCACAGCAGTTGGACAACTGCACATATCAAAGTTTGTGTTGTTTCTTAACACCCAATATATATTGGATTGTTGGATTGTATTGGATTGGTTATATTTAAAATAACCACTGTAGAAATGAAAAAAAAATACTCTTACATACAATACAATGTGATTAAAAAAACAGAAAATGAAATTAAATTCAATTAAAATCAATGTTTGCTGAAAATATGATTTTTATAACAGAAAGGTATGTCAATGTACCTCACAGGGTATGCACTCAATAGCTAGGGCTACTTTTGCAGGATTTGCACAATTAAGCTAAAACTTATCTGCATTGTTGGATTTGGTTTCTCTCATCTTCAATAGTCTGCTATGTGGTGTAATTTTTAAATTACATAGTCAAAACTTAACCACATTAATTTGGGTTATTTTTGTAAGAGAAGAAATGGATCTCATATGTCATTTTCAGAGTCATATGCTATATGTTTAGTTACTAAGCTAAATATTTAACTCCAATCTATATATTTAATTCCAATTTAAATTTAGCAACAAAGTAAATATTTTGTTAGTAGCAAAATCTTTAGCTTGCAGCTAAATATTTAATTACAGACTACATATGTAGTCTACTAATTTAGCAAAATGTCTTGGCACCTTTGTACCATATTTTGGCACATAAGGTGCCAAACCCTTATGTGCCAAGGTTTAGCTTGCTAAGTATTTAGCTAATAGCTTGCTGAGTATTTAGCAAGCTATTTAGTTATCGTCAAATATTTTAAGCAAAATGCTCAGCTTCACATAAATATGAAGCAAAATGCCTATCTTCAAAAATTTGTTTGAAGCTAAGTTTTTATTTAAGAAGCTAGATATTTAGTTACACACTATTTTTTGCTCTTAGCAGGATAAATATTTAGCTTATTGCCTAAATATGTTGTTTGCTGTAAAACATTTATGGTAGTTGGTTAACTACATATTCAACTTGCTAAATAAATATTTAGCATCGGTGTAAATATTTATTTAGTCTGAGTTAGTGGTTATGTTATAAACATAAGTGAACATAACATTCAGTTATGTTCTCAAAGCAATTTGATCTTATATTTTTCTAAATAAATATTTGCTTTGAAGCTAGTTAGCTCGCCAACTAAATATTTAGTTTGAAACTGTAACATTTATAAATAAATGAATAACATCGTTAAAATATGACGTTGAAAAATTTATCCCAATTTTTTTCTCTCTTATGACTAAATTAAGCAAAATTATTTATTTTAATTTTTAACCAGCTCTCCATATAAACGTCTGTAGCGGTTTGGTGACCAATCAATGGACCAAAACCGAGGTTAAAAGTAGGTCCAAAAAGCACACTACTTTTGTTTATTTTCTCTCCATAGTCGCTGTATAACGTTGATGTATGAATGACACTGGTAGTCCCGATTAACTAAAATATTACTGGCGCAGGATCAGGAGCTAGACCGCACCCTGCCTTCTTGTGGCGCATGCGCGAAGGCAGCATTTCCGGGTACGACATGTAATATGAAGAGGCTGGTGTACTAGTGAGGCATCGTTAGAACGCTTAAAAAAACCCAATGATTCCTATATGTCCAGTGGTCTCCTTCACCTATGGTGAGTATCATTAAAAGCTTGGACATTACTTAGGCTGATTTCTTCTGACCTATGGTTGTCTAAAAGCTACTGAGCATCACGAATAAACAAGCTAATGGCTAGTCCTTGAAATGCGCTCATCACAGCCTGCTGTGTCTGTCCTCTGCAGTGCCCAGCCGGCTTGGTGAAGATGCCAAAATGGCTACCGGCAATTATTTCGGATTTACGCATGGCGCCGCAGCTCAGTACAGGTAAGGAACTTGTAGATTTTTAGCTGTTTGACACCAACACACCTCTTTATGGTATTAACTGTGAATTTATGCATGATTTATGTAGCCTGGGTGATTTATCCCCAGTGCTACCATTGTCCCAACTGGGGGAGGGGGCGGTTGTCCTTCTGCGTATTTGGAGGAAAGCCAAAGTTGAGATTTGAATTGTACTCTGCGTTAACTAATATATTGCACCCTCCGATAAATCCAAAATGCATGTTTCCACGCCAGAGACTAAATAAACCGGAGAGTCCCGTTTATATAGCTGTTAATTATTAGATGTAATGCATTTTATTTCCACGCTAAAACATTCAATTATGTTGTCAAAGCAAATTTGATCTTAGCTTTGTCTGACATGCATAGCTGTCAATAGAGCTGAAAGGAATCCAGCTCAGCAAAACATGTTAGAGTGAAGGATCTGGCTCTGATACAGATGCATTCTGATAAAGATGAGTTGCATCTGTATGAGAACATCTAACAAAAGGTCACATCTAAAACCTTCTTCTGCAAAAGTGCAAAGCTTTTAATAATGCTTAGTTAAAAAATGAGAAGGTGATGGAAAAAGGTCTGGACTAGTTTCATGTCCCAAAGTTTTGTATTAAAACCATATTCCAAATAATTTTTAAAAAGTGGTCATTTCTGAGAAGAGGGACAGAACATTTCTGTTGGATAAAGCACAGAATTTGAATACAATATACACAAAATATGATTTCTTCAAATAACTGAAGAAACTAGCCTGGGGAATGTCAGCATAACAATGTATGTTTTCATGGTGTTCGATAAATATTTCTTATTTTAAACTATGTAGTAGGTGGATGTTGTCTGTAAAAGCCCTTATCATATTTGCATACACAAGCTTGTGGAATAATTACAATTTCTTTGGGAAAATCTGAACCCATTCTGTTTCTTATCTCTAGAATAGATCATGGATATTACCATTAAATGTTGAGCAGACACTTTTTTTTAGTGTGTAGAATAAGTGTTGGTTCAGCTTTAAGGGCATGATTACTGCATTTCACAAAATATGTAATAATTTTAAAAACAGCAATTGAATATTTTGCCTTAATACATTTTGCTTACATTCATGTCCAAATAAAATGTTAAATCAGGGAATGAATTAGTGAAAGAAATAGATTAATATTCCTGGTTCTTTAAACCTTAGAGATCAGCAGCGTTTTTCTGAACATTGTCCACTTTTATCACAAGCCTTTACCTTCCTTTCTTCTGAAATGTACCCAGAGGAGGCCTAGGTTAGCATCCTGATTGTGCCTTGTCTACACATTTTGTTATATCAAATCTCTTTATGTTAATACTAATTTTGTAACATTATAAAATCTTTTGAATCCTTTTTACTTTTACTTATAGAATAAAAGTTTCACAAGTAATGGAATATGTTTTGTGTCATAAGTTTAAAATGATCCAGTTTAAGTGGGACAACTACTTCTATGAGCTTATTCAGGGTTAGGAAGATTTCTTAGAATGACTCTAACCTCTTAGTCAAGCAACATTTTACATGCTTGGTCTAAAAGAGATGGAGAAAAGAAACCCATCATAGCTAAATATGTGAATTACATGAGACCTGGCACTGACTTTAAACAAAGACGGTTCTTCAATTTATTCTTGCATGCGAGAAGCGAGACATCAGCATATTAACATCCTAGTCTGGGTCGAACACAACCAGACCTATTACCAAGTTTTATACACAGTTAAGACACACCACAGTAGACGTTACTTAATACTGACCTCCACCAAACTGAATAATTGAGGTCCCAGATGATTTTATTGCACCCTTCTGCTTGAAGCAACAACTTTATCTGATCTGCTTTGTTCTTAAGCTGTCATTTCATCAACATTCCTCTCAGTAGAAACTACAACTCAGGCAAGCCCATAAGTTTTCACACACATGAAGAAAGATAAACATACTTATTTTCCTCAACAGACCCCAAGAGTTCTCAAACCAGACACCACATTAAGATGAACAACAGAAACAGAATTGGGACAAAGGGCATCCTGGCAGAGGCCAAACTCAATGCTGTGCTGAGAATGCAGATTCAGCTCTTGCTTTCTTTATACAGGCCCTATAGATGGCCCTATAGAGCGTCCCTGGCAACTTTTTTTCTGCAGCAACCCTCGACCAAGAGGTCACAGATCTGGTTAACATTTCAGGATGAAAGCTGCACTGCTCGTCCTCTGTTCAAAGAAAGGTTGGCCCCTTACTTCCAACTTACCCAAAGAGACTGATAAGCTTAAGCTCTTGATAGTTGGAGCACACTGCTGAGTGATGTTGAAGAGACATGCCAAATATGACAGCCTCAAAATTCCCAGAGCCTTCAGTATCTTGTGATGTATCTTGTCCACTGGCACCCTGTTGTTTGGATGTTAAGATCCTGGAGACAGAGTAGCGAGCACCAGAATCCTAGGTGTTCAGCAGCTTTTCAGCAAGTGATTGATTGGGGATCCAGCCCATCAACTGCTCTTACTCCACTGTGTCTGTTCAAGCCCACATCATCACAGCCACCCTCCTGGACATTCTAGAGTTCTTCATGCTTCTTTGTCACTATCTGCGTGACAGATGTCACGCAGATAGTGGTAGTATTTTCATCTATTCCAGCTGCTCAACATTTTTAAAGGAAGCATAGCCAATATGATCCAGGAGTACTTTCTATGCTATAGAAAAAGTAAAAGATTTTTTGGCAGTACTGTCTCCGTTAGTCGCTCAATCTAGGATAGAACTACAGCTAAACAGATGAGCTCTGGGCCAGTGGGTTGAAGAAGATTTCAGTCTTCTCCTTATGTCAGAGTGCTGGATTTGTTTCTTATTGATATACAGTACAGACCAAAAGTTTGGACACACCTTTTAATTCAATGAGTTTCCTTTAATTTCATGACTATTGACATTGTAGATTCACACTGAAGGCATCAAAACTATGAATAACACATGTGAAAATACGCGCTAAACAAAAAAGTGTAAAACAACTGAAAATAGCCCTTATATTCTAGTTTCTTCAAAGTAGCAACCTTTTGCTGTGATTACTGCTTTGCACACACTCTGCATTTTCTTGATGAGCTTCAAGAGGTAGTCACCTGAAATGGTTTTCTCTTCATAGGTGTGCCCTGTCAGGTTAATAAGTGGGATTTCTTGCCTTATAAATAGTCCTGAAAATAAAGAAAACCCATTGAATTAGAAAGGTGTGTCCAAACTTTTGGTCTGTACTGTATATTTGTGTTGGACCGAACAACCTGAATGTGATAGCTTGAGGATTTGGCTCATGATGTACATATTTCTTGTTTTTTAACCCCTTGTAGCAGTCAGCTTTCTTTCATCTGGACTGATCTGAGGAGTTGGACAAGGTCACTGAGTCACAGCTTGCTGCATTCTAGCATCACCTATATTTGACTTTGTGATTTAGATTTTCGAGAACCCTATGTGAAATGTTGACCTTAGCCATCCAACAAAAGACAACAATTTCTCACTGAGAAGCTTTTTAATCACCTTTGTGACCAAATTACTAATAACATTTGTGTCTTGACCTGCTGAAAAACAGGCCTTTGGTTATTAGTCTAGGTCAGGCATGTCCAAAGTCCGGCCCGGGGGCCAATCATGGCCCGCGGTCAGATTTCATATGGCCCGCAGCTTCGGTCTTATAATGTATTATTTATGGCCCGCCTGCACTGTCAAACAGAATAAATAAATCATAAAACTTGAAACTGTAATTCCTCCTTTCACCAAATGGTGGCAGCACCACTTTAATACTATCAGTCTGCCTTCGTGCAGCGAACCCCTCTCCACTCATTTCTGCCATGGCCACTGCAAAGAAAACAAGTTAACAGTGAGGGCCGCCGCTTTCAAGAGAGATGGGAATTACAATACTTCTTCACTGAAAATCAAAGCAATTGTGCTTGTCTAATTTGTGAGACGGTTGCCTTGTTCAACGTAAAGAGACACTAGCAGACTAAACATGCTAACGCATACAACAAGCTAACAGGGAGTGACCGTGCTGAAAAAGTGAAGCAGCTCCAAGCTGCACTGGCATCACAACAGCGATTCTTCACGCAGGCCTGAGTCAAAAGAAAATACCACCAAAGCAAGCTACGAAGTGGCCATGTTAATAGCTAAACATGGCAAACCTTTTACTGAAGATACTTTTATCAAAGACTGTGTTATGAAAATGGTGGAGAACATTTGCCCTGAGAAGAAGCAAGAATTTGCGAATGTTTGCCTGGCACGTAACAGTGTGGCACGGAGAGCTGAGGACATGAAATTGAGTATTTTGAACGATAACCGTCTGTCACTATCAACAGTGAAAAGCCAAAAGAACATTTATGCACTTGGATTTATGGCCCTTATTTTTATTAAACTCTTAAGTAAGATTTGGTTATTACTGTGTTGATGTTATGAACCTGTAGATGTGACACAAACTATTACTTTCTGAAAGATATTGTAAATGACAAGAGCAAAATTAACTTGTTTTAAGATTTAATAATAACAGACAACTTTGCATTACTTATAACTCCTGTTTAAAATGTTCTTGAGGCAAAGATATTTTTAAACTCATGTAAATTTAAGGTATTTCATACAGTTTGTTCAATGTTATCTGACTCTCCAGATATGAAAGAAAAGCAGAATTTGTGTTTTTAGAGTTGTTCTCATCTGCCTGAGTGGCTTATATTTGTTTTTTTTGTCATTTGAAAGATAAAGATAATTGTGACAATGAAAATTGTTTTATAACAGAGTGTATTTGCATGAAACTTTTGTAGTTAAAAAATGTCCGAACAAACTATTGGCCCCCAGGCATCTTCACTTGATCAAATCTGGCCCTCTTTGCAAAAAGTTTGGACACCCCTGGTCTAGGTTAACTGGGTGTAGTAAACTACAACGGCCAGAAGAAGGCAGTGACATTGACCCTTGTCGTGGATTTAGTTTTTTGGCTCAAGGAAGTCTAAAAGCAAGCCAAAAAAATGGCAAGATTGAAATTTCTGTGAGCCTGACTGGAAAGGAAGACTAAATGTATGAAAGAATGCTGCAAGCTAAAGAAATGTTAGCAAGCACAAAAGGGAAGTTTGACTGTAGGAACAGAATAGATGTGCTCAGTCATCTGAAAGCTGCAGTAGTCAGGTACTTCAGTACCTGACTTTGAAAGCCCAGCTGTTAGAAAAATGAAAGATTGAGGATTTTAATAAGTGTGCAGACAACTCTGAGATGTCTTTCAGCTCTATTATGAGCAGGCTTCCTGGTGACACTTAAAGCACCAAATGGCCCATAGCTGGTAACACTTGGATACTTTTAGCACCCTGTCGTTATGGAACAGCTGAAGTAAACTGGAGACCTCTGGGTTTCTCTGTCAGCTATGTCTCTTTTAGTATTACGTGGTTCTGTGTTTGAAGCTAACCTTCTACCCTGTTGTCCTTCCAGCCAGCAGCCAGCTGCAGGGGTAGCATACACTCATCCCACCACTGTGGCCAGTTACACAGTTCATCAGGCACCGGTGGCAGCACACACTGTTGCAGCAGCCTATGCACCCACTGCAGCTGCCGTTGCTGTGGCAAGACCTGCGCCTGTTGCCGTGGCAGCTGCAACTGCTGCCGCTTATGGAGGATACCAGCCAACCCATACTACCAATGATTATGGCTACCCACAACGCCAAGCGGAGGTCCCGCCACCCCCTCCACCAGTCACCTCACAGAATTACCAGGTACCCAACACACATGTCCTCTTTCTGGGATACCTGTGTTGTTGATGTGATGGATACCAGAGGAATTAAATTATTGAGCTTTTAAATTTCCAAAATACAAGAACTGCATTTAAGTTTGATGCACTTGCATAAATGTTTTGTCTTTTATGTTTTCAGATATTCAAATACAGTAGGTTCACCCCCAGATAGGTCACTCTTCCACAGGGTTTCATTTGTCCTTTTTGGGGTTGCTTTAATACAGACTTTCATATTCCAACCATCAGATTTTTCCAATTCCAATAAGGAACTTTTTATATTCAGAGTTGGATATGGCTAACAACATTTCTCTGATATTAGACATTTCTCTGGGAACAAGAAAATAAGCAACCAGACTTGAAATTCAGATTTTCTTTGCAGGACTCTTACTCATATGTTCGCTCCACGGCTTCAGCTGTAGCTTATGACAGTAAGCAGTACTACCAGCAGCCTTCTGTCACAGCAGCTGTTGCTGCTGCACAGCCGCAGCCCAGTGTTGCAGACTCTTACTACCAGACAGGTATGTTTTAAGATGCTCCTTATGTACATTTCTCTATGTATAATGCTTGTTTGATCACCCCTGAAAATGTATATTCAGCAATTTCTTCATGTAAGCTACACACTTGTTTTCTTTGCTGACCAGAGATGATTGTTTGAGCTCTCCATCACTGTAATTGAATCCAAGTAAAGAGAAATTGCTTAAGTTAGAAATCACCTCAGTGCTTCACTATAGCATAGCTGGGACAGTTTCTTTCCAACCATTTTGTATATTGTGAGCATTTTTTTCAGTAATACTCAGCAATTTGCTCTTTCTTTCTAGAAGAGAAAGCAACAGTCTCTGGTTTTAGTTTTTTACTAGCTGTGTTTCCATTACAAAATGTGCGCAAATCTGTGTCTCTTTTCTGCCGATGTTGAAAAACACAATTTAGCAATTGTGGTTTTTCCACAATTGGAAATAAGACATGAAATTAAAATCACACATAAATAAGCTTTACTTGATAGGTCATTAATAATCACAACAGCGATGAATGTAAACAGTTACATGAAATATATTCATAATTCAGCTATGGGGCTAAAGATTAAAGCTGATCTGATAATCTTGACTTCAGGTATACATTAAACTTTTATTACTTTTTTTGTGTAGCTCCCAAAGCTGTATATAGTCAAGGTGTAACATCCTATACCCAGAGCCAACAGAATCGCCAGGTTACTGTCATCAAGCCAGCTGCTGCCAGTCCAGCTTCATCCACCTTCTCCATCTTCCCGGTGACCTCCACTGTTCAGCCAGTGGCAGCTGCAGCGGCTGCAGCCTCAGTTGTTCCCTCTTACTCCCAAAGCCCAACATACAGCACCAATGCTGTCACCTACTCTGGTAAATGATTGTCAGTTTGGATTTTATGCAATTTGTCTGGGTAAAGACGATTCTCTGACCTGGTTTTCCACAGCCATAAACCCCTAAGAAAGAGATGGTCAAAAGAATAAATTTACACTGTTATATGAACTGCACACAGACTTCTTTTCATTGTGTCAAAGTGTCATTTTGTCAGTGTTGTCCTATGAAAAAATATACTTAAATGTCTTCAGAAATGTGAGGGGTGTACTCACTTTTGTGATACACTGTATATTCAGGGCATTGGAACCTGTTAGTATAAAAAAATGCATATGTATTGGAAACAGTACTGTTTTCCAGTTTTCTTTCAGTAGCTGTTTCCAATTTCAGTATAATCAGAAAATGTAAATTCTTCTAGATACTAATTTAAATCAAAATCAGTGGAAACTGAGGTATTCATCTTTCCCTACTTTAGCTCATAACTTTACACAGCATCCCCTCCACCGAGCATTCAAATATTGAAGTGCAGCTGGAAGTTTAAAAATTGCAAAGATTCTAGTGAACATCCAACAATAAAATCTGAAGCATAATACTAATTGCTTCAGAATTTGAGTAACATTACAACTCGGGCAAAGCATCTTAAAGCCGAAAACTCAAAACTATAAGTAAAGCTCCTGTATCAGCAGTGGTGAGGTAGTAAACATGCTAGATGGCATAAGCCCACTTTATCGCAATTACATATTTTTCTGATATCATGCAGCCTTAGATGAGTCTGAGTAGTTTTTGAAAGTAACACAACAACTGAATCTCATTTACAAACTTCAAACTATAAAATAAATACAACCAACTCTTCTTGTCACATATTCCTGTTTCTGAATAGGTGCTGAGATGGCTAATTGGTTCTACCTCTAATTTTAATAATGATTATTAATTGTCACACTGTAATATTTTTTTTATCTTTGTGAAAGATATGTCTCCAAATTTACCTTCAACTTTTTTCTTACTACTGCTTTTCTGAAATTTTACCATCTTGACAATGTTAAGAGGTAGTTTTGGTATTATAAAATGAATTTGACATCATTGTATCAAAATAGGAACAAATTGGAATGAATGTAATTGAATTGGAGTCTGTATTCTAGAATCTGAATTGATTTTATATTTTTCTGTAAGATGAAATGCTTAGATGTGACTTTTGAAGTGAATTTGTGTATTTAAAAAAAGCATTGAATCCTACAGTAAATGAAAAGACTTCAAGATTTTTTATTTATTTATGTATTTTTTTGACTAGGAACATCATACTCGGGCTATGAAGCAGCTGTGTACTCAGCAGCCTCCAGCTACTACCAGCAGCAGCAGCAGCAGAAGCAGGCAGTTGCAGCAGTGGCAGCAACAGCTGCCTGGTCAGGAAACACTTTCCCTAAGAAACCCACATTCCAGAGTAAGCAGCTTCGACCCAAGCAGCCACCCAAGCCCACTCAGATACACTACTGTGATGTCTGCAAGATCAGCTGTGCTGGCCCACAGGTAAGCTCACTGAAAACAGACTGTATGGTCGCCACAACATAGAACATGAATAAGAAACTCACCTTAACTTTGCGGCACAGATTTATTTTTCTCTTACAAGCCTCCTTTTATTTTTTTTGTGCTACTTACAATAATTGTCAACCTAGACTAGTTAGAGGAGTGGGCTTGTGTAGCTTAAACAGATTTTTTTTTCTTAATCAATTTTTTAATTTGTAGCAGTGTTAGTTCACTTGGGGTTCCCAAGAGCCCAAGTAGAAGGCAGTTGGACTTTTAAAATTTTTTTAATGTGTTTCACCTCTGATCCAAAAGGCTTCTTCAGATCTGAATATGATTGGAAGTAACAGGTGTAAAATCAGAATAATCACACAATAATGACAATGATATTAGTGACTTTGGTAGTTAAAATCACTAATGGAGCAATTGGAAAATGGGAGTGGATGTTGGAAAATTAAATATCATCATCTGGCAACATCCTCTGTTTAATGTCTGAAGCATATGTGCTTCAGATGTGCTTCTCAACCACCTATGGGTGGTTGAAAAGCTACTCCAGCATTCCACTCTGGTAAGACCAGAGTTGATGAAATACTGAAGGTCAATAGATTGAGTTGATGTTTGAGTGTGGAAGGCTTCTTTTATTTAGAACAAAATACTATTTTTTTTTCCATATAGAGAGGTAAGCTCAGACCTATTCACACACCTTGCAAGTTTTTGTATTTGAGGCCTATTTCATGAGTTTATTTTTTAAGATAATTCTGTTGAAGTATGTTTGAATGTCTGACTTTTATTTGTTTATTTTCATAGAAGTTTCATTCATTATTACTCTTCCTTTGTCAGATTCAAGTTATTTCTGTGACCATTGTGGGTTTTTCTTTCATTAACCGAGGGGTACCTGTAATTTTGTCCACATGTAAATCCCGCAAGGCCGACATTTATTGATTTATTGATGCTCTGAAGGAACAAACTGAAGAAAGTAATAAAAGTAACATTTTTGATAATACTGTGAGTTTTGTTATTAACATTAATTGAAATTTATTGACACATTGATAAATCAAATCTCTGGTCACAACTTAAAAGTTTTAACAATAAGTGCACACACCTAGTTAACAGTGTTGTCTATATGCTAATACTAAAAATAAACAAACAAAAGCAAAAAAAACAAAACAATTCCCAGTCATTTTCTCCATCCCACCATTAGACTTATAAAGAGCATTTGGAAGGCCAGAAGCATAAGAAGAAGGAAGCAGCACTGAAAGTGTCGCAGGGCAGCAGCAGCACCGCTTCAGGAGGGGCGCTGGCCCGGAACGCTCAGAACCAGCTTCGCTGTGAACTTTGTGATGTTTCGTGCACTGGAGCTGACGCTTATGCCGCCCATATTCGAGGAGCCAAGCACCAGAAGGTTTGGATGTTGGGACATAAACCAACACTGTGTCTACTTGGAACTTGGAAAAGGTTTCACACAGACCTTCATTTCTCATTTCAAATGCTGAATTCTTCTTGCAGGTTGTGAAACTTCATACCAAACTTGGAAAGCCGATTCCTTCCACAGAGCCCAGTATGATCCCTCAGACATCAGCCTCAGGTGCTTCTGCTACTGGCAAGACCTCCCTTAGCAGTTCCAGCACTTCCAGCTCTTTGTGTCTGTCTTCCAACTCTTCCTCCAGCTCTAGCGCCCCCTATCTGAAAGGTGTCAACATAACCAGCAGCAGTGTGGTTACCAAGAATCCACTGGCCAGCAATCTCTCTGTTGCCAGTTCTGCAGCACCTGGCAAGAAAGTCAACACTCCGAAGATTAATTTTGTTGGTTGGTAAACTTTCTTCATTTTTCCTTTAATTATAAAATATTTACACTACAGGAGAACCAATTTCCTTTAAAATAGTGTTTCTCAACCTTTTTTGGGCCAACGCCCCCATGTCCATTATCCCTTACCATCAAAAAATTTGTAGGCTTCTTTGCACTGAATATTATTTTATTATTAATATTTTTATCACTATTGTTGATGTTTTGATTTTTATGGTTGTTTCTGTATTTATCATCAAAAATAATTTCCCAGAGAACAAGGAAACCATGTGAATAAAAAATATTTTTACAGGCATCTGCGAAAAATGCAATGAATGGACATTCAAGTTAAAATCAGTAGGCCTAACAGCAGCCAATCAGAGTGGAAAAAAAGTATTCTTGTTCTGTGCCACTTTCTGATGTTAGTTGTTAAATCTTTCACAAAATGACCAGATAAAAGATGTACAACACATACCAGTTAAACTTTAAACTATTTGCAAAAAACTGTGCTCTGCAACATTAAAACATGGACGGAACTGCAAACATATCAATCATAACTTCTCTTCAGTGTTTCTGTGAGTTTCTTGTTCTGCAGCTCTGTGCTGCCTTCAGGAGAATGGGACATCAGAGTATCTTCCATAAAATTTCACCCACATGGCATTTACTGTGCAAACCAGAGCTTTCAGTGAAAAAGTAAAAGTTCCACATCCTTTTAATTCTATACAAATATGGGATAGAAATATGGATTATATCTTTATATAGACCTGACTATTGATTTATAGATTAATAGTTTCCTGGACAGAAATTACAAAGAACAAGGCTGGTTCTTAATTAAATCCTAATGAGTCAAATTGAAAGTGTCATGGAGTCACCAGCCTCATGACATTGACACTGTCATGAAAAATAATATTGAAGAAATACAGTACAGACCAAAAGTTTGGACACACCTTTTAATTCAATGAGTTTCCTTTAATTTCATGACTATTGACATTGTAGATTCACACTGAAGGCATCAAAACTATGAATAACACATGTGGAAATATGCACTAAACAAAAAAGTGTAAAACAACTGAATATAGCCCTTATATTCTAGTTTCTTCAAAGTAGCAACCTTTTGCTGTGATTACTTCTTTGCAAACACTCTGCATTTTCTTGATGAGCTTCAAGAGGTAGTCACCTGAAATGGTTTTCTCTTCATAGGTGTGCCCTGTCAGGTTAATAAGTGGGATTTCTTGCCTTATAAATAGTCCTGAAAATAAAGAAAACCCATTGAATTAGAAAGGTGTGTCCAAACTTTTGGTCTGTACTGTATATATATAATATAAAATCTAATTAAAAACAGAAATAAGTGATAAGGTCCTTACTGTTATTGTCTGTAAAATATATTTCTTAGTACTAGATGTGGTCTCAACAAACTCATGGCACTTCAACATTATTTTACCTTTTGTCTGAAAATAGTCTCTGTTTGTTCTTGCTATACTGTCCTTTCTGTATTAATTATTGCTCGTAAGGTCTTGCCATACCAATTTATTTTGCTGTATTTACTTTAGTTTCTTAGTTTATTCTTCAATTTTGTTCTTCATTCATTTCCATGTAGTTTTCTTTGATTAGTATTATCCTCTCTTGGTTTATTGCTATGTCCTCTTTAGTTTCTTTCCTGTTGCTAGTTTTATTTTACAGTTTTTATTAACGCTCACCACCAGTAAATTTCACTCATTCACCTGCTGCACCGCCTTATCATGCTGTGTTTCAGATCATGTGTTGATTTGCCACTCATTGTTTGTGTTTATGCCCTAATTCACATCTAGTTCGTTGCTTCATTCTATGTACTGGTTTTGATGTTTCAGAGTTTTGCGCAATGTGCGCGTCGTTTTTTGTTTGTTTGTTTTTACCCCAAACAAACGAGTAGTCGGGGAGCGTATCGATGGAGAAAAGCAGACTGACGTAAGCTTTTTAAAACAACGGAAAAAATCCCGGTATACAGATGATTAAAATTGAATAAAAGTGCTGTGGTGCTAGCGTTTCATACCTCATCACTTTTAGCACCGATGTTAACTTTATAAAATAAACGCTCACTATTTTGGTATTACCCATGGAGGGAGTTCTTTATTTAAATTTGTTCATTTTTCTGAGTGATACACAGTGAGGGTATCGTGATTTTAGTTGCATAAAAGAGATATTCCGTTGTCCTTCCATGGAAGCGTGCAGCATCCAGACGGACAATAAAACATGTTTTAATATAAGTTGCTGCTTTGACATGATCACAGCACTGCCAAAACATATGTACAAAAATCCTCAATAAAACATAAAATATTTGAAAATCAGACACCAGACAAGTGAATAACAGCAACGTCATTAGTCGGTGTAACGCTGAACTGATGTGGTGACGCTACCAGGAGCGCGGAGCTGCGCCAAGAAGCTAACAGAAACACTGAAGAGAAGGAGAGCTACCATCGATACAGTTGCAGCCAAGCATGTTTTAATGGTACACAGTACCGTTTTAGCAAGTTGCTCAAAGTCTGAACTGGTATTGTTGTGCATTTAAGGTGTAAAGTAAAGCAAACGCGCCTCAAAGGAATCCCAGCACCCCCCTTTTGTAAAAATTTCCGCCACCGCCCCCTGCCGTCCTCTGAGTGCCCCCCGGGGGACGGTACTGCCCCCGTTGAGAAACGCTACTTTAAAACACTCGCCATTCCAATCAGTCTTTCATCTATACTATGCAGCTTGACTCCAAAATCCGACCGGAGTGACTTTAGCTCTTCCAACACTTCAGCTATGCTAGCCATATTAGCGTCCTCACCGCAAATTGGACTCGGTGTTGTTTTGGTGGCTGTCTTGCATCTTCTTGAAAAAATTTCACATTGTTTCACAGACGAAGCTTTAGACATATCAAAAGGAAATTTCAAACACTGCCCTAGGAGTTATTCACTGTGCTGCCGTCCCGGATTTCGGTCACGTGACCCCCCCAGAAGAGGGTTGGATATTTTGATAAATGAATTGTTGAAATAGGTTGGAGAACATCAAAGTATTTAAGAAATGAAAAATGCAGCGAGAATTTTAAGATGCGAGAATGCATTCTTCTTAAGGCCCGGCATACTTCATACAAAGTGCTGAAATTGGTTTTTATTGACGTAGTTGTGTGACGAAAACTGCTTCACTTTGTTCGCAGAGAGGCATCTTCTTCCTGAAGTCGACACCATGCCTGGGTCAAACTATTTCAACAGAGCTCTGTACAAAGTGTTCTGTGATTGGTTAGAAGTTTGTTGCTGTGCTTTATGCAGAAGTGTGCTCAGACAGCAATGTTTATTTATGTTCTATTAGTTCTCTCTTCCACTATCCGGTTTTTGTATCTGCAGGAGAAATGAATTCCTTTGAGGAACTTTTATCTGACTTGTTGAGGAATTATGTACATTTGTTTGTTATTTACTAAATAACTCCTATAAAAATAAGACTGCTGAATGTTTAATAATTGCTGGACAGAAACTGTAACAATGTTGTTCAGAGAGGAGGCTGTCTGCAGAAAAGTGTGGCGCTTTCTCTGTGAACGTTTCATAACAGCAAAACAGAAGAAGCTGGGGTTTGGGGACCCCGGAGGTAGAGGTGTGACACATACAGAAGTGGGAGCGGTGTCACCCAGGTGGTCTGTGACGTTGTATGAAAGGTGTGTGCCAATATGAACGTACCACAGCCACATGACTGAGTGTCAACTGTTGGGCTTTGGATGGAGTATGCCGTAGTCTCTAAGAAGAACGCGCTTCATTGTCTTTCAAATAAAAGGAATGCAGTGAGAATGCATTCAATCAGTGAGAAGGCATTCTTCATTCTCACTAATTAAAAAATAATAATCTACACTTGTCCTGCCTCCTAATTATCTGCAATAATGCAGAAAAGGTCTGACTGAGCTGGTTCAAAATGTCCTGCTTCCCAATATGTGTATCTTTCATTGTTTCAGTAAATTCATCATTTATGGAGATTTCATTTCCAACAACAACTCGGTATAAACATAACTAATACAAAGAAGTGTAATTAAATACATTTTGAAAATATTTCTTATGTTTTCTCATTGGATACAGTTTTGGATGTTCAGTTCATATTTGATGTTTTGTAAATTTCAGCTGGAAGTAAATTACAGACGACAGGAAAGATGGAGGAGATGAGAGAAGAAATCAAAGGCGATACTTGTAAGCCGGCCGCACCCTCTTCTGCTTCCCCAGATGCTAAGGCTGATCTCTGTGATTCTCTGTCCACATCGGCACTTATTGCTTTGCAGAGTGACGTCCAGCCTGTTGGTCATGACTATGTGGAAGAAGTAGGTGTTTATAAAGAAATGCTTATGCATAACCAACCTACACTTGTGGTTTTTATGTGTGTTGGCTCAGAGTGGATTTTGTGAATGTTTTCCTGCAGGTCAGAAATGATGAAGGCAAAGTCATTCGTTTTCACTGCAAGCTGTGTGAATGTAGCTTCAACGATCCCAACGCAAAGGAAATGCACCTGAAGGGACGGAGGCATCGCCTCCAGTATAAGGTTGGTGGCTGGCTAACTTTGCTGCAGTGAAATTTTGCTTCAATCTCTGCAAATTCCTGGAGAATTTAAATTTGACTCAATGTATGAAGATGATTAAGGACTACAAAAGCATTGCCTATTGACTGATTAAAACTAGTTTGTTCACATCAAACAAATTACAAGAACAGTAACTTAAGTTATCGGAACAGCTGAGCCATTGTCAGATCACAGCAGGGTTTCCCCCAGAAAACTTAAGCCCCGTGGTCGGGGTGCCGAAGCTGGGCGCGGAACGCCAAGGTCGTCCATCGTGTTTTTGTATTAAAAGATGTGATGAAGTAGACAGGAAAATTAAAAATATTACGGAGTATTTATATATTACTGGAACACATCACAAGTAAAATGCTATCTAAACCCATAACTAGTCTTAAAAACATCAATTCCAAAAATACAATTAAAATGAATATGAATTATTTGCACTGTTTAATCCAAATTAAGTCAGCTGCTCCATCAGGCCCCCCATGGTTTCAGGGTGCCAGGGCTAATATTTTAACACAGACCACAGATGCAAATGAAACATTTGTTTATTGAGATTATCAGTGCTGCTAAATTTGATGTAATTGTTTCAGCATACAAAAATTAAAATATTTTAAATTAACATTTAAATGTAAAATTTTAAGGAGCAGGCATGTTTACTTTGTATAAGCTCAAAGAACAATATTCATAGTTACATTGTTTTGTTACCATAGTTACAGTCTGATGCTATGAGTTTAATCTTTGAGTTTGAGCTCTGTTTGTTCATAAATACAAATTAGTAAACTGCAATTATAACGTGTTTCTTTTTAGGTTGGCCAATTACACTACTCCCATTCTTCCAGATTTCACTAAATCCAACACAGGAGCTGTTAGAGGCACCGATGTTTTTAGCAGCAAGAGGGGCCCCGGAATTCTGCTCAAGGCCTCCTACAGCCTTGGACCGGCCCTGCATGATGAGTTAAATCCACTGCACTGCAAACGGGGGATTTAATTTAATGCTGCTAATGTGGCTTTAGTAGCTCTTCCATTTTGTGTCTGTTGAGTTTTTAATAAACTACCTTGAGCAACTTAATTATTAGTTGCTCAAGGTTATGAGATGAGTTTTTCTGATCTACGCGCAGCTGCGCGCATGAACTCTGGCTGACTAAGTGGACAAAGCATTTGATACGGTTAAAGGCATTGTGTAACCGAAAAAAATAATACGGGGGAAAAAAAAACAAAACTATAAAACCAGCGTGAGGGCTCGAAAGCTCCTCACCGGGCTGAACCTGCGTGATGAGGTTAGTGCTGGTTCGTTAACCACTAACGCTCCGGCCAAACGGGAACATACATAAACTTTACAGTGAGAACAGAGCCACACACTGGGCAGCGTGTTGAGATGTAAGCTCCCCACATAATTCTTTCACAAAGATAAATCATTCTCACCGCTCCCTCAACGCACACCTCTGAAAGCGTGACTACAAGTTATTCCTGCGGTTCACGTAGAGCTAAGCAACCAGAGCTAACGCAGTGGGGTTTAAACTCCTACCTTGATTTCTCGAAAGAGACATAATTCCACACGGGGTTGACGTAAATATCCATACAGGTCAGCCTGTGTCCAGTTTGAGTGAAAGGAGGAGCGTGCAATCCGCACTGAGGTAAATTTCAAAGATCCAGCAGCGGCAGCTTGCGAGGCAACGCGCAGAGGCAACGTGCAAAAGGTGCCAGCTGTGTGATTGATCTGCTCTCTGGCTTTATATGCATAAACTATAAACTTATTCATAAACTATCTTTTAGGAATAAATTTGCAATGCCAATGAAACGCTCTGAGCAATTAAATCTGAATTTAATTTGAAAGAAAATATATTTTTTTATTATTATAAATTTTTCTAAAAACAAAAACAAGCAACACTTGGCCTGGCGGGGGGCTAGTAAAGCATGGCGAGCTGCCAGGCTTATAATACACTGCACAACATTAAGTTTTGTTTTGTCTTTTTAATTTTTCTTTTGTAGAAGAAGGTAAATCCTGATCTGCAGGTAGAGGTCAAGCCCAGCATCCGAGCCCGAAAGATTCAGGAAGAAAAGATGAGAAAACAGATGCAGAAAGAAGAGTACTGGAGAAGAAGAGAAGAGGAGGAGCGCTGGAGGATGGAAATGAGGTACGGATTTGTTCTGCAATGGCTGTGAAACTTACTACATGTACACCATTGCGCTTCACTTACGTCTGAGCAATATAGCCTAAAATCAATGTCATGTAAACGACATCTTTAGCAGTTCACCTCAGTGATGATGAATGGATGATAACACAAACCTTGAGTTGACAGAGTAACAAAATTGACAGCTGATCCATATCGACTGTCGTGATATGGATCGTTTGCCGTATACATCAGTAAACGGTGAAAGCTGTAAATAGTGCATTCCACTTCTCACTGGTTTGGGCAGCACCATGAGACGAGTGCTATGACACGAGAGTCTCCAGGCTGTTCCTATACCATAATGATGGTGCCAAATACACCGCAGTGTGATCCGATAAGTCCATATCTCCTATTGCTGGGTTGCAGATGACATAGTACCGACTTCACGCAATGCAGATGGGGGTCAGAAAGTAAATGCAGCCCGTTTACGTCTGCTGCTCCATCTTCAAAATGCCTAAAGTCTGTGTCATGTACGGATGTTCCAACCATTCTAATAGAAAGATAAACTTTATTTTCGTGTTCTGAAGGTAGTTGGTTACAAGGGAGTTGATTTTAAAGAAAAGACTTACCAAAAAAAAGACAAGAAAAGAGTTTGCAGTGAACACTTTCTAACAGGTAAGGTTCATACCGTTTAAATTGTATTTTCAAGCACTCATATGTAAGGTGAGATATATTATTTTTACGCCCTAGCTTGGTCGAACCATGTTTTTAATGGGGTTTCTGCACCAGTGCACAAAGCAGCGTGCACCAATCATACCTCGTGATTGGAGCACACTGTTGGCCACCTCACACACTGTAGCGGTTTGATTTCTGGAGTATACAACGGCACAGATCGCACGCCTCACTTTTTATTCAAAATGGACACAGGCTGACCTATATGGGCATTTATATCAACCCCCTGTGAGGAATTATGTTTGGAGAATTCTTCATTAAGGTATAAGTCAAGTTCAAAAGCCACAGCATTGCTCTGGTTAGCTCAATGTGAAGCACATTTATAACCTGTAGTTGCGCTTTTAGCGGTGTGCTTTGAGCATGCAGTGAATGATTTATCTTTGTTAACAAAGAACTATGTGCGACGTGTGCAGGTACATCCCACACACGCTGCCCAGCGCGTGGCCATGTGTCTGTGCTGATAAAGTTTATGCATGTGTTCCTGGTTGACCGGATTGTTAGTGCACCAGTGGCTCAAACTGTGGAGGAAATATCGTGCTCACCAGTAGTCATTGGTGTCACTCACAGCAGAACACAAGTTTTATTTCTCTATATACATATTGTAAGAATTTGAGTTTTTCTATGTGTTTATTTATGTTTCTGTGTCAGTTGAGTTAATACTTAGGCCTCCTAAGTCCGGCCCTGTTTCGACAATACTGTGACTAAAGTCTGCAATATAGTGATGCGAACATTCGCGAATTAATGAGTTGATTCTTCCGAATGGCTCTTTACTATGAGCAATAGTGAGAGCCAATCTTTGTTTTTGTATTGCTCTGCGCACTCTGCAATAGCTATTATTATTCTATTTTATGAACAATATATATTTATTTAATCATCAAATAAGCCTCCAATTAAAAACTAGTGGTGGTGGGGTGTGTGTGCGCCTCTCTGTTCTGAACTTTTGTAGAAGCAGTTAATTCTATATACATGTACAATCTTGTGTTTGCATTACTGCTAATATGTTTTTGTTGATGACATTATCATTATATGATTCCTCAATTAATTTACACTTTTCAATTCATACTTATTTGTGTGGGCTTTATTTTCAGATTTTTGCCATTTGTATTTCCTCCCTATCTGCCTGCACTTTTACATGATCACTATAGTTTAACTTGGTGGAGTTTGGTCTTTCAATTGTACACTTTTCTTTATTAACCTGTTGTACCTGGGTCATGGAAATTTATACTGAAGGTCATGGAGAAGTCATGGAATTTTTTTTCTAAATACCAGTGGAAACCCTATACCGTATAGTAGGGATGCTCCGGTCAGGCTTTTTGCTGCCGATTCCGATACCAATCATCCATGAGGCCGATCTTTGCCGATCACTGCCGATTGCCTGGATTGGCTGTTAATGTTTTGCTTTAGGTATAAATGATATTATGTTACCTGGCAAAATGGAATTTTTTTTGTGTGTGTGTATACATACATATAGTCTGTTGCTTGCTAGGACAAGCAACAGGCTGTTTAGGTGCATGGCAATCAGAGTACCATAGAATCACAAAAATTAAGTGTTACGTGGTCTTTGGGAAAAAATGGGATTGTTTTATAGCCAAAGTCTCTCTCCTTCTGTAGACGTGTCATAAATCTGGCTCACGTCCTCAAACTTTAATAACTCCCATTCTTAATTATATGACAGAATGCTGTGATTCCCTGTTTTGTCCATCTTCTATATTTGTGGTCTATCGATGCTGGAAGGAAACACGGGTGGTACGCAGGCCAACTCAATACTTCTGTTTGTGGAGATTAAACTTTTTAATGACCTTTGTCCACTTTTTCAAAGAGAAACTTAAACACAGAGTTTGTAATTGGTATGCCTGCGGCAGCCCAGAACAGACTGTATAGGGAAGTCCAACCAGGAAGGCTAAATGTCCTTCCATTTAGCTTCATATCCTGGGTTACACCAGGACACTTGAGGTCTAAGTTGGGCAGATAAAGAATTTTTGTGGGAGATCAGGGATGCTCTTTTATAAAGCCTAATGGTGTTTGTCTGAATGAATGTGAATGCAGTCAAAGGAATACAAACAACATATCGTCATTTACAGGCGATATGAAGAGGACATGTACTGGAGACGTATGGAGGAGGAGCAGCATCACTGGGATGATCGGCGTCGAATGCCTGATGGGGGGTACATACAGGGGCCCCTGGGCCCTCCTGGCCTTCTAGGAGTCCGACCAGGTCTGCCAGGTCTGCAGCCACAGGGTCCCATGGTGGGTCTCCATAAATTATTCTGCTTTGTATTTTACACGCAACTACAATACAGCATTTGCTTTACTGTCCAGTTGAACCACTGGAAAGTGAAATCACATAAGTGAATTTATTAAAATAAAGCATCTTTCAAATTTCATCTATTTGCTAAATGAACCTCTTAAATCAGGGGTATCCCAAGTCGGTCCTCGAGGGCCTGCATCCTGCACGTTTTAGTTCTCTCCCTGGTTTAACGCACCTGGATCAAATGATGGCTCGTTAGAAGGCCCAAGAAAAACACTGGCATGCTGAAAAGATTATTACTACCACCAGGGAGAAAACTAAAACGTGCAGGATGCCGCCGGCCCTCGAGGACCGACTTTGTGCACCCCTGTCTTAAATAGAAGCTCTCTGGCTGAAAGATTGCAAAAAGTGACACATTATATGGAAAACCCCACTCATCTCCAGGCAATGCACCGATCAATAGCTGACTCCAAACCAGCCCCGTGTGGCCAGCCTGATTGGAGTCACAGCTGTCAGGGCTCTAGGGATCGCAGCGTGACTGGGCTGGAGGTGCTAAGCCTGTTCTTAGTTTGAAGCCAGGCCGGGCCCTGCATTTCAAAAGAGGCTAAATTATGTCGTTTTGGCATAGTCAAAGCCTACACTTGTGTGCAATTCAGTGAAGGAATATTTTCGCAGAGTATGAATGTCTTTTGCTGAATGTTGGAGAAATATGTTTCTCCAAAATGGCTGATTCAAGGGTGTACTCACTCACTCCAGGAAAATCCAAAAGCAATTAATTGTTTCAGCCCTACTTTATTGCACTTAAATGGATGAGAATAAACATTTATTTTGTCTAGCTATTTTTTTGCAATTTAAATAACTGAGTCTACTTTAAAATCTGCATCCCTTTCAGCCGCCCCGTCGTCCAGATTCTTCTGATGACCGCTACATCATGACCAAGCATGCAGCCATTTACCCATCTGAAGATGAGCTCCAGTCCATTCAGAAAATTGTGTCAATTACAGAGCGAGCCCTCAAACTTGTCTCTGACATAATCACAGATCAGGAACACGACAAAGAGGACGATAAAGAGAAGAAGGAACTGGCCAAAGACAGGTTCGGCATTTGTCTTAGACACAAGTGCTCTTTGTCAGCCTGTTAAGACCAGATCTCTGGTTCGACTCTGTCATTGTCTAAAGTTGGAGATGAGTTTTTACTCCGCACTTTCAGTGTTACTCTTAACAAATGCTAGTGTAACATTTAAGAGCTACTTGTTTGTCTTTTTGTCCACATTTCCATTGAACATGTTTTTTTCCCCAACTCTCCAGAGTGCTAAAGGGTGTGATGAGGGTCGGTGTCCTAGCTAAAGGCCTGCTGCTCCGTGGAGACAAGAACGTCAACCTAGTGCTGCTCTGCTCTGACAAGCCCACAGAAAGCCTGCTGGCCTGCATTGTGGAGCACCTCCCCAAACAGCTAACGGTACTGCTTACATACTGTTTACATGTCTCCCAAATGAGTATGCTGAATCTTACAGAAACAATACATTTTATTTGTAGGTGCCATTCTCGATACTCAAGGTCAACTTACATAATCAGGGTTTCCGCGCGGTAGCGAAAGGTAGTAAAAGGTAATAAATTAAATGAGCTCAAATTAAGGCCAGTTAAAGGTAGTAAGAATGCAGGCCAGTAACTAAAGGTAGTAAAAGGTAGTAAATTTTTAATCATCCCTTCAAAATATTTTTAATTTTCCATTGATGCTCACTTATTTTTTTAAGTTTGTTTTACTAAAATCTGTATAAAAAATTTTAACTACCGTACTGGCAGGACCTGAGCTGTCACTGATAGACTCCAAGCTGCTGTGCGCATGCATAGTGTTGGAACCGCCTAACGTGTTGAGACTAGTTAGTCATTTTGCGCTTCGCCATGGGAAAATATACGTTTTCAAAACTTGGGCTCAATGAGCCAAGATTCAAAGACTAGAAATGACTGAAAGGCATTTTGTAAAGTCTGCCAATCCAAACTGAATATGTATGACCTTTGTTTACCTCTAAAGAGCCCAATGAATTGTAATTTGACTAAACTGTGCCCCGTAGGTCATTCCATCACCCACTGTATATCTCCTTACCACAACCTACACCAGATTTTTTTGTGCATCATCAGGGAGCACTAGTGGACAGGTGCAGGAACAGCGTGAGGTGGTGATCAGGTAGTGTTGCTGTTGTTAGACTGTTATGTCTCCTACACAAAAACTCACTGAATAACCAACCTAATTGATCATCAACGGGTGCCCTACAATAACCCATGGTCAAATGATGATATCACTTAAGCCATGCTCACTGAGAACAGGAAGTGTCATGTTTTACTGTGAATGCTGTCTGTGCTGCCTTTTGTAAATTAAGCTGGACCAGCAAGGTTTTGAAAATCACACTAGAACTCCCCCTGGCGGATATTTTGTTACATTGTTTAACGCTAAAAAAGAAAATAGAGATCCAAGATGGTGGAACGTAACACCAAAGAGTTCGTAAAATTAAGTTTATTACCTTGATACGTTGTGTTTCAGACAAGATTTGTTTGTAAGTATTGTTTAATTGTGAAAATAACTGTCTCTTTGTTTTGTGTAATGGTGGTGTGAATAATTTGTACGTTTAAGTCATTTTTGGAAATGTTTTTCCTTTTTTATATATATATATATATATATATATATATATATATATATATACAGTACAGACCAAACGTTTGGACAAACTTTCTCATTGAATTCAATGAGAAGGTGTGTCCAAACTTTTGGTCTGTACTGTATATTTATTAATTTTTCAGAATATAACATACATAAATCATACATGAGAGTATGAAGCATATATATATACATATACACATATTCGCGGAGACTTACATACACATGCATGTATGCAACAAAATCCTGTATGAAAGCAGTATACTCTTATCAATCCAGTAATAAAAATAAAGACGTACAATAACCAAAAAAAAAAGAAAGAAAAATTTATAATAAGTCAGGAAAATTATCCAAAGAGTTGATTACACTGCATTGAGTACAATTTCTGCTTAAGGATGGTATTATCTGTCCGTAAGGGCATAGGTGGCATACTATGAAACTTAGCGAGTGTCGGGGTTGACCTTGGATCGAGAAAGATAGTCCAAAACTGGCTGCCAGATACTACAGAACTTATTAGAGAAACCCACAACATCATATCGTAGCTTCTCCAAATGGAGAATCTCAGTAAGGTCGCTCAACCACATTTTAAACTGAGGAACCTTGTCAGTTTTCCAAAGTCTCAATATTACTTTTTTGGCTATTACCATTCCATACACCACCATCGTTTGCATAGAAGTGCTGCAGTTCCTCAAAGAAGGAGAGTGTCCAAACAATGCAATCTGGGGGTCAGGAACCAACGCGCATCCATAAACCTTAGAAAACAAGTTGAAAATCTCACACCAATAATGAAAGAGCTTGGGGCATGTCCAGGACAAATGAGATAGGGAGCCATCCGCAGACTTACATTTATCACATTTTGAAGATGTCGAAGGAAATATTCTGTGCAGTTTAATTTTAGAATAGTGAAGTCTATGAAACACCTTGAACTGAATTAACTGGTGTCTTGCATTGATAGAGCACGTCCGAATCCTCCCAAGACCCTCCTCCCAGACCTCACTCCCGATCCGCAAACCCAGCTCCTCCTCCCATGCAGCCCTCAAGGAGTCTGTGGTAAAGTTAATTCGCTCTGCAAAGACGTCAACAAAACTCGTGATTAACTTTTTCGATCCTGGAGAGCCCAGCAGAATTTTGCATAATTTATTTTCTTCCGGGAGAGATAGGAAATTCGGAATATTAGTTCGAACATAGTTTCTAACTTGCAAATATCTGAAGAAATCCTTATCCGGAAGAGAAAAATAGCTCTTCAGCATAGCAAATGAAGCAAACTTTTTGTTAATGTACAAGTTTTTCAGAGTATTAAGGCCTTTCAATCTCCAATTTTTAAAGGACGTATCCGATAGTGATGGGGGAAAAGCATGGTTACAGTAAACTGGGGCATGAACTGAGGTCTCCGGTAACTTACAGTGCAACCTAATTTGTTTCCATATTTTCAAAGAATTTAAAACAATCAAATTATTTACCCCACTAATTGCAGGAGATATCGGTGCTGCGAAGAGAAGAGCCGGAAGAGAGCTGTCAGTAACACCACTTCTTTCAATAGCCACACATGGGGGGGAATTTGCAGACAATTCTTGAGCATCACCTTCCTGCCAGTATACCAGGGCTCTTGCATTCGCTGCCCAATAATAATGCTGAAAACAGGGTAATCCCAATCCTCCCATCTCTGTTGGTTTATGTAAGTGAGTTTTTGATATTCTATGGGCTTTAAAGCCCCAAACAAAGGGCAGGATTATTGAGTCTAATGATTTAAAAAAAAGCCTTCGTTAAAAAAATAGGCAGACCCTGAAAAAGATATAAAAATTTAGGTAAGGACACCATTTTAATAGCATTTATACGGCCCATCATCGACAGAGGAAGTGTTCTCCATTTATCAATGTCTTTCCGCAGATTCTCCACTTTTTCCAAAAAATTAAATTTGAAAATTTGTTTAGGGTCCTTTGGCAGAATAACTCCAAGATATTTCAGTTTGTCCGTTATTTTAAATAATAGGTTATCTAAGAAGTCGGAAGTGAGGCTTACACCTAGTGACATAAATTCACTCTTCTGCCAGTTAATAGTATAACCTGAAATCTCACCAAATGACTGAATAAGGTCTAGGAGAACTGGCACTGACTGCTCAGGATGTGACACGAAGACCACAACATCATCAGCATACAATGAAATGTGATGGTCAATGTTTCCCAATTGAATCGGTTTGATTAAGGGGTGTTTTCTAATACTAATGGCGAGGAGTTCCATAGCAACCGCAAAAAGCAAGGGGCTAAGGGGGCAACCCTGACGGGTCCCCCGGTGTAGTAGAAAGGGCTCTGACTTGTCCTGGTTTGTAAGGACAGAGGCAGATGGGTGAGCATACATTGTTTTAATCCAAGACACAAATTTATCACCAAACCCAAACTCCTCAAGTACAGTCAGGATGTAGGGCCACTCCAGTTGGTCAAATGCCTTTTCAGCATCAAGGCAAAGAGCCGCTCCCTTAAACCTACTGTCATATTTATGATACATAATGTTCATTAACCGTCTGAAATGTTTTTCTTTTTAAGCTTGCAGTAAGAATGGCTAATTTGCAATGTTCGTTAGCTAATACTAAGCCTTGTAGGTTACAGTTTATGATGGCCAAAGTGAAGGCAGTGGTCAGAGGCCACTCTTCAATAAACAAGTAAAAAGAAAGAAGCTTGATTATTGGAGCGTTGCTGTCTAGCTGTTGAAAAATCAAAGACTCACGGCGAGGACAGCATAACAAAAAAAACATAATTGAAGTGGGCCACAACCACAAGGGGATATTCAGCACATCAGTCATGAGCTTGTGGTCAGGTAAAGCAGATGACATGGAGAGCAAGGATAATGCAAGTAATACAGACACAAGTTCTAAGTCTATACAGACGTACATCCAAACTTTCGTCCACAAGTTCCGCAGCATTAAAGGCACAAGCAAAAGCAGAGGCTGCACGTGCTCAGCTGGCGTAATCAGAAAAAGAAGTAGCCATAATGAAGCAGAAAAGTGAACTTGTGGATAATTTGCATATTTTGAGTTATCAGAAGGCTGTTGCAGCTGCACAAGCAGAAGTTGCAGTTTATGAAAAGGAGGAGGATCTCTCAAAACTTTACCAGAACTATCCATCAGTGGGACCACCTGCCAGCCCAAAACAGCGTACGGCAGAGTATGTTCTAAAACACTCCGACATTAGCTTTGAAGGTTTCTCATTGGCAGCAGATCCATTCACCTGTCACAAGGCTGGACTTGAACAGTGCATAAAAGCCATGAGAGAAGAAATAGACAATAGCAGCTCACACATTGCAGAAACGCCTAAGCCTAAAGTTTCGCACATAGCACAACACATAGAGACCAAACCCCCCTAAACTATATCCGTTCGACACTCCTCAAACATCAACAGAGACACAGGGTGTACTAAGTACCTTACACAGAGAGAAATGTTAAGTTCAGGACTTTTGCAGTTTGATGACCACCCAGAGAACTACTGGTCGTAGAAAACATCATTTCAAAATGCTATTAAAGATTTGCACGTTACAGCCCAAGAAGAGCTAGATTTAATGGTCAAGTGGCTTAGAGCTGAGTCTGGACAGCAGGCAAAAAGAATCCGCTCAGCCAACCACTTTAGTCCAACTGCAGCACTGGACGTTGTAAGACAAAGACTGGAGGAATCTTACGGTTCTCCTAAAGTAGTAGCAAACGCACTGTTAAAGATTGAACATTTTCCCAAACTCAACAACAGAGACAACATAAAGTTAAGAGAGCTGGGTGACATTCTTGCTGGAAATTGAGTGTGTAAAAGATGGAGGACACTCATATTTGGACACGGCTCGCAAATCATACTGCAGCAAATAGAGCGGCTGCTCCCTCCGTCTTTTATCAAACGCCTTTTCTTTTTGTTACATCTTTTATCGCTTAAAATGAGTCCACAAACTATCTCTACTGCTTCTACATCATCATCCTTGTTTGACTATTCTAAATTCACGTATGGTATTTTGGGGTTTTATGGGATTTTCTTCTGGAATCGGGATGTTTGTGAGTGGAATCGGTTCGTGTGTGGTGTGTTGCTCCTGCCGTGTGGCTGGACCAGTGGTTCTTAACCTGGGTTCGGTCGAACCCCAGGGGTTCGATGAGTCGGTCTCAGGGGTTCGGCGGAGCCTCTGCCGCGGAGGTAAAGACACACTTGTGTAAAGTCGTGATGACACGCCCCGCTTGGCCATCACTTGCTGCAGAGGATCATGTTACATTGCTCAGCCAATCAGGGCTGCGGGGAATTTAGTGCGCGCAGTATCAGCGGCTGTTGTAGTTGTACGTCGCGTGGTTTCTTTCTTAATATTTTATTCCATACTAAATATGTCGAGCAAAAAAAGAAGAAAATGAACAGACTTTGCTCTGAAGATGCACTTGCCAAGGTGAAGCCACGCCTCTCTGAGCTGGTCTCCCAAAGACAACAGCAGGAGTCACACTGATTTGCAGGTATGTCATTTGTGCAATACTGGCCCCAAAAAAGTATTTTGTGGATTTAAAATGACAAAAAACAAACTAAATTTAAAATAAAAAAATTAAGTTATTAAAAAATTTGTCATTCTTTGAAAAAAATCCTAATTTATTTTTAAATTAGTAAAATAGTAAAAAAAATATTTTGGGGGCTGAAATTCTTTTATGGGGCCAAAATATTTTTGGGGGCCAGAATAAAGTAACACTGTAACTTGCTGTGAGTTCATACCTATGTCTTGAATTTGGAAAAAAATATATATTTTATTTATCACTAAAGAAGGGTTCGGTGAATGCGCATATGAAACTGATGGGTTCGGTATCTCAAAAAAGGTTAAGAACCACTGGGCTGGACACATGAACCAACCGAACCTGTTGGACTTTTATCGGCTCTGTGGTCACGGAAGTTTGGAAAATTGGCCGACAATCCTTAAATCGTGTAGCGTGAACCAGACCTAAAACTCACAAGCTCTTCTCCTCTCCTCTCGTCTCGACCACTACCCTAACACTCTCTGACTCTGGTCGCTATGGTAACGTTTACATGTCCCTTCAAAATAAGATACAGATGCGCCACAAAAACGAACATTTTACTTTTGTGAAAATTTTAACTCACGATAACTAATGGGAGCCCTGAGCTTGTTTCTCTTCAACGAGACGGTCCATCTGGGAGTGATGAGAGACAATGACACCCGAAGTGTCTTACTCATTTTGCTGCTTGTGGGCTCAGTGTTGGCGTGCAAGACGTAACCAAGAAAATCCAGTTAAAGGATTTTCAAAATAAAAGATCCTCCAGACTCAAATAAAACATAAAACGGAAATATTTAATTATTTCTTGCGCAGCCTGGTACCAATTGGTCCATGGACCGGTACCGGTCCGCAGACCAGAGTTTGGGGACCACTGCACTAGTGACAATCCACCAGATACAGCCACTATACCAATCCCAGCTTCCACATTAGCTTCCACAAACTGGTTTAGTGATCCTTCCTTTTTGACACTACATGACATTGATAATTGTGATAATTTTTCTCTGATTGACCTTGAGATATATGTAGAGATCAGGCCTAATGTGAAAACCTTTACTAAAACATCAGTAACTCAGCTGGAACCATATCATTTTGAAAGATTCTCTCATTGGATGAGATTGTGTTGCACTATTGCATCACTAAAACATGTGGCAACATCATTCAAGGAAAAGACACAGAAAGTAAAGTCTGGAAGTGTTTGAGTGACAGTAACACTGCAGACGAAGTATCCAAAGCAGCCAAGTTTATCATTCACACAGTACAAAGGGAAACATTCAAAGAGGAGCTTAGGTGCATAAAAACAAATCAACCACTTGGAAAAAAAAGTTGTGTCCAAAACCCTGTCATTGATGAAGACAGACTTCTCAGGATAGGACACTTGGCAACCTAACAAAAGAGGAGAAAGATCCCGTCATTATTCCAAGGTCTCATCATATATCTGTCCTTCTTATTAGATATCATCATGAGAAAGTAGTGCATCAGAGGCGTCGCATAACAGAAGGAGCACTCAGAGGAGCTGGATTTTAGATTATTGGCAGTAAACGGCTTATTTCTTTATACATCCTAAATGAAGGATGAGACTCTAATGATGAACATTCGGGTTTAATGGGAATAAAGCATTACTTTCACTGTAAGAGCTATCAATGCGAACAGAAAAAAACACAGGCTAAGCCAAAAAAACTTTACTTCTACAACAGTTTGCAATTTAAAAATACATGCAACTTAAAATGACAGTAAAATGTTCAAACAACTTTAGCTTGATGAAATAGATGCACAACTTTAGTTTTTATAACATGTGTCATTAACATACCCTATGCGTCTATGAAGGGTTGCTTTAATCATCTCCTTTCATTAACATTTAAACCGGAAGTTGTCCCTTCAAACTAAAAGCATCAAACCATAAACCAGAAGTTAACCATAGCTAAAATTAAAGGTAATACACATCAGGAAAGGGATACAAACGAATAAATAAAGCCTTGTGGGCCACCAGACTTATAATACACTGGGGCAAACCCTGATATACAGTACAGACCAAAAGTTTGGACACAACTGTGTGTCCAAACTTTTGGTCTGTACTGTATATTAAGTATTATTAAGATAAGATAAGATAAATCTTTATTGTCATTGTCACAAGAACAACAAAATTTAAAAAGGGCCATCAGTCAGTGCATATGCTTAAAAACAAAAAAATAACTGTCTCACAATTCACACACAATGTAAGAAATAACAAATAACTGGTAAAAAACAAACAAATAAAAAACAACAAACTAATAAATAAGAATAGCCACATTCTCACATACATCATTCATGATGATTAATGGTTGTTTTTGATTGCATTTAGTTTTGTTATTGCTATCGGGTAGAAACTGTCTCTGAGACGGTTGGTTCTTGTTCTGATTGCTCTGTATCAGGCAGCAGTGTGAACAGAGAATGTCTGGGGTGAGAAGTGTCCTTTGTGATGTGTTGTGCTTTTCTTAGACAGCGGTCGCTGTGCAGGTCCTCCAGTGAGGGGAGAGGGCAGCCAATGATTTTTTGGGCTGTATTCACAACCCTTTGGAGAGCTTTCCTTTGAGCCGTAGTGCTGCTGTTATACCATACGCAGATACAGTAAGTCAGTATGCTCTCTGTGGAGCACTTGTAGAAGGACACTAGCAGCTTCTCCTTGATGTTGTTCCTCCTGAGAACCCTCAGGAAGTACAGTCTTTGCTGGGCCTTTTTTATCAGCTCGAAGGTGTTCATGTTCCATGTGAGGCCCTGCTCAATGTGGACCCCCAGGAAACGGAAGTCGGCTACCCACTCCACACATTTTCCCCCAATGGTTAGTGGTGTAATGTCCGTTTTTTTCCCTCCTGTAATCTATTATGAGTTCTTTTGTCTTGAGTTGTTGAGGAGCAGATTGTTCTTGATAGGTTTATTTTAATTCCTAACCTGCAAAGAATCAACCAGAGGCACAATTTACTTTTCTGCAGAACAGGAGAGTGGACCCGAGACACGGAAAGCCGCTGTCAAACACTGTCTGGGATCAACTCTGCCCGATCTTTCTCTGCATTTGGCGTTATTAGAAAATACAAGGAAGGAGGTTGGGCTTTTTCACATAGTCACACAAAGAATTTGACCAATGACCTTTGCTACAGGGTGTTCTGGAACCTGCTGTGGGCATGCCCTTACAAGGGCATGAGGCTGACCGCAACTAATCAGTTTCAGATGAAGCTGATAACACAGGAATGTGCAAACATCTCTAGGCTCCACGCAAACATCCTAAAAATGGTTATTAATGTTTCACAGAAGAAAAGGAGTCAAGTAAACAACACACAAAATAATAATATGAAAACATAACCTTTCAAATAAACTCACAAGTAAATGAACTTAGATAATTTTTCTAACAGTTCTCCCTGCACCACACTAACAGCCGCTCCACCTCACCCCTGTAGGCGGACTCGTCGCCTCCTGAGATGAGCCCCACCACTGTGGTGTCATCAGCAAACTTGATGATGGTGTTGCTGTGGTGGGCAGAAGTGCAGTCGTATGTGTACAGACAATAGAGCAGGGGGCTCAGCACACAGCCCTGTGGAGAGCCAGTACTAAGCCTGAGGGCAGTGGATGTATGTTTTCCCACCCTAACTCTCTGCTGTCGGTTGGTCAGGAAGCTCATAATCCACATGCAGATGGAGTGAGGGAGGCCCAGGTCCCCCAATTTGTCCACCAGTCTGTGAGGGAGGATGGTATTAAAAGCAGAGCTGTAGTCTACAAAGAGCATCCGCACATAGCTCCCCTTCTGCTCCAGATGTGACAGAGCAGCATGGAGGGCTGTGATCACAGCGTCCTCTGTGGATCTATTGGCTCTGTAGGCGAACTGGTGGTGGTCAAAGCCAGGAGGGAGAAGTGCTGTGATGTGACCCCGGACCAGTTTTTCAAAACACTTCGTCACCACAGGGGTTAGTGCCACTGGCCGGTAGTCGTTGAGGCAAGAGATGTGAGGTTTCTTGGGTATGGGGACTATGGTGGAAGATTTCAGGCAGGATGGGACTGTAGACAGGGCTAGGGACTGGTTGAAGATCCTGGTGAAGACTCCAGCCAGCTGATCGGCGCAGTCTTTCAGGACATGTCCAGGTCCAGCAGCCTTCCTTGGGTTGACAGCCCGCAGTGTGCGCCTTACCTCGTGCTCCTCTACAACCAGGAGTGTGGTGTTGTGGGTCGCTTGGTGTAGTGTGGCTGCCTCTGTTGGCTTCACCTCAAAGCGGGCAAAGAAGAGGTTCAGCTCCTCTGCCAGCGTGGCGTCGCCTTCCGCAGCTGCGAGGTTGGTCCTGTAGTTGGTGAGATGCTGGATTCCCTGCCACACCTGCCTGCTGTTGTTGCTGTCAAGATAGCCCTCTATCCTCCTCCTGTAGTCGGACTTAGCCGTTATGTATAAATACATCTTCCAGTTATAAAGCATCAACTCGTGCTAGATGCAGGTTGGTAAAAATTAAATATGATATAATTTTTAACATTTCTTGCTTGTGAATTCAAAACAAAGTAACGATGGAAAAAAATCAACTCAAAAGCTGTTCATTATATTTTGTCAGTTGAGAACAATAATTTATACGCAAAAATTCTCATTAAGGGAGCAAAGGTTTTCATTTTGTGGATAGTCATGCTTCACCGGTAACAGAAATGTGAAAATGCATTATAAGATGGTAACCCATTATTTATTTAGATAAGCGTTTCATAATTTAAAATGTTAGCCCATTATTTCAAGCATTTCCTAGGTAGATTTGGGAAATGGCTAAGTTTTATTTTATTGAATAATCATGAATACATACTTTTCTCCATGCTCATAATTGACAGAATGGGTTACAATTGGTAGACTGCTACTTAAAGAAAAATGTACAGTAAAAAAAAACAAAAAAAAAACAGCAGTGTTTGAATGACTTCCACAATATTCTAGTAAGGGTTAGAGCGTCTTGATTTGCAGTTTTTAACCCCTTAACCTTCAACCCCTAAATCACCAAAAACACCTGGAAAGGTATACCCAAATTAAATCAGCTGCTGTTCTTGAACAATTTGGACTACATGCAAAAGCTTGGTCTCTTTATGAAGATGACAAGCTAAATTTTCTATTTTTGCAGTCAAAAATACTTTAACTGTAAGTAGTTTGTAGCTATTGTAATATAAAAGAAATTGAAAAATTTTGCTTCACCCAGATTTTTCATTTTTATTTCTTGTAAATGCACATTGAGTGTTGAATGTATGGACTGGAAAATACAATAAATCTGTAGAATAAAGTATTCTGCTCATGGATTTCAAGACTAATCAAAGTAGCACAAAAAAGAAATGTCATTTTTGACATGTTTATTTTTGAGGATGTACAGGTGTTGTCCAAGTGTGCCATTTGGAGTCTCCATTTGGAGTCTCCAGATGTCACACTTGGACAACATCTGATATACAAACTTCAAGTGACTGTAACTCCTCACTGCTTCAACATACAGTCATCAATGAGGCTCTAATGAAAGATAATGACCAGAGGAATCCTCTGGTAGACACAACATTACTGATAGTGGAAATTACTTATAATTATATAAATAATATAGCATATCTGGGGGGGCAGAGAAGGTTAGCGTACAGTCAGACCTCCTCCCCCTTCTTGCAATACACTGTCTGCCCCCTCCCCCACTTCGAGCACTCAACGGTACGGAACGGTGAAGAAATGCATCCGGTTTTGACACTTTCTGACAACATGTCTCTCCGTGGCTCTCTGTTGGTGAGAAAACGTCCTATAAACACAGTTACGCATGATGGCGCAGAGCCTGACTTTGACGCAGCAAAGGTGCACACATTACGCGTGTTTATGCATGCAGCCGGTGGATTCATGTCAAAACAAACCCCAAAATGCTTTGTATTCTTAAGACAGGACACGTGTTGGCTACACATCAGTGGCTTTAGATTTAGTCTCCAAGTTGACCAGTCAGAAATATTCCAGAAAGAATACAGGCATGTCAAAATGAGCTCAAGTCGCTCTCTCGGCATTATTGGCTTGGAAAAAGCCATTTCATAACATTATTGGTCGAATGCAGTGTCAATCAAAACGGGGGTATTAATGGTTTTAATTAATACTATTTGCACCATTTGAACTTCAGGGTCTTTGCAGACATTGCCTGAAGTAGATGTAAACCCTGGCTCCTATGATCACAAACTGGCTGCTTAGCTGTTGTGTGTTCACAGACCCAAAGTTAGATGGACAGTTACCTGTCCCACCGATCAAGCTGAGAATTGAACCCCAGCACCACATACAGTCATAACCACTGGTTACCACAAACACAGTGAAACTAAATATGAATATGATATGCTATAATATGGAGCAAAACCAGCTGGCTGGAAGGTAAAATTGATTTTTTTTGTCCATTTAGTATCTGTTTATGTCTACACTTTTCTCTTTGTCCCTGCAGCTAGTAACACCAGACAAATATGAGGTCAAGGGATCGATGGAGGAAGCGGCTATCATCCTAACATCTTGCATTGAGCCGAAGATGCAAGTGACAATCACTTTAACTTCACCGGTCATCAGAGAGGAGCCGGGCCGGGAAGGAGGTTGGGAAACGCATTACAGCCTTCCCATTGCACTTTTTTCTTGTCTTTCTGTTCTCTCTATGCAAACAGTTTCAGTATGTTGGTTGATATTCCCAAAGAGCATTGTTCTGCTGGCACTACTCAAAGATTCACATGTTGGATCAATTTCCATCTTTCTATAGATTTTTTTTTCATTTGGATTGTGAGATTCTTCTCTGGGGTTTGCAGAATATCTTGTTTTCCCTCTTTGTTCTTTAAACAGATATGTTTTTTCAATGACATGCATGACCTCTATTACTGGTCTGAAGCTAAGAGCCTCTGAGAGATCCATAACTTGGTTAGTTTACCTGTAATCCCATTGTGGTTTTATGGGTCACATTAGATTGTTTTTCAAATGAAATAGAGGAAAGTGCCAGCAGTGTTGCTCTTCCATCTTCTGCTCTGTGATTCCTACCTCTCAAATGCTTTCTTTTATCCTTGGAACAAAGCATGATCAGTGTTTGCCTTGTTTTGAGTCTAGTTATTCCAAGGTGAGATTCTATTTTGTTTCCTGTGTTTCAGGGGATTGTTTCCATGTGTATTGTTGGCTATACTCAATGGAAGACATGATTACATCTTTTCCCTATATTTTGTTTGAGATCAGTTTAAGAGAATCATTTCCTGAGAAAGAAGTAGACAAGCTGAATTTGTTTAAATGCTTCAGTGAAACTGGAATTGTGTAAGAGCAGAGGAAATTGATGTAATTTTCCCACAGGAAACAAATCTTCTTTTTGTGTGCTGGTGAATGGTTCACCATGCTTACGTCCCCTGTTCTGAAGTGCTCCCCTGAGTTGACCTCTTTTATTAAAAACACTCAAATTTGAGATTGATTCCTCTTTATGACAACTCTTTGCCATTTTAGTTTCAACTGGCAATAAAAGATGAGGATAAATGATCTTAACACTGATAATTCAATTCAAATAGAGAAAATGATCAAGCCAAGGAGTGGAAAATTGATTGTTTTTCGTTATTCTTAGGGGAGTATTGTACAAAGTTCAGGAAAGAAGGTTTCTGTAGAGGAATCTATGGTTGCATCGGAGCACAAGCTTTAATGACCGCTCAGATCTTATTCCAGCCTACTGATGTTAGGTATGCATGCAGTGATATCTAACCCCTTTGTTTTTGGCTAATCGTCATTTGTTCTTCTTTGGCAACCATTGCTTCCTCCTTTTTTAAAATTTGTAGTTATACACAGTTTTGCATAATATTGAATTACCCTTCATACACACACCACACCCACCCTCAGAGGATTGTGTCCCACTAGTGAATCCCATATGGCCCAACAGTCTCGGAAGGATTTTTGACCAAGGTTTTCTCACATCCCAAAAACTTTGCCACACCTGCTATTCCTATGCCACTTTTTATCAGGTCATTTCTTCTTAGCACTTTCTTGCTGTTAAATTTTTTAGTTCATATGACTGATTGGTAGACATTCAAACCTTACTGTGAATAAATACTATCCACAGAAAAAAAGTTTTATTGAAGTTTCAGATTTTTACCTGATAAAATGGTTTTGGCCTAAATAGTTCTTATTCAAAACTCTCAAGTTTTTTACTAAACACATAAGTGAGTCTGTTGAATCCGTAAATTCATACCCATTTGAAAATTAGTTTAAGTACACAGCCAGCTGCATCAGCTTCTTTCCTCAGCAGGGTCATTTTTTGTCAGACTGTATTTATTTTGTTAATTACTAAGCGCAGAATAAGTATAAAGTTTTGTTAGAAAGAAACATTGGTATGTGTGGCAATGTGTTTGTTCTATGCCAGCCTCGCTGACCTGGTCAAACACCCATTCCTCATCATCGTTTTGACACTTGAAATCCATTTTTAGATGTAACCTCGGGTATGGTGAAAGACCCAGCGGACGTCTTGGACAGGCAAAAATGCCTTGACGCTCTGGCTGCTCTGCGCCACGCTAAGTGGTTCCAGGTTCGGAACATCATTTTACTTTCTCATTGTAGCCTTATGAGATGTATTTTTTAAATTGAGTTTTAAAACCTTTTTTTTTTTTTTTTAATAAACAGGACAGTTCATATTTGAACCAAGAAAAAAAATGTATATTCAAGGATGCCACTCTGATAATCTGATTTATGTCCTTTGTATATATTATAAATCTCAGCCTATCTGAATCCTTCATATAAAACTTTAATAAACTCATTGAATTGGCATCCTTGTATTATTTTCAGCATTTTTCGACTACTACATGAAATTCCATAAGGCTGCAAAATAACTTGCACAAATGCCTTTATGTCCAACGTTTGTATTTTCATTCTTAACTTTTTATAGAATAGGGATTGAGAGAAAAGGGAACATCTGAGTACTTTCCTGTGATTTTGCTACCTGAGCAAAAAACATGGGCAAAGGAACTCTGATTTCTTTGCCTCTTTCAGTCCCTATACTTTTCTATCAGGTGGACTGTTGTACTTCTCAGTCCCTGTTTGTGAGAAACTACAATCAGTATGGGGTCAGGGTTTAGAAGATGGCAAGAAAAGTCCTAATTCTTGTGCATCTTGTAAACTCACAACTCCTTTACTAACTGTGAGGTACAAGACTACTGGGAATGGCAGCTAAATGCAAATGTTTGGCTTAAACACATCAAACTGTATTAAAGCTTCCATTATGCACAGTAGTGATTGGACCTCTATAATGTAACTGAATCACTTGTTTGGTCCATTTATCTCTTATCAATCTTTGTCACGCCATAAACCTAACTGTATTGCCTCAAAAGGCTAGAGCCAATGGTCTTCAGTCCTGCGTGATCATCATCCGGATCCTGAGAGACCTCTGTCAGCGAGTCCCCACATGGTCACCTTTCCCAGGATGGGTAAGTTCACAATAATGCTGATTGGCGATTAACTCATTAAATTAACTTAATGAGTAACTGTTTGTTTTTTTTTCTCTCTAGTTTGTAGTTTATCTTTGCTTTTCTTCATTATCATAACTCAGCATCTGAAGGCCCCAGTAGGTTTTGCTAATAAATATAGCTTAAAATGGCTTAAATATTCAGATTTCACTTTATGGACACTCTTTATGTTGCCTTTGTTTTTGTCCTGTATATTGCATTTTTCCCCAATTAACATTTATCATGATAATAATATAACATTAGTATTGAAAATATTCTCCAGTCTTATTTGCTCTTGGTCATATTAAAATCACTATTGCATTTTCTTCTAGTTTAAAGTGTAACTAACCACCAAATTAACTTTTTTTTGCTGATAAACTGTCTAAATAGGTGTGATGGAGACCAGAGGTTCCATCTCTAATAAATGATTATTGATATTGTGTTTAATTTATTTACAGAACAAATGCTTTTTGTTTCAGTTCTTTATTTCAGTTATGGTGTGACATTTAGTTAAACATTCTTTCAGGCAGAGGGACTGACCATCCTTCCTGTACAGGGAGAATGTGTCCCTGTACAGAATGTCAGTTTTTCAGTTTGAGGTTAATTGATTGAGTCTTATTTTCAGGTGTGTCTCTTCAGCAGGGTGGAGCAGCAAAAGTTCTAGGTGCTGCTAAAAAGCTTCTGGCGCATACCATTTTCAATTAAGAGGATTAATACTATGAGGAGTTATATTAAGTTAAAATTTTTTTTGGATTGATCTTAGTTTAGTTCTAATGATTTGCATCCATGTAAATATTTGTTAGTACCATTTATTATTTTGTGATATGTTTGTGTAAATGTGTGTTTGTTGTTTTGTTTACTTGGTACAAGTGGTGAAATTGCTCAATTCATAAAAACTAGCTTCTCTATCTCACTATGAAATGGGTGTCGGTTCAAATGTGACCTGCAGCTCCAAATAAATCCGTCTCGGCTGCATTTTGTTGTCACGCCTCCTTCCTAAAATGCTGAGCCTCCGCTGGTCAAAGTGACAATAGGTTATTTTGAGTTTTAACCTTGTTTCTGTGCAATTTTTGACATTTTCTTGTGTAAATTTATTTAGTTCTACCTAGGCCTGTCGCGATAAACGATAAATCAATTAATCGTACGATAAATTAAAACTATCGACGTCATTTTAATTATTGGCATTATCGTCTCTCCCGGCCTTTTTCTGTTTCTGTTGATGACACCAAATGAAAAAAGGCTCAACTCCGGTGCTCTCCACTGACTCCTCCCTTCCTCATTTCCTTAGTGTAAAGCCCAGCGCAGACGACAGGATCTTAGAGCTGTCGGCCGATTGTCGGCCCATTTTCAAAACCTGACAGACCACACATTACCCGACAGAAATCCTATGTATAACTGTTCAATCGGGTTCGTTCCTGCCATGTGGTGTCCAACAATGGGCACAAAATAATGGCTACAAGTCCAGTGAACTAATTTTAAAACCAGGCATTAATCAATGCTTTACTACAATCTACCTGCAATGCATGTGGCTAGTGTCAGCGTAAAGTCCTGACTGAATGAAAATCATTATAACCTATTTATGTCACGTTAACGAAGAACAGCTGAAAAGTTACCGGGTTTATCAACTGCGGTAGCAATTTCTCTCCAACTCCTCCCCTTGTCATTTCTATATTCTTTGCATGTTGAATAAACATTAATGTTGTTTCCACATATCATCTCCAATGTCCGCTGGACTTCAGGTTGCTTCGTGTCAGCTGTTTGGGATTCCCCGACGTAATTTCCCCTCAGAAAACACGGAGGAGAATCCGCGCTTTCTGATTGGCTACCTGTCACATTCAACAGGCTGCGTTAACTCTCTCAGTCGGGAAAAACCCCTGATTTGGATCGGAGTGGGAACGACAATCTACCATAACACACCACACAATCTTAGAAAGACCAACGTTTTAAGATTGTTGTAAGGGGAAAAATAGGAGCAAAAAATCATGTAGTGTGAACTATTGCATCAGGTAGTCGATGTGCCCATCTTCTCTATTTAAATCTAATTATTACTGAAGGGCAACATAATATACAGACTTCATAATCTGCACTCCTTTGATTGAATGCAGTATTTATTTCCACTTTGGCTTTATGTTGTTTAGTTTTTTTTTTCAAGTGAGTTTTTTGTTAATGGAGACTGAGAATCCATTTTATTTTTGTTTTTGGTTGTTTTGTTTATTTTGTTTATCAGTTCCAGTGTTTAGTGTTCTTTTGAAAATAAAGTGTATCTAACTTTGGCAAGAAATCGCATGCATTATTACATCATTTCCATTAAATCAGTGTAAAAAGGTCTTCAAACAATATTATCGTTTATCGCAATAATTTTTGAGACAATTTATCGTTCAGCAAAATTTGCTATCGTGACAGGCCTAGTTCTACCTTATTTTGCCTAAAACCAACGTCTTAGTACTGGTCCCTTTGGTCAAACAGTGTCTAAGCAGTTGCTTATTTGTTTAAAACGGTACGGCTTTACTTCACTCGGATACCTCAAACACGTGTGCCACATGTTTCTAAAAGATTTCTGTTGATTTGGCTGATATAAAAGCATCCCACTCCCCGCTGAGGTCTGTAGGTAAGACTGGAACTAACAGAGAGCAGTGTCGGTGCAGCCAGTGGTGAAGTGAAGCCGGTTGAGTTGACTGTGAAATGCAGCCCATAAGTCCAGGAGAATCAGGATGGAGAGAGAGTCAACATCAGATGACATCAGGTAGTCTCTGTGCTGTGAGTGGGATGGAAATAGGACTGAACCATTACTAAGGTTAAGATAATTTTGAAGGTGGATTGCAACTGTTTCTGGATAAGAAGGGCTGATTGGAGATGTACCTGTAATTGGAAAGGACTTCTCAGTCAAAAGTGGGGCTTAAAAAAATACAGCCCCTCGTCCTACGTGATTTCTTTCATCCAGACTCTATTGGCTCTACGGTTATTGAAAAACGATGCATCCTGGAGGATTAACAGTGTTGAAGTTTTAAATTTTACCCAATTGCTAATATTTGCCCGTGACAGATGTAATGCGCCAGTTCGACGGTATGAATCTTACTGGAAGTTGCCTGTGCTGTAAACAACCGTCTCCCACTGCAAAGAGAGAAGAGCAAATCTGAACGAGATGGCAGTTAATTATATATTGTAACCCAACACAGACTGAAGAGCTTTATTCACTTCCTCCACTGCCATTGCTAAAATTACAGGCAGACTACAATTCTAAAACGGTGTAGAAAATCAGTCATTGTTCACAACTTCTCCTTCTATTCGCTGATTGGCCCGTTCAAAAATTGACCAGAGACAATCCAAGTCAAGGGGAGTGTAAGGGACCAGACTCAAACAAGGACAAAAAGTAGAAAAAGTTCAATTTAATTATTCCAAAAATAACAAGCAAAACATGAAGAATTAATGCAAAAAATAAGTCAAAGAATAAATAACAATTTTGGGCCCAATTTAACTGAGGTCAACTGAACTCTAACTGAACACAAACAAAACTGACCTGCAAACAAAGAACAAAAGGCTTAAATAGGGGTGGAGTAATCTAAATCTACCACATGAGGGAGGCACGACATAACAAAAGAACAAATAAATACAAAATTAACTAAAGCATTCTATGAAACAAATAAAGCAAAACTAACTTTTACTTAGCAGAAACAATAATAAGTGAATATTTAAGTGACAAAATTAACTAATTAAAAACAACTTGAAACAACAAAGTCTCCCCCTTCAGTCTTTCAAAAAACAAATGGCATGCTCCAGGTTTCCTCCTCCAGCTGGTTTGCATCAGCAGCACCTCAAACAAAAAACAAGTGTAAATAAACCATTCAGACAGACATTAACTTAAGTGTGCACCCATTAGAAAATATATGTCTAAATGAAATAAACTTAAACATATAAACTGTAACTAATATAAAGAAAAATACTAACACGATGTGGTGGTGGGAGGAGCGTTCACCACAGGGAGAAAGCCCAGACCATGCTGGAAGTGGGATGTTTTATTTTATTTTTATTTTTCCACCAAACACACATTCTCTTTCCAATCCCATAAGATGTTTTTATTGTTGTCTTCACGCAGGCAATGGAGCTGCTGGTTGAGAAGGCCATTAACAGCGCCTCTGCCCCTCTCAGCCCCGGTGATGCACTGAGACGTGTCTTTGAATGCATTTCTTCTGGAATTTTACTTCCTGGTGAGATGTCTTTGAATGTTTTCTGCAGTTCTGTCTCACAAAACTAAAGTCGTCACGTCACAAAACCATGGTTTTGTGACGTGACGACTAGTGTTTTTCATGTGGGAGTCAAGCGAGGAGGAACATTTCAGAGAAAATTCTTGTTAATTAAAACAACATGCATATTGGAGAACAATTTTACTGATCAGCTTTGATTCATTTTTATCTTATCCAGTCAACTGCTACTAGGAATGCGTGATGTACGATATACGGTAGAAATACAGAAATTTGGCCTATGTTAGAGATCTGCAGTGTAAACAACTAACCGCGGTAATGCTTTTCCTACGTCAAAACAGAGCCAGCTGGAGGGCTGGGCAAAGAGCGCAAGGGGAAGAATTCACTAAAAAGGCAGGTCCAAAAACATCAATTATCTGGACCTGCATCAGGTCTAACGCAGTCTTAGCGCGGCAGCATGTATCACTGTCAGACAACGGGAAACCGAGGGGAAAACGTCCAACACGGGATCAGCATGACCTCTGCTGGGACGCACATGGGGTATAGCTCTCTGAGTCCAGTGGACCCCATTTCTTAAGCCTCCCACCTCCTGCAGCCTTATAGCAATGCTCAGGAAAAATGGCAGATGTCACGGTCGGACAAGGCAGGATTTGATGCAGGCATCCATTACATTAAAGTTGTTGTGTTTATTTTTCATTTATTTATTAAACTTTGATTTAACCAGGTAGTCACCATTGAGATTTCCTCCATTCCACAGACAGATTACATTTCTCTGCTCCTGGTCTGACTGGTCAACCCTCCCACTGTTTTAAGTGATGGGGTGATTTAGACCCCACAACTGTTTTACTCTGTGCACTGTCCAGCAGGATCATACTGTGTGCTTTTACAAGTTGTTTTTTGTCTTTGTGGTTTCACCCCAACCCACGGTGCATCCTCGTTGTCTGATTGTGGTATTTGCTGTGCTCCTCCTGAGCATCGTGCTAAGACTGCAAGAACTGCATTGGACTCAACTAGCTTTACTCTGTGCGCATCGTGACGGGGTCCCACTGACCTTGCGTGTGCTTTTCCCCGTCACTTCCCCACTGTCTGACAGTGACATCTGCCATGCTCCTCCTGAGCGTCATGCTAGGATCATGGGAGGTTAAACTCGAACCATGTCCAGATAATTAACGTTTTTGCACCTACTTTTTTAACGAGCTCTTGCTTTACGCTCTGTCACACTGCTTCCTGCTTGCTCTGTTTTGGTGCCGGGTGGTTACGTCAACAAGAATTACCGCTTTTAGCCGGTAGACTGAAGATCTCGGTTGTAGGAACAATTTCTATTGTTTCTACCATATACTGGGTATATTGCACATTCCTATTGCAATATGAATTTTATGCCACATCGCACATCCCTAGCTGCTACTATGCACAATGGGCATGTTAACAAAAAGGACCGGTCCAGTTGGAGTTTTATTGACCTCGCGCTCATTAATGTGGGATTCCACGCGTCAACACAACTGGTTTTGTTTCCCTGTGCAGGTGGACCAGGGTTGTTGGATCCGTGTGAGAAGAAGCCTGTGGATACCCTCACTGCCATGGGAGAGCAGCAGAGAGAGGACATAACCTCCAGCGCTCAGGTATACACTCATTCTGATAGTTTGCTTCAGACATTTGGCTCTTTGAAAATCCATTTTTATCATACAATTGTAAATACTTATACTAAATAATGACAATCGATTCAAGTTTTGGCCATAATGAGCTGCTCTAATTTCAGCACATCTGAAATACCAGGGATTTATAAATGATTTAATTCATTCCAAATGACAGGTTGTCCCTTTTTTGCAACTGATACGAGATGGACTGATTGAAGCAAAGTTAGGTATTTTTACCACATTCCAACACAAATCCCTGTTCCTCTTTAATAAATTTTCACTTGAAAGAATCAGTTCTGCTGTAAATTAGATTGTTAGAAGTCACTGATTTAGAGAAGTTCTGAAATGTTTATGTAACAGTAAGACTACACCTCCTTGGAAGCCTCCATTTTGATTTTACCTGCTGGAGGAGTTCAGTAATCTAAAGCTGCAGTAGTATTTGAAAACAGAAACAATCAACTTCACTTTACTCAGAAGTAAATAAGTGAACCAACATCCTTAAACTTTAGCACAGGCCTCAGGTCAGACCTAAAACACATTAACTCCACCATTCTGTTTTACTTTGACTTGTCGTCTCTCTTTCCAAACCCTGATGGAGCGATGTTTGTTTGAACACATTGTCATTGTTTTGCAGTTTGCTCTGAGGCTTCTGGCGTTCCGTCAAATTCACAAAGTTCTGGGTATGGATCCCTTACCGCAGATGAACCCTCGCTTCAACGTTCGCAACAGCCGGAAACGCCGTCATGACAACAGTGATGGAACAGACAGCTTTGAAGGGGAAGGCAAAAAAGACAAAAAAGATTTTGATAATTAAAGTTTTTCTGTTGTCACTTAAGGGAAACCCTAGAAAAATGTCCTTAAACTGTTGTTCGCCTGTTTCGTGTGTGCTGTTTTTTTTTCTCCCTACAAAGCAGTGTATCTGAACCGAACTCTGTATTACAAACACAAACGTTGAGCTCCGTGTTCTTTTAGTTGTAGATTTTCAGAATGCTGGTGCTTGGCAAAGTAAACGAGCTGCTGTGCTTGTTGTGTAGAAACATTGAAGGACAGTAGCTCTACTGCTCTCACCTCACCTGTCTGACTACATGAGCCGAAGCTCAGAGGATCACTGTATCCACGTTTGGACCATCAGCTTAGAGGAGTACTGACTGTCAATGACTTCATTCATCTGTATAGTTCTATCCAGAGCTTTGTGTTGTTGCTATTGTGACGCAGATGGGCCAACTGAAAGTTTTTCTACATGAATAACTCATCTAAAATGCAAGTGTTGTTTAATGCTGTGGTCTTGTTACGTTTTGGTGCTTAACATCACTTAAAAGTACCAACAAAGCAGTGCATACCAGAATTTTAGCTCTTCATTTATCTTTGTAGTTAGTGGAATTGTTTCATTTTTGCATATGTATCTGAGAGTATTTCTAATCTATTAATAGAAAAAAATAGCTTTAATTTTGAGATTTTTCTTTTCTTAAAGGAATGAACATTTCACATCCTATACTGTCTGTTTTTATATTAGGTTTTTAGTTAAATGCAACATTAATGGCTTGCCTGTCAATTGTTAGAAGCTGAATTATTTCAAGGCAAGAAATATGACTAGAGCGCATGACTGGTTGTGGAAGCAGTGATGATGTAAATTCCCTCCATCATGGCTTCTTTTGTGAATGTTTGCTGTATCTTGTTCTGCACCCCAGTTCAAGTGGCAGAATAAAAGCATTTTTAGATGGTTGAATATTTGTAATAAGCTATTTTTTCTTGTTTCCTTTTCTAGTTTTCATTTTTGAATAATCATATAAAGGGGGTTCAGGTGTTGAGGGTTACTGGCCTAATGCAACTTGGGCTAACTGATTATTTTAGTAAATAAGTGGACACAAAATTGGCTTATTCTCCAGATGTTTTATTTAACCTATTGAGCTTTTTATACAATATTAGAAATGCATGAAAAAATACAAATGAATTTTTTTTTGTTAAATCACGTTTACATTACAGTTAATTCTAGTTATTACATAGTACGATAAGCTCAGCTATTCAAAGTATTTTAAAAAGTTCCTAGGGAAACCCAACAGATTGCATCAAGTCAGTGACGTGACAGCAGAAAATTCAAGTAATATTTTATTGCCTAATAGCATTCCTTTAGTGAACTCTTGATCATTTTAGGAAAGGTTCCATCTGCAGCTAAAATATCCTAATATGAAAAGCTCAATCTTTTCTGCTTCACTCAACATTAATACAGTGTAGAACTGATCTGTTTCTCATCCTTGGGCAGAAAAGACTTGCTGTAGCATTCTTTAGCACATCTGGGCTGCAGTAATCTTTGGCTCTATCTGCTCCTCAGGCTGTCAACCACGCTATAGAGGGGATGAAATCAATCAATCAAATTTTATTTGTGTAGCACATTTCAGCAGCAAGGCATTTCAAAGTGCTTTACATCATTACAAACACAGAAACACAATGCAACATAGAATCAATAATCAAAACACAGCATTAAGTCAAGTTCCATCAGTAAATTTGTAATTGATTACATTTCAAATACAATTCTAAACAGGTGGGTTGTTGTTGAGATTTAAAAGAAGTCAGTGTTTCAGCTGTTTTACAGTTTTCTGGAAGTTTGTTCCAAATTTGTGGTGCATAGATGCTGAAAGCTGCTTCTCCTCGTTTGGTTCTGGTTCTGGGGATGCAGAGCAGACCAGAACCAGAACCTGAGAGGTCTGGAAGGTTGATACAACAACAGCAGATCTTTAATGTATTGTGGTGCTAAGCCGTTCAGTGATTTGTAAACTATCAGTATTTTAAAGTCTATTCTTTGAGCTACAGGGAGCCAGTGGAGGGACTTTAAAACTGGTGTTATGTGCTCTATCTTCCTGGTTTTAGTGAGAACGCGAGCAGCAGCATTCTGGATCAGCCGCAGCTGTTTGATTTGTTGGACAGACCTGTGAAGATGCTGTTGCAATAATCAATACGACTGAAGATGAACGCATGGATGAGTTTCTCTAGATCTGGCTGAGACATTAGTCCTTTAATCCTGGAAATGTTCTTCAGGTGATAGAAGGCCGACTTTGTAACTGTCTTTATGTGGCTCTGGAGGTTCAGGTCAGAGTCCATCACTACTCCCAGGTTTCGGGCCTGATCGCTGGTTTTCAGTTGTAATAACTGAAGCTGTGCATTGACTCTAGATCTATAACTCTAGATCGTTCCTCCTTAGGTCCAAAAATAATAACTTCAGTTTTGTTTCTGTTCAGCTGGAGAAAGTTTTGGCACATCCACACATTTATCTGCTCTAAGCATCTGTTCAGTGATTGGATGGGGTCAAAGGTCACCTGGTGACATCGTAATGTAGAGCTGTGTGTCATCTGCATAGTTATGGTAGCTAATATTATTTTCTGTTATAACCTGAGCTAGGATTGAACCTTGGGGTACCCCACATGTGACCTTTGACCTCTTTGATGAGAAGTTTCCAATTGAAACAAAGAAATCCTTGTTCTTTATGTAGGATTCAAACCAGTTAAGCACTGGACCGGAGAGTCCGACCCAACTCTCCAGTAGATTCAGTAATATGTCATGGTCAACAGTGTCAAAAGCTGCACTGAGGTCCAACAGAACCAGCACTGTGGTTCTCCCACAGTCTGTATTTATATGGATGTCATTGAACACTTTGACTAGGCCAGTCTCTGTGCTGTGGTGAGCACGAAAACCAGACTGGAAGGAGTCAAAGCGGTTGGTTATAGTTAGGAAGCTATTTAATTGTTTAGACACAGCTTTTTCAATAACTTTGCTGATGAATGGGAGGTTGGAGATCGGCCTGTAGTTCTACAGTAGTGATTTGCAGTGTTGTATAGTAACGAAGTAAAAATACTTCACTACTTTACTTAAGTATATTTTGGAGTACTTCATACTTTCCTCGAGTATGAAAATTTTTGATAACTTTCACTTTTACTTCACTATATTTCCGAACTTAATTGCGTACTTTTACTCCGATACATTTTCAATGTGTGGTTTAGTTACTCGTTACAAAAAAGCGAGAGAGAGAAACGCAAGTGTTTTGACCCCACCTACTGATTAGCAAGTAGCAAGTAGGCTACCGAACAAAGTCGGTAGCCTACTTGCCTGGGCTTGTTCATCACCACCAATAGGATACACCTGTTTCGCTTCTCCCATTAAACACAAAGCAAGTCTCGCAATCAGCAGCAGCCACATGGAGGAGGAGACGGAGACCACAACGACTGCAACTACGTCGGACACGGCTCCAGGGGAACCACCAGCTGGTGATGAGAGCCCATGGCCTTATTTAAAGACAATACACTCTTTCGTGGGTGTTAAAGATTCGTCGTACCGCATGCAGTGTATGTTATTCCTGCCTGAAGATGTGGAAATTCTATCTTACAAAAACTCCCCGTCCAACTTGAAGAAACACATCGAGGTAACGTCTTATGAAATGGTTATAATCCTCCTGTTTCAGTAACTATAGCTTGGTCACTAGGCACTACTGTATTGTGAAATCTTGACCATAAATGAACTGATTTGTGAAGTAGAGTAATCGTAACAGCTCTTTTTCTTCATGTTGGCCGCATTTTCAGTACTATTTATTTTTCTCATTTTCAGCACTGACCTTACTTGAAGGGAAAACTTAAGGCTTACAAAAACTTTGTATTTTCTGTCCTGGAGGGTATACTAAGAAGCTGGTTCAGTTGTAAAGCAGGTTAAGTTAACCTTGTGCTATAGGTAAAGCACCTAATTTTCTTAACTAAATGATGCCTGCAGGTATATCTATTAGCAGGTTTAATTTTGCCTGCACTTGGTTGTGTACATTATTTTAAGTGTATTTGACAAGTTTACCAAAATATAAAAAATGTCATTCAAACTGCATTTGCCTTGTTTTACTTTTTACTTGTACTTTTCATTACATTACTTGAGTACATCCATTTTTACAGCAATTTCCATACTTAAGTACAAGAAGTTTCAGATACTTTAAGACTTTAACTCAAGTAACATTTCAGTCAGTGACTTGGACTTTTACCAAAGTCATATTTTGGAGAGGTACTTATACTTTTACTTGACTCTGAGATTTCAGTACTTTATACAACACTGGTGATTTGTCCAGATTGTTCTTTTTTATAAGTGGTTTGATTACTGCTGTTTTCAAAGCCTGGGGGAAAACGCCTGATGAGAGCCATGAGTTACTATTTGGACCAGATCAGTAGCAATAACAGGAGGAACTTTCTTAAAGAAATGTGAGGGTAAAACATCCAGACAGCAGGAACTGGAGCTTAGTTGACTTATAATTTCCTGTAGGGTTTTATAATTAAGTAGTTGGAATTGGGTCATTTTTCCTGTATTTGTTTTGTTTGGGTTCAGCATTGGTACTGACTTTATAGTGGATGTACAGATTAATCCTCTGATTTTTTGAATTTTCTCTGAAAAGAAGCTGGAAAACTGGTTGCAGGCGGCAATACATTGGAATTCAGGTGGTAACGTCACAGGAGGGTTTGTGATTCTGTCAACTGTTGCAAATAAAGCTTGAGCATTGTTAATGTTTTTGTTTATGACATCTGCAAAGAAAGCCTCTCTTGCATATTTTAGTGTTAAATGATAGTTACGTAGTCTTTCTTTATAGATGTCATAATGAACGTGAAGTTGAGTTTTACGCCATTTTCGTTCTGCTCTACGGCAGAGTTGTCTTGCAGATCTAACTGTTTGTGTATTTCTCCATGGAGATTTCTTTTTACCAGACACAACGTTCATTTTAATTGGGGCAATGGAATCAATAATATCTGAGACTTTAGACTGAAAATCATTTACCAACTTATCTACATCATTACAGCTTAAGGGTGAGGAAGAAGAGTAGATTTGATTAAAAGTTTCTGCTGTGTTTTCAGTGAGAGAACATTTTGTGATGGTTGCTGTTTGTATAAGTGTGTTAAAAGATAAAGAACTTTCAAAGATAACAGGAAGTGATCCGACAGGGCGACATCAGTTACAGAGACATTGGAAATATTCACACCCTTACTGATAACCAGGTCCAGTGTGTGTCCTTGAGTGTGTGTTGCTTGTTTGACATGTTGTGTTAGACCAAAAGTCTCTAAAATATTAGTGAGCTTTTTTGCCCCTCTGTCTTGGGGGTTGTCAACATGAATGTTGAAATCACTGACAATTATTAAACAATCATAATCAATACATACAAGAGATAGAAGCTCATTCAAGTCAGTAAAGAAATTTTCCACAAATGTTGGAGTTTTGTATAGAGTTACTGTCAAAGTTTGTTTGTGGCCTTTAACCTCAATACCAAGATACTCAAAAGAGGTGAAGAGACCCAAAGAGATTTTACTACAATTTATGGTATTCTTAAATATTGAAGCCACGCCTCCTCCTTTTTTGTGTTTTCTATTCTCACTGAAGAAATTGTAGTTAGGAGGCGCTGATTCAATTAGTACGATCGGTTCATTATTGTCATTCATTCAACCATGTCAGAAACATAACATCGATATTATGCTCAGTGATGAAATCATCAATTAATAGAGCTTTAGCACAGAGAGATCTGGTATTTAAAAGAGCTAGTTTTAGTGACTTGGAGGCCAAAAGTTCTTCAGTCTGATGTCTGAATTAAAACAGCTGTATTTTATGTTTCTGTTTCTTGTAAATTTTCTTGTAGTGATCCAGACAGGTAATGTCCTGTTCTGCAGTGCCGGGGGCCCAGACACATTCTGGAGCAAGAAGGGTGTAAAGATAAAGTCTGGACCCCGGCCTCAGACCTCAGAGACGCAGAGTGATGGATCCTCTGGGACGTTAGAGGCAGGTGGCTTAAATGAAGTGAGGTCTGCTACGTGACCGCTAAGGAGAGACGTCCCAAGTACAACCTGTTGATTCATTCCATCTGTAAATTTAAGAAACTCCGGTCCAGAAGACATTTCTTCATGTGTATCTTGTGAATCCTGTGAATGAGTGGGTGAGCAGAGAGGGAGGGGGGAAGGAGGAAGGGAACTAGTCGCTCCATCTCCAGTCGATGTTGTATCAGCTTGTTTTTGTTCCTGATAAGCCGAGGGTTTCTTCCTAGTCAGAAATCCTTGAGCCTGTTCTTCTGAAGCGATGATCACGTTGCTGTCCTTGTTGATAAAATGAAAAAGGTTTGCAGTGAGTAGCTTTATCCCATGTTTATTAAGATTGCGTCCGCTTCTTCCAAAAAGGTGAAAGCGCTGCCAATAGATCCAGAGGTTATCGATGAAGGTCACTGAGCTGGCACGGCAGCTTTTAATCAGCCATTTGTTTATCATGTCCAGCCTGGAGTGTTTTTCGTCTCCCCATTGAGGTGATGGAATTGGACCACTGAGAAATAACTTCATTTTTAACTTTCCCATAGTGTTCAGTAGAATATTAAAGTCCTTTTTCAGAATCTCAGATTTCTGCTTTGACACATCGTTGGCTCCAACATGCACAACTAAGGACTCAATATCTGGCTGATCAGTGGTTAGAGAGAGAACTTTACGAGTTAAATCAGATACAGTGTCACCAGGAAAAGAAATCACTCTTGTTTTCTTGGCATTGCAAACGTGACTGATTCCATTTACTGCCTCATCTCCAACAATAAGCACTTTTGGCATACCTTTCATTTTCCTGGTAGTCGCTTTGTCCTTTGGAGCTTTGGGGGGTGGATGTGTTGGTCTTGCCTTGTTGTTGATGTTTGAAAGCGAGGTTTCACTCAGAGGCTCAGGCTGGAGTACAGAAAATCTGTTTTTCAGTGGGATTCCCACAGAGTCAGAATGTTTTGAGGCTCGGGCTGGTCGCTTTGTCCTGGGGAGTGGGGTCGGTGGAACCGTTTTGGTTGCAGCTGCTTGTTTGTTTTTCTTTGGTGGAGCAGGTGTTGAAGTTGAAGGTGGGTTTCGGCTCAGAGCCGGCCACGCTGATTCGTCCAGGTGAGGGGTTCTCCCTGTCAGTCGCCTCATCGGATCTGAAGTGTAAGACTTTTGCTTCGGCTTGGTACCCAGAGCGTTCCAGGGTGGGCTGCTTGATGCGAGGCGTACGGCCTCTCCGTTGATTTGAGGAAGAGTTGTCTGATTTCCACAGTTAGCATTGATTTCAAAGTTCACCTCCAGCTGTTTGATCTTCATTTCTATAGACTGAAGTCGTTGTATAATACTGCTAATGTCCTTGGGGTCGGCCGGAGGCATTTTGTTCTGGTTCAACTTGGAGATGAAGAAAAGTAAGGTAAAAATAAAAGTAAGAAAATCCCCCAGTCCTTAGGTTTGTAGTAATCCAGTTATGATGTTGAAAATGTGAATATAACTATAAAAACTGTCACTTTAAAAATAGCTCAGGCAAAGTTATCAGTAAAGACGGGAGAGAGCAGGACAAGCTGTTCCTCCTTCAGCTGCCACACGAGTAACCGAAAAGACAGATGTAACGTCTGTCTGTCTTGAGCCATCATCAACCTTTCATCACCAGAATGCTGGTGAGAGACCACATTCTCTCTCACCATATCTTACAGTGGAGCCATTTACTCATCCTTTATGAGTTTGTTGAGTCTGTTTGAGTCCCTCACCTTCATTGCAGCAGCCCAGAACACCACTGCATTGAAGATGGAACTAACCACTAATGACAGATGAAACATGAAGAGCATCCTACTGCAGATATTAAAAGGATCCAGGATTAGTTGAACACGTTGGCCTAAATATGTTGCAATTTTCCTACTACCTAGAAAATTGCTGTTTGTGATACGCCAAAACTCATAATTACTTCAAAGATGTACATCTTTTGTTATATTTTTCACTCATGGAGGTCGCCATTTTTTCACCGATGGGTTGATAACACATAATGGTCCATTCTGTACTGGAATCTACAGAGTAAACACAGGAAGGCCAATTTTACCCGAGTAGTTTATCATATTGCGTTTGACTGGTGGAGCAGTGTTTCTCAACCTTTTTTGGGCCAGCCCCTGTCCATTATCCAGGTCCCTTACCATCAAAAAATGTGTAGGCTTCTTTGCACTGAATATTATTTTATTATTAATATTACTATCACTATTGTTGATGTTTTGATTTTTATGGTTGTTTCTGTATTTATCATCAAAAATAATTTCCCAGAGAACAAAAAAACCATGTGAATAAAAAATATTTTTACAGGCGTCTGCGAAAAATGCAATGAATGGACATTCAAGTTAAAATCAGTAGGCCTAACAGCAGCCAATCAGAGTGGAAAAAAAGTATTCTTGTTCTGTGCCATTTTCTGATGTTAGTTGTTAAATCTTTCACAAAATGACCAGATAAAAGATGTACAACACATACCAGTTAAACTTTAAACTATTTGCAAAAAACTGTGCTCTGCAACATTAAAACATGGACGGAACTGCAAACATATCAATCATAACTTCTCTTCAGTGTTTCTGTGAGTTTCTTGTTCTGCAGCTCTGTGCTGCCTTCAGGAGAATGGGACATCAGAGTATCTTCCATAAAATTTCACCCACATGGCATTTACTGTGCAAACCAGAGCTTTCAGTGAAAAAGTAAAAGTTCCACATCCTTTTAATTCTATACAAATATGGGATAGAAATATGGATTATATCTTTATATAGACCTGACTATTGATTTATAGATTAATAGTTTTCTGGACAAAAATTACAAAGAACAAGGCTGGTTCTTAATTAAATCCTATTGAGTGAAATTGAAAGTGTCATGGAGTCACCAGCCTCATGACATTGACACTGTCATGAAAAATAATACTGAAGAAATAAATATATAAAAATCTAATTAAAAACAGAAATAAGTGATAAGGTCCTTACTGTTATGGTCTGTAAAATATATTTCTTCTTAGTACTAGATGTGGTCTGAACCAACTACATGGCACTTCAACAATATTATTCTACCTTTTATCTGAAAATAGTCTCTTTGTTCTTCCCATACTGTCCTCTCTGCATTAATTATTGCTCGTAAGGTCTTGCCATACCGCTGTATCTACTTTAGTTTCTTAGTTTATTCTTCAATTTTGTTCTTCATTCATTTCCATTTAGTTTTCTTTGATTAGTATTATCCTCTCTTGGTTTATTGCTATGTCCTCTTTAGTTTCTTTCCTGTTATTTTGTCGTTTTTATTAACGCTCACCACCAGTAAACTTCACTCATTAAGCCAGTGGTGCCCAAAGTCGGTCCTTGAGGGCCGGTGTGGTAGTAGCGTTCTGTTCCTCTGTGAAAATCTGTTCCCCCTGTGTCGGGAGCACGCATTGCAGCCAGAGAGGCGGATCTGACCATTTTCACGGCTCTTCTGATCGATTTCTCGGTAAAACAACTCATATAATCATGTCAAAGTTGTCATGTCAACAAAATTGTAAAATAAACATATAAACGAGGTCTTGTGTGGAGGTCTTCTTACGCTGTTTTGTGTTATTTTAAAAGCCAAGAGAATCGGTCTTTTTCCAACTTTTGTCACTTAAGCCTGACAAATAAGTCAGTCACCAAACACAGGTTTCCAACACGTAGTGTCTATTTATAATTTTTCATTGCTGATATAAGAGGATTGAAACTGGATGATAGCAGGGAACAAAAATTAAGACTTCCTGAAAAGACGAGAGTGTAGACTTTCTGGTAAATCCCATTCTAATGTAAAATATGACAGATTACTGGATTAAGGAAATTTCTAGTATACTCCATGTTATCACACATAACAATTTTTGAGAATTTGGATACAGTTGCTCTTTATTTCCCAAAGTTATTGTGGGAGGAGAGGAGAGAATGGATATTTCAGCTGCTTGAAATGATCTGTTCCCCCTCCATAAAGTGGAAACAAATTAATTTACCTGCAAGTCTTTAACTGTGTTTATTCCTTTCATCATCAACAACAACTTCTATGGATTTGGTGACATTTGCTCTTTATTTGCCAAAGTTATGAGGGGGAAACAAAATATTTTAGCCACCTGAAATAATTCATTCCCCTTCTACAACATGGTAATAAATTAATTTACTATCAAGTGTTTAACAGTGCTTATTCCTCTCTTCATCAACAACAAATCCTGTGATTTTGGTTACATTTGCTTCTTAGTTGCCAAAGTTATGAGGGGGGAACCTTATATTTTAACTCCCTGAAATAATCTGTTCCCCCATAACATGAGATCTAATTATATTTTCACAAACCCGTGTATTCCTCTCATCCTGTAAGTTTGGAGACATTGGCTTCTTATTTGCCAAAGTTATTATGGGGGAACCAAATATTTTAGCTGTCTGAAATAACCTATTCTTTGTAGGGGGAGCAGATTATTTCAGGTGGCTAAAATATATGGTTCTCCCCAAGTAAGGCAAATAAAAAGTAAATATTACCAAATGCACAGGATTTGTTGCTGATTAAGAGGGGACTAAGCACAGTTAAAGAGATTGTGAGAAAATAATGAACTCCCATGTTATGTATGTGGTTCCCCCTCATAACTTTGTCAAATAATGAGCAAATGTTTTCAAACTTACAGGACTTATTGTTGATGATGAGAGCAATAACCACAGTTAAACACTTGCTGGTAATATAATTTGCTCCCATGTTATAGGGGGGGAACAGATTATTTCAGGTGGGTAAAATATTTGGTTCCCCAGTCATAACTTTGGCAAATAATGATGAAATATCACCAAATCCACAGGATTTGTTGTTGATGATGAGCGGAATAAACACAGTTAAAGAGTTCCTGGTCAATTAATTTGTTCTAATGTTATGGAGGGGGAACGGATTATTTCAGGCAGCTAAAACAGCTAAAATCAGGGGCGCTGTCAGGAATCTTGGGCCCCATGACAAAAAATTAAATTGGGCCCTCTCCCCTCCCACACAGCTACTGTTACAATTTTTGAGTCTATCTGACCCATCAAAAGTGTCACAGGCTTGCAACTGCCTTGCTTTCTTTGGTCCAATACTGATAACTAGCACAATATTTACTGCTCATGAATTTTACATGCAACAGTCAGCATACAGTTTACAAGTAGGTTGCTTAAATTTTTTCTATTAGTTTTAGATTACTGAAATGTCTCTCCCCACGAGCAACAGTTATAGGCAACATGCAAAATATACATGAAGCAATACAGACTTCTCAAAAATGCTATGTAGTTCCATTTTATTCAAGCTGCGGTATATAAGTTTAATAAAAAAAATATGTTTTCTCCATATTTGTTAAAGCTGTCACCATGTCGTGGCAGTTTGTTATGAGACAGATAATCTGTGAAAACAATCAATCTCCTCCACCTGCTCCCTGAGCTGCTATTCCTGGCTAAAGTAATGCAACGTTCTGAAACAAAACAACCAATCAGAACCAGTAGGACACTCTTAGCACTGTCAATTAACCTCATTCACTCACTGGTAAATGTGCTAATGGTGGAAGAACAACTTATTACAGGAAAAATGTTTTTCTGCTGTCAGTGGTAGCTATGCTAACTAGACTGAGCATTCACAAGAAGCTGCATTAGCTGCAGCATAGGGATTAGCAGCCACATGAGATAGTGATGCACTAAAACTTTCCTGTCTCTTATTAGCTGTTTCTAGATAGTACTGGGAGAAGGCAGAGGAAATAAAATTTTCACAGATTATCTCTCATGCCATACTGTCACAACATAATGACAGTTTTAACAAATATGTTAAAAAAAATTATAGAAGTTGCATACTGCTGCTTTAATTTCACTTAGGAGAGGACAGGTGAGGAGGGATATGAATATGTTGGTAATTTCTTTCCTTAATTCATTAAATGCTAGTGAAAAGGAGGCAAACAGTCTGTAGCTAAGCTAACTATGCTGAATGGTTGATAATCTCACACAGTCTACCCACCACTCAGAGAAACACTGGGTTACAAATTGACACTTTACCCCTTTCTCTCTCTGTCTCTCTAATTTTTTTTTAAACCTAACTTTATTAGTTTTCTTAGCAGCACAGTAACAACCACAGCAGTGCTGAACATGTCACCATCAAGCGCTCCAAGCAGGAACGAACCATTTCATGCAGATCCAGGGGGGTTCAGGGCAAATGTGTTCTTTTTGGTCTGGGAGGGAGAACATTTGATTTTTACTGCTAAATACAATTTTAGAAAACACAGTATAATTAATTTTGTAAATGACAGGGACTCATTTTTTAAAATTTCTATGAAAAAAATAAATAAATAAAAAAATTGTGGAGAGCCCCCTGTTGGTCAGGGGCCCTTGGAATTCTCATAACTTTCCCCCCCTATTGACCTTATTCCTGGGTGGTTTACTGTGGAAACGATTATGGGTCTTTCTTCCGGCGCCCACCGGAAGTATCAGTATTTCATTGTAATTTGTAGGGTTTTTGCTCATCTACTGTATGTTCATGATAGATGTTACATCTCTCTTTTCGGTTATGGTGCAATAATAAGTAAAACGTGTTTCTGGACACGCCGTCTGCTATCAGAGAGCTGCTCAGTTCAGAGGATCGTAATCGTGAATTTAATCACGATAAGCGTTGTTTTGGAGCAGAATCACCATGAGTTAGCAGCGCTGCTAGCTGCTCGTTTCTCCGAAGAACGGACAGTAATACAGTAATGAAGAAGAGGAAAGCAGAGGAGCTGGTTAGAGTTCTGGGATGCAGTTTTGCACCGACAGTGTAAAATGCAGTTACTACATAAACCTCATGGTCTGTGAAGTAACTAGATATGCTAGTGCAAGTTTCTTTGTTTAGATAGGTTTTGTATTTAAGTAAATATTGGTATTTAAAGTTTAATATTTTTGATTTTCATTTTTTGGTTCTTTAGCCAAACTTAGCTGTACTGTTATTTGTTTTGTGTTATCTGTGATTGTATTCTGTTTAGTTACCCTAATGTGTCTTAATTGGCCTGATCAGCCAGTTGACACCCCTGTGTGTCATTTCTTTGTTAGGTCAGTTATGTTTGTTTTTGTAGACAGTTTGTTTATGTTTTTTCGCCTGAGATCAGTTTTGTTTCTTTGACCTCTTTTATGAGCTCAGTTTGCCTTTTGTCATTTACAATCTTTGGGATAAAAGAAAAGAAAAAAACCCTATTTTTCTAATATATCCTGTGACTCCTGTTCTTAACTCAGTCCATCACAGGCAGAAACTGATGACCATTTCCCTGGTCTTGTCTACTTTTAATTGGAGTTGGTTCTCTCAGTACCATGGACAAGATCATCCACCAGAGTCCTGTACTCCACCTCCCATGCCCCTTCTGCACACTCCTGCGTAGGCCTGTCACGATAGCAAATTTTGCTGAACGATAAATTGTCTCAAAACTTATTGCGATAAACGATAATATTGTTTGAAGACCTTTTTACACTGATTTAATGGAAATGACGTAATAATGCATGCGATTTCTTGCCAAAGATAGATACACTTTATTTTCAAAAGAACACTTAACATTAGAACTAATAAATAAAATAAACAGAACAACCAAAAACAAAAATAAAATGGATTCTCAGTCTCCAATAACAAAAAACGCACTTGAAAAAAACACTAAACAACATAAAGTAAAAGTGGAAATAAATACTGCATTCAACCAAAAGAGTGCAGATTATGAAGTCTGTATATTATGTTGCCCTTCAGTAATAATTAGATTTAAATAGAGAAGATGGGCACATCGACTACCTGATGCAATAGTTCACACTACATGATTTTTTGCTCCTATTTTTCCCCTTACAACAATCTTAGAACGTTGGTCTTTCTAAGATTGTGTGGTGTGTTATGGTAGATCGTCGTTGCCGCTCCGATCTAAATCAGGGGTTTTTCCGACTGGGAGAGTTAACGCAGCCTGTTGAATGTGACAGGCAGCCAATCAGAAAGCGCGGATTCTCCTCGGCGCTTTCTGAGGGGAAATTACGTCGGGGAATCCCAAACAGCTGACACGATGCAACCCGAAGTCCAGCGGACATTGGAGATGATATGTGGAAACAACATTAATGTTTATTCAACATGCAAAGAATATAGAAATGACAAGAGGAGGAGTTGGAGCGAAATTACTACCGCAGTTGATAAACCTGGTAACTTTTCAGCTGTTCTTCGTTAACGTGACGTAAATAGGTTGTAATGATTTTCATTCAGTCAGGACTTTAGCTGACACTAGCCACATGCATTGCAGGTAGATTGTAGTAAAGCATTGATTAATGCCTGGTTTTAAAATTAATTCACTGGACTTGTAGCCATTATTTTGTGCCCATTATTGGACACCACATGGCAGAATCGAACCGTTATACCTAGGATTTCTGTCGGCTAATGTGTGGTCTGTCAGGTTTTGAAAATTGGCCGACAATCGGCCGACAACTCTAAAATCCTGTAGTGTGCGCTGGGCTTTACACTAAGGAAATGAGGAAGGGAGGAGTCAGTGGAGAGCACCGGAGTTGAGCCTTTTTTCAATCGGTGTCATTAACAGAAAGAGAAAAAGGCCGGAAGAGATGATAATGCCGATAATTAAAATGACGTCGATAGTTTTAATTTATCGTACGATTAATTGATTTATCGTTTATCGCGACAGGCCTACTCCTGCGTCATCTAAGTACTTTTGCAGAATCTGCAAAAGTCATCTGCACAGTAACAGAGCAATGGGGAACAAATACTAAATGGTAGATATTGGAAAAAGGAGGGAGGGAAAAGAACTACATCCATCCATTTTCTTACACTCTTATCCCATTGGGGTAATGAGGGGTGCTGGTGCCTATCTCCAGCTGTCAATGAGCAAGAGGCGGGGTACACCCTGGACAGGACGCCAGTCCATTGTAGGGCAACACAGAGACAGACAGGACAAACAACCATGCACACACACATACACCCACACCTAAGGAGAATTTAGAGAGACCAATTAACCTACAGTAACAGTCATGTTCTTGGACTGTGGGAGGAAGCAGGAGTTTCCAGAGAGAAACCATGCATGCACAGAGAGAACATGCAGAAAGACCCCGAACCTGGAATGGAAGGGTTTACAATACGACTGTATAAGACTTACTCTGTGTAACCTATGTGCTGAACAATATATACTATGGCGTAGTTTGAATTGTACTAATCTTGTTTTAAGTTCCCTGGACATTTTTTAATACTTTGAAGTGTCATTTTTCATTCCTGATCAGTGAAAGCTGCACCAACATCAACTTCCCAGGCTGATCGCAAAGCAGGGAGCCCTTTCTCCATATCTTTTACCAAAGTGGAGTAATATTGGAGACTACATGGTGTCCCTCTGAGATTTTCCTAATATGGGAAACATAACAAGGGATGGCTGGAGATCCATAAATTTCAAGTAGTAAGTGACAAAGTTGTATGTACCTCCAGAGAGTGTTCTTTCCTCTGATTATGGAGAAGAATATGAGTTTTTGAATTTTTGGCTTTCTGAGAGTTGAAATGATATTTTTAGCAATGGACTTAAAGATTCCCCCATTATATAGGTCTCCAAGAACCAAAATTCCTTTTTGGACCCACAGTTCCCAGAGAATCGGGGGCTTACCAATGCAAGGTTTGGGATTAAGCCATATAGAGACTTCGTTATGGAGGAATGGGTTAAAGTTCAACAGCGATGCAATCTTTCTCCAGACCTCCCGCAGACCTGAAAAGACTGGGTGGGTCTGGTAGCTCCAGTGGAAGTTTGGTGATATGCTTCAGGGGTAGCGGAGAGCAGACAGTACTTTCAAGATCGAACCATGGGGGAGCTCATCCTGGTGGAATTGTATGCCTCAAACTAAATGCGTAGTAACAAAATAGCAAATTTTGGACACCAAGACCACCCAAACCTTCTAGTTGTTGTAATTTTTTGAGCATTGTTCTGGGGCGCTTATTGTTCCAGATAAATTAATGTATAGTCTGTCAAATTGATGTAAGTATTTTGATGGAATTTTAGGTGGGAGTGCCTGCAATAAGTAATTCAATTTTGGGGCACAATTAATTTTTATTATATTAGCTTTGCCCCATAAGGCAAAGCCAATAAGGAAACAAATTATAGGGACCATCAGGCTATGTCAGATTTAAATTTATCAAGCAAAGGTTCCAAGTTGAAATGGATTGTTTTCGCCAAGGAATGGGAAAAAATAATTCCCAGATATGTAATGCCTGCTCTAGGCATCAACTAAAGTCTCCTAGCTGAAACCAAGTTTTGAGGCAGAAAGCTGTCATAGATAGCGCCTCAGATTTCGACCAATTAGCTTTATATCCAGACATGTTGGAGAATGAACTAACAATTTTTAAAAGGACAGGCAGGGAGCATTCCGGTTGTGAAACCTAGACAAGGGCATCGTCCACATAAAGCATCAGCTTATCATTCACATTATTACTTTGGATACCCGGGAAATCAGCGTCCCTGTATATTTTTGCTGCTAGAGGTTCCAAGGCTAGAGCAAAAAGCAGTGGGCTCAATGAGCAGCCCTACCTTGTCCCTCTGTGTAGGTCAAAAGGCTCGATATAATGCGATCATATGCCTTACTGTTAAGGATAAGCAATTTGACCCAGCTGATGTATATTGGGCCAAAGCCATGTGTTTCTAATACACTGAATAAGTAGCGAAACTCAACCCTGTCAAACGCCTTTTCTGCATCCAGGGAGGGGGGCCATGGCAGGGGAAAGGTCACTAACTGAAAGTTTATTTTGGGCTATCCACATGATATTAATTAGTCTTCCAATGTTGTCAGAAGAGTTTCTTGTACGAATGAATCCAACCCAGTCAGAGTGTACAAGGCTAGTCATAACCTTATCCAATCTGGTCGCTATTATCTTGGCTAAAATCTTGCAGTCACAATTTGTCAGGCTTATTGGCCTGTAGCTTTTACAGTCTTGTGCATGGATGTCAAACTCATTTTTGTTCTGGGCCAAGTCAATATCATGAATGCTCTTAAATGGCTGGTTGTGCCAGAATATATTGATAAAACCTGTTCAAAAACTTAAAATATCGATGAATTTTTAAAACTAGATATTATTGAACATCTAACCTAAGATGGCGGCGCACGTGGTTGGAGCGGCTCATTGCTCTCTCGGTCGGTGCTATGTTTGGCTGTTAGGGTACGTGTTGATTTGTGTTCCGTACTCGTCATGTCGGACAAACAAAATATACAGTCGGGACGATCTCCTGACGATCGGTGCCCGCTACGAACGAGATGTTACAGCTGATTTTCAACGCTTGCTTGTTCTATATTCCGGGGGACATAGCAAGGAGCCCCGGCTTGCCGTGGATTACCATCACAGCAGGGAGGAAGCGTCGGTGGCGTAGAGAGAGAAGGAGAAGCGGGGCTGCAGGGCCGGCGTGCTAGCTAGGCTACGGAGGCAACCACACAAACCACCGCTCCCCAGCCTGTTTCTCTCGAATGCCAGATCCCTTGCAAACAAGATGGATGAACTGAGACTACAGGCTGCATCTCACAGCGCAGTGAAGGACAGCTGTATTCTTCTGATCACGGAGACCTGGCTGCATCCAGACGTAGCAGACTCTGCCATTGAGCTAGCAGGCTACACAGTACAGCGCCATGACAGAACGAAAGACTCCGGTAAGAGCAGAGGAGGGGGGCTCTGTGTGTACGTGAACAACACCTGGTGTACTAACACAGCGACTGTCATCAGCCATTGCTCCCCCAGACCTGGAGTACGTGACTGTTAGATGCAGACCAATATACCTCCTATTAAAAAATGAGGATCATTAAATGCTAGCTTTGGACAAAACCTTTGGATCCTTCCTCTTTTCCTTTTGCCCGGGATCGAGCGGCGTTCTCCATGAGCGACCCGCAACCGCGTGCTGTTAAAACGAAACAACAACAAAACGTGTTGACGTCACAGATCACGGAGTTTAATCTCATACAAAGCAATCGACAACAAAGCTGCAGAGGTACAGAGATATACATTTTATACAGACAAGAGAACAGACAACACGAAACACAAAAGACAGACAAAGGCGCCCAAAATGTGGAGGAAAAGATGGAAAAAAAACCTCTCTTGCTGGCTTGCTGACCTGTACTTTTTAATGAAAGAGGTGTTTCCCTATTTAATATATGCAGTCAAGGCGTTCCGTTCTTTGACCAATTAGAAACTTAGAAACTCCCGGAAACTCCCCTTCTTTACAGCTCCGATGTCTGGTTTTTATCTAACCACTTCGTGCCCATCTCCGTCCGACCTGGCCGAGAGGCGCCAAGAAGTCTGTTCTGCTCTCTCGGAATTGTAAATTTTATTGCTGTGTCTGTCAAAAGGGGGAGGAAAAAAGGCCCTGCTTTGTCTGCTGAATTCCCAACTGCTCAACAGAAACTATTCCAAATTAAAGTGTTGGCTATACCTTTACACATGTCGTGGATTAGCTATATTAAGCACCAAACAATAATTATTTTCTTTACAATTCCCCCTTTTGAGGTCTTCAAAAAGACCTCAATAAAAATTGATTAAGCCTTCTAATACAGAGCCAAAAACTGTGTATTAAACTAAAAGAAAAACGAAAAAAACCAAAAAATGAAAACCAAAAGAGTGACGTACCCTAATTATATCCAGTCCCCCTTTTTAAACAAAACCCAAGGGTAAGAAATACTTATCCTCCCAAAAATAAAATCATAAAACAAAATTATCACAATAGAACCAAAAACACAGGACAAACAAAACCCAAAGTATAAAATGAAAAAACAAAACAGAAACATACATAGAAAAATTAGTAAGAAATGTCTGCAACTTAAAGGACAACATTCACCACAAAATTACAATCTGCCAAAATGAGAAACACACAAAGTTACAATCTGCTGCTCGTCTTTTTCTGTTTTTTTTTTTTTTAATGTCCATCGACAGTCTCTTAAAAAATATGAAGTCTTCGTCAGGAAATGTTCAAAAAATGCGCGCAAAAAACAAAACGACAGTCCTTTCCAGAGTTCACAACGAACGAAAAACACGCAATAAAAGTTTATGATGATCCTCTTGCAGCTTGATCTTCTTCGACTGGAAACCTCAAGAAACGACCTGTCACAGGTCATTACACAGACATTTTGTGTTCAACATGAATTTCATTAGCATCAGAAACACAATTACCACATTCTTTAATATCATCTTCATTACAGTCAGCATAATCAAACGATGGTTTCACCTAAAAATAAATTTGTTTTGTTATTTTCCATCCAGGGAAATTATTTTAATCCTTTTTATCAAAGAACGCAGACTTTGAAGGAGACCACATCCGCAGGGCACCAGGAAACCAGCTGCAAAACTATAATGACAAGACAGAGATCAGATTTATCCAAAGGCATCATTCATTTGTGTAATTCAACACAAACATCTTCAATTCACTTTGTGTTCAAGTGAATCCTCCAACGCTCGTGGCTCTGTGGCTGTTGTCTTCGAAATAAGTGTGAAGCCGCTTCTCCAAGGAGCCCCACCCCCGCCTCGCATGACACAGCTTGTATGACAGAGTCCAGAGTCCTGGAGCACCGAGCTCCAGGGCAGTCTGTGTGTAAAACCATGAGCAACACATCACGTGAAACCTTATCTCCTACTCTGTCCAGTTCTGTTCATCAAATGGTGGATGTGATCCCTTCAATTTACGTTTCTATTATAATATACTATAGCTCCTAACCGATGGAAAACACCAAAACCCTGTAATCATTTGCTTCAAAAGACATGTTTCCAAAGTAACGTGTTCCCAGAATGTTAAACATATGCAGATCTTTTCTTAAACCAATCTTGTAAAAATAGGATTAAACAAACGAAACAAAACAATCACAAAAACTTAAAAATGTAGTTGTAAAGCTTACATGTACCACCAAAAAATGAATAACAATGTGAGTTAAACAGTCCAGTTTAAATTACCTTCATAGAAGAAACTAGATCTTACTGGTTATTTGTCTAAATCATTTTACATACGTTCCTGAAACAAAATTCAAAAGAGTTAGACCTGGAGAAATTATAATGAAACAAATCCAGACATTTTCAAAATATACCGACATTACCTAGGCTTTTACTTGTCGTCGAATTTAAAGTTTTATCCAAATTCGTTGTAAATGAATGTAAATCAAAAAATCAAAATCAAGTTTACAAAAATCATTATAATCCCGCCTATGTACTTTTACTGATTAGTGATAACTTTAATCAAGAACAGATTCTTCAAACCATTTCTTAAAACATTCATGCTCCATTAAATTAATGCTCTGAACATGGCTGACACAATAATATTTTAATTTCTATAATTATTTTCCCAAGTTAATTAACCAAAATATGCTTCATTATCACTATAAATTTATCTATTTTCTCAAAATATGTTAGCCCATTGTCAGAAAATCTTTTAATGGAGAACAACTCAAACCTATCTAAAATAAGCACATATATTACCAGAAAATATTTTCCTTTCACTTTTATGTGTAGCACAGATCAGACATGTTCTTCAAAAATTTGTTTAAGTATTATAAAAGATGAACCCATGCATCTTCTCCCCCTTTGATACATTACTGGCTAATGTATCACTATTTCTAGTATGTGAAATAACGATGTTGATGAAACAGGGTTATTATTCAAGCTAAGAAAAATCCCACCGATATGCAACGTTGCCCTCGTCTAAAAAGTAAACCTTTCAAAAACAAACAGAACAATTTATTGTAGCATGCTTTAAACCTTCAAGATTATTATGTTCAAAAAACATTTCACATTACAGTTTCAAAACTCAGTATTCAATTTAACTCTCATGATTATCAAATAATTCGTTGTAGAAACTTCTCAAAAATTTTCAGCAGTGTTTGACAAAACGTGTTTACCAATTAAAAACTCAGTGAAGGTTATGCATAAACCAGGCAGAGAGACGTTGAAAGAGAAAAAAAATATAGTCTTAGTCAAGAAAATCTAAAAATGATAAATTTCGAAAAATACTGGTCAGAATATAACCAAATCTACAAATGAAAGAAATTAAACTAAAGACCAAAGTTCCCTATCCCCTGGTGAAGGGTCCAGAGGAAACTGATAACTCAAAAAAAATAATTCGTTATATTTAACAAAATAAACAAAGAACTGACACAAATAGCCAAATAAAAAATCAGACTAATGTAAAGAAATGTAAAGAGTAAAATCCTAAATTACTCACTACTTAATATATAAAGTAATATGAAAGGAAAACAGAAAATCATTACCAAGAGTGTCTGTGTGTGACAGGCGACTCAGTGTTTCGATGCTACAAACTTATATTTTACATTTTCCAGGAGGTAGTTTAAACGATGGGAGAGAAAATTATTTGCCTTACAGTTGTTTGTTCTTTTCTGCTGAGCTGCTGTGAGCAGAGGTTGCTTTGTACTTAAAATTAGTGATATGCAAAAAGGTTTCACATGTTAATTAGTTGAATCTAGTGGGGGTAGAAATTACAGCACAGCTGTAGCTTGTTCTCCCGTGCTGAACTTCTGTGAATGGGGGTTGAAACTCCTCCCTGAGCTCCATTATTCTCATATCTTAAATAAACATACTTGTCGCTTCTTCTTGTTTTGTTCTATGTATTTATTTTACTTAATTTTCTTATTTTATTTTATTCGAAGCCCTCTCGTCTGTCTATAGGCAGTATTGAATCATCTCGTATTACAGTTTAATATTGATTCTCTACAATAGTTCCATATAATCTTTTTTATTTATTAACCAATAAGTTATTTCAAACTTAATGTTATCCTTCAACAACAAATCTTGTAAATTTTAGCAAACTTTTCTATATTTAACCAATTTCTATTTAACAAGAGAGTGACTTCTAATTTATCCTGTCTAATTATCCGTAAGTCCTGTAGATTTAACAATATTTTATCTATCTTAAAGTTTTGGTCTGTTTGAAAAAGACTGATTGTGAAAATATCTAGAGTCAGTTGTATATTGCAGTTTGTTGTTATCTGAACAATTACCTCTTACAGTTAGAGCCTGTTTCTCTAAAAATCTTCGTTTTTTTTTTTCTTATCCTCAACTCATGAAAAAAATCCTATTTTACTCATTGTATGTTATTCCATTTTCCTACTACCTTCACAGCCTTAGAAGGAATAATTAACATTATATCCACTATTCAGTTCTCAAGTCTATATAAATTTTTATTTAATTTATTTCATAGCTGTACCTAATCAGTTATGTATTTATCTATTTATCCATTCAGCATATTTATGTATTTAACTATTAATTTGCCAAGACAGCATTTCTAGAATCCTCTGTGACCTAATTTTCTTGGCTTATTCTTTCTTTCGTTATTTATTTATTCATTTATTTAACCGTAGAACCCATATTGTAATTTCAATTTGTTCAGATAATGTATTTTATCAAGATTCTATCCTTTAATCACCTTCCAAACTGTACACTGCAGGTCACAGTTACTGCTGTTATTGTTTAATTTTAAGAAGTTAGTTCAATTTAACACAGAGGATGTTTGTAAAAACTAGAAATTTTGCACCATCAAACAGCACTGAGAAAAATTCAGTAGTTATATGACATAAAATACCAAATGGTATTTTATCTCCAATCACACACTCTGTCAAACCAACATGAATTATAACACAAACAAAAACAAAATCACACAACACATTACAGAAAACACAAAACACACACATCTGGCCAGGTTTTATAGTCAGTCAAAATTTCATCAGTCCCCAAGTGTCAGTCTGTGGTCATTATTCTATCAAATTTAACTGTAATTTATATCAAATTTACTGAAGTTTATATCAAATTTACTGAAGCTTCAGAAATTGTCCAATGTTGTCATGTGTCAATTTAATTAATTTTAAACCCCAATCGTCAGTAACCTTTTAAATCCCCGTGCACGTTTAAAAAGAGAGACATCTCAAAGTTATGTTAAAATCAAACCACAACCAATAATTTTGTTTTCTGGTACCAGTTTTATGTACTGAACTCCTATTTATTTTATTTAGTTATTTATGTTTTAAACTAAACGACCACGTTTTCGCCATCGTTCTACTTTCCCCGTTAAGACGAACCCCGACCATAAAATAGCGTATAGCACGTGTCGCAACTCAGTGTCCATAATAACTTCACAATAAAACGCAGCAAAATCAATGCAAATTCACACACACAGCGCTATCCAAACAACTTAACACTCTGCTGAAACACACAGCCAGCCCGAACTCGTGCACGCGCACACACACGGCCACACAGACACACACGCAGACACACATACGCACACACACATACACACATACACACACCCAGAGCTCTGGAGCAGACAGCCACGTGTCGCGGCAACAAGCACAGATCGCGACACACAGAGAAACATAAACACGTTTTCAGACAAACGTAACAGACAGACGGGGAAAAATAAAATGCCGGCCAAAAAATAAAAAATGCACCATATCAAAGCCTACCGCAGGCCGTTTATAAAGTCTACCGCAGACTATTTGTCAAAGCTTCCCGCAAGCTATTTTTAAAGTGTGCCAAACACTAATACTTGATTCCTTAACAGTCTACCTCAGACTATTGTCAAAGCTTCCCGCAAGCCATTTTTTTAAAGTGTCCCACACACTGAATAAACCTACCCCAGGTTATTTCAAAATACACAATTCCTAAATTTCTTTCTTTAAGGAGCACAGCCATGGGTCTCCAGGGAAAAAGACATAAACTTAAGAAAACCCAGCTTTTACAACTGAGGGAGCGCAAAATCCTCAGTCTGAACCCGCTACGGTCCGCTGTACATGCGTATTTCCATACAGTGTACCACACACTGAAAGTCTACCGCAGGCTATCGTTAAATTCCAATTATAACTAACAACAGACTATTTTAAGAGCAAAACTATCCACCCTTGCAGCTCCGAAACTCCGCGTGGCTGCGCACAACAAAAGAGTAATTAAAAAACGTCTTACCGCACCAGCCGGACGGATCGATCGGGGAGAAACCGCCACCCGCCAAGATTCCAGAACCGGACGAAGCCCCCAAATATTAAAAAATGAGGATCATTAAATGCTAGCTTTGGACAAAACCTTTGGATCCTTCCTCTTTTCCTTTTGCCCGGGATCGAGCGGCGTTCTCCATGAGCGACCCGCAACCGCGTGCTGTTAAAACGAAACAACAACAAAACGTGTTGACGTCACAGATCACGGAGTTTAATCTCATACAAAGCAATCGACAACAAAGCTGCAGAGGTACAGAGATATACATTTTATACAGACAAGAGAACAGACAACACGAAACACAAAAGACAGACAAAGGCGCCCAAAATGTGGAGGAAAAGATGGAAAAAAAACCTCTCTTGCTGGCTTGCTGACCTGTACTTTTTAATGAAAGAGGTGTTTCCCTATTTAATATATGCAGTCAAGGCGTTCCGTTCTTTGACCAATTAGAAACTTAGAAACTCCCGGAAACTCCCCTTCTTTACAGCTCCGATGTCTGGTTTTTATCTAACCACTTCGTGCCCATCTCCGTCCGACCTGGCCGAGAGGCGCCAAGAAGTCTGTTCTGCTCTCTCGGAATTGTAAATTTTATTGCTGTGTCTGTCAAAAGGGGGAGGAAAAAAGGCCCTGCTTTGTCTGCTGAATTCCCAACTGCTCAACAGAAACTATTCCAAATTAAAGTGTTGGCTATACCTTTACACATGTCGTGGATTAGCTATATTAAGCACCAAACAATAATTATTTTCTTTACACTCCCCAGAGAGTTCACCGTAGTCATGGTAACCGCTGTTTACATACCACCGGATGCTAATGCTAAAACAGCTATTTGACTTTTGCATGGCAGCATTAGCCATCTGCAGAGCATCTATCCAGATGCTGTGCACCTCATAGCGGGGGACTTCAACCATGCAGACTTGAAGACGGCGCTCCCCAAATTCCACCAGCATGTAAAGTGTGCTTCAAGAGAGGATAACACTCTGGAAAAAGTCTACTCCAACATCAAGCTAGGCTACAGGGCTAGACCACTTCCTCACCTGGGTCAGTCCGATCACCTGTCCCTGCATTTAATTCCTGCTTATGCCCCCCTCAGGAAAACTGCTCCAACCATCACCAAAACCATCAAATCCTGGCCCGAGGATGCGACACAGCAGCTGCAGGACTGTTTCGACAGGACAAACTGGGATGTTTTTGAACATCAGGACCTGGAGGTTTTTACAGACAGTGTACTGTGCTATATCAAGAACTGTATTGACACTGTAGCTGTGGATAAACGCATCCGGGTATTCCCAAACCAGAAGCCCTGGATGACTCAGGAGGTCCAGCGACTGCTAAAGACCAGGAATACCGCCTTCAGGTCTGGGGACAGGACCGTCTACAGTACAGCCCGAGCTAACTTGAAGAGCGGCATCAGAATGGCTAAGTCCAACTACAGGAGGAGGATAGAGGGCTATCTTGACAGCAACAACAGCAGGCAGGTGTGGCAGGGAATCCAGCATCTCACCAACTACAGGACCAACCTAGCAGCTGCGGAAGGCGACGCCACGCTAGCTGAGGAGCTGAACCTCTTCTTTGCCTGATTTGAGGTGAAGCCAACAGAAGCAGCCACACTACACCAAGCGACCCACAACACCACACTCCTCGTTGTAGAGGAGCACGAGGTGAGGCGCACACTGCGGGCTGTCAACCCAAGGAAGGCTGCTGGACCTGATGGCGTCCCTGGACGTGTCCTGAAAGACTGCGCCGATCAGCTGGCTGGAGTCTTCACCAGGATCTTCAACCAGTCCCTAGCCCTGTCTACAGTCCCATCCTGCCTGAAATCTTCCACCATAGTCCCCATACCCAAGAAACCTCACATCTCTTGCCTCAACGACTACCGGCCAGTGGCACTAACCCCTGTGGTGACGAAGTGTTTTGAAAAACTGGTCCGGGGTCACATCACAGCACTTCTCCCTCCTGGCTTTGACCCCCACCAGTTCGCCTACAGAGCCAATAGATCCACAGAGGACGCTGTGATCACAGCCCTCCATGCTGCTCTGTCACATCTGGAGCAGGAGGGGAGCTATGTGCGGATGCTCTTTGTAGACTACAGCTCTGCTTTTAATACCATCCTCCCTCACAGACTGGTGGACAAATTGGGGGACCTGGGTCTCCCTCACTCCATCTGCATGTGGATTCTGAGCTTCCTGACCAACCGACAGCAGAGAGTTAGGGTGGGAAAACATACATCCACTGCCCTCAGCCTTAGTACTGGCTCTCCACAGGGCTGTGTGCTGAGCCCCCTGCTCTATTGTCTGTACACATACGACTGCACCTCTGCCCACCACAGCAACACCATCATCAAGTTTGCTGATGACACCACAGGGGTGGGGCTCATCTCAGGAGGCGACGAGTCCGCCTACAGGGGTGAGGTGGAGCGGCTGTTAATGTGGTGCAGGGAGAACAATCTGCTCCTCAACAACTCAAAGACAAAAGAACTCATAATAGATTACAGGAGAAAAAAAACGGACATTACACCACTAACCATTGGGGGTAAATGTGTGGAGAGGGTAGCTGATTTCCGTTTCCTGGGGGTCCACATTGAGCAGGGCCTCACATGGAACATGAACACCTTCGAGCTGATAAAAAAGGCCCAGCAAAGACTGAACTTCCTGAGGGTTCTCAGGAGGAACAACATCAAGGAGAAGCTGCTAGTGTCCTTCTACAAGTGCTCCATAGAGAGCATACTGACTTATTGTATCTGCGTATGGTATAACAGCAGCACTACGGCTCAAAGGAAAGCTCTCCAAAGGGTTGTGAATACAGCCCAAAAAATCATTGGCTGCCCTCTCCCCTCACTGGAGGACCTGCACAGCGACCACTGTCTAAGAAAAGCACAACACATCACAAAGGACACTTCTCACCCCGGACATTCTCTGTTCACACTGCTGCCTTCAGGCAGAAGATACCGAGCAATCAGAACAAGAACCAACCGTCTCAGAGACAGTTTCTACCCGATAGCAAATACAAAACTAAATGCAATCAAAAACAACCATTAATCATCATGAATGATGTATGTGAGAATGTGGCTGTTCTTATTTATTAGTTTTTTGGGGGTTTTTTTTTGTGTGTGTTTGTTTTTTTTACCAGTTATTTGTTATTTCTTACATTGTGTGTGAATTGTGAGACAGTTATTTTTTGTTTTTAAGCATATGCACTGACTGATGGCACTTTTTAAATTTTATTGTTCTTGTGACAATGACAATAAAGATTTATCTTATCTTATCTTATCTCTATCTTTTCAGTCCCCCAAGGATTTTGATTCTTTTTTGTGATTTTTAAAAAAATAAAAATATAAATGTTTGTGATACTATTTTAGAAATACCTGCAATATTTGCACTTATTTATGACGGTAAATGTGACTTTTTATTGCTCGCTGTATAGATCATGGACTATAAACTGCCATCAGTTAAAGCTGAGGCAGCTGTTTAGTACAAGTAAGAAAGTTTTTGACAATTTTTGAGAAAAATCAGCAATAAACTCCCAATTTTTAGTACAAAAAAGCGCTGGGATTTGTTGCTTTTGCGTGAATTTCCACAGTAAATTTGAATTTTGAAGAAACCGGAGGGACCAATTGATATAATTTGGAAGTAAACAGATAAAAACCACATTGATTTGACTGATAACATAATTTTTAAGCACGTTTTAGTGTTTAGTCTAGAATCTAGAGGGCCGCATAAAAACCTATAGCAGCCCAGATTTGGCCCACAGGCCTTGAGTTTGACACATGTTCACTAGTGGGTCTTTGTCATTTTATAAGATGAGGGTAATAACTGCCTCTCATAATGTTGCTCGGAAGCTGCCTCTATTCGAGCCTCTTGAAACTTCTGGAGGAGTAAGGAAGAAAGTTCCTCAGCAAAATTTCCATAAAATTATATTGTAAACCCATGTAAACCTGGTGCTTTATTTGCTGTGATGTTTTTTTATTGCATTTATTATCTCTTCCTTTAAAAGTGGAACTTCCAAAGATTCAATCTGTGCTTCTGAAAGGGTTAGGGTTTCTATGAGAGAAAACTGTCAATCTCCTGAGCGCTTGCCTGCAGTTTTGAGGAACAGAGCTGCATATAGTAATTTCTAAACACCTCATTCATTTTGGTGGGGTTAGTCACTATCGCTTTCTGACTGCAGATATTATAGTCGGTGCCTCCTTTTGTTTCCTCTTTTTGCTTGATATATCTCGCCAGAAACTTGTCGGGGTTTATCCACATTCTCTAAATGTTTCTGCCTAGCATGGAAAAGAGAGAATTCTTTTATTTCAGGAGCAGATTGAGTTCGGACTTCGACCTTGTTAGATGGGTAAAGTTTGTACGGCTTGCTTCTGTCTTAAAGGACACTTCCGCTATAGCAACCTCTTTCTCCAGAGCTAGCCATCTGGCAAGTGTAGTTTTCTTTTTGTATGAGGCATGTTGTATAAGAAACCTCTGATGTATGCTTTTAGAGCTTCCCACGCTACACCAGCAGAGGGAGCTGCTGGTGATTAGATCTGGTGATTAAATCTCTTATTTATAGAGATTACTCTTTGACCTCTTAAGGAGTTCAGAAAGTCATGGTCCTGCAGCTTGAATTTAGCCTCCATCTTAGAGATCTGGGAGAGCTACTGAATGGGTTTAAGAGAAAGAAATAACTGGGGCATGGTCAGAGAGGAGTATACTACCAATTGAGCAGGACATAGCTGAGGGTACAGGGGCGCTGCCAGGAATCTTGGGCCCCATGACAAAAAATTAAATTGGGTCCCCCCATACAGCTGCTGTTACAATTTGTTGAGTCTATCTGATCTATAAAAAAGCATCACAATTTTAAACGCTTGCCTTGCTTCCTTTGGTCCAATACTGATAACTAGCACAATATTTACTGCTCATGAATTTTACATGCAACAGTCCACATACAGTGTGCAAGTAGGTTGCTTAAATTTTTTCTATTAGTTTTAGATTACTGAAATGTCTCTCCCCACGAGTAACAGTAAAAGGCAACATGCAAAATATCCATGAAGCTTATCAAAAAATGCTATGTAGTTGCATTTTATACAAGCTGCAGTGTATAACTTTAATAAGAAATATGTTTTCTCCATATTTGTTAAAGCTGTCACCATTACAGATAATCTGTGAAAACAATCAATCTCCTCCACCTGCTCCCTGAGCTGCTATTCCTGGCTAAAGTAATGCAACGTTCTGAAACAAAACAACCAATCAGAACCAGTAGGAGGGTCTTAGTGCTGTCAATCAACCTCATTCACTCACTGCTAAATGTGCTAATGGTGGAAAAATAGCTTATCATTACAGGAAAAAAGTTTATCTGCTGTCATTTGTAGCTATGGTAATGTAATGAAGGTCTTCATTACTGGGATGAAAACACTTAAAAGGGTGTTGAATAAGAGACAGATACAGATTGAAGAATTTTATTGTTTGTGTGTTTTTGTGCAGTGGCATCTCAGCTGGAACTGATGGTGTCCTGTTAAAATAAAGCAAACAAATGGATTTGTCTTGTAACTGTTTGAAATACACTGAAATGTTGTGTAGATGTGGCTTACCTCTGTCTCTTCCTCTGCAGGGTGTTCAGGCTAAAAGATTCCCCAGGATCCTGAGCACCTTATAAAGGTTCCGGAGGAGACCAATGCAGATGGAAGAGGGGGAGCGATAGAATGATGCATTTTAGAAGTTTAATGATTGGATTTATATTTATAGAAAGATATTTTTAGAAATGAAATGGGAGGAGTCACGTGGGCAGGCGAACAAGATGGCAGCTGGCTAACGGCTCTCCGTTTCCCGACATGTAATTAGACGACGATACTGTAGTAAGGGGCTCTTATTTGATACCGTTCTCAGCAAGTGAGGGAGCAGTATAGGCTTGTGGACTTCTTTTTGGGGAAAAAAAGTACTTTAATCCTGCAATGGCCGCAACGAAACACTCAAAGAGTATAGGCCGCATGTCGACCCGTCACAGCCCTCCACATGAGGAAGAACAGGGGGAAACACCTCCTCCTCCTAATATAACGAATTTGTTCTCGGAAGTGGTTAAAATGAGTAACATGTAGGCCTGTCGCGATAAACGATAAATCGATTAATCGTACGATAAATTAAAACTATCGACGTCATTTCAATTATCGTCTCTCCCGACCTTTTTCTCTTTCTGTTAATGACACCGAATGAAAAAAGGCTCAACTCCGGTGCTCTCCACTGACTCCTCCCTTCCTCATTTCCTTAGTGTAAAGCCCAGCGCACACTGCATGATCTTAGAGCTGTCGGCCCATTTTCAAAACCTGACAGACCACACATTAGCCGACAGAAATCCTAGCTATAACGGTTCGATCGGGTTCGTTCCTGCCATGTGGTGTCCAACAATGGGCACAAAATAATGGCTACAAGTCCAGTGAACTAATTTTAAAACCAGGTATTAATCAATGCTTTACAACAATCCACCTGCAATGCATGTGGCTAGTGTCAGCGTAAAGTCCTGACTGAATGAAAATCATTACAACCTATTTACGTCACGTTAACGAAGAACAGCTGAAAAGTTACCGGGTTTATCAACTGCGGTAGCAATTTCGCTCCAACTCCTCCCCTTGTCATTTCTATATTCTTTGCATGTTGAATAAACATTAATGTTGTTTCCACATATCATCTCCAATGTCCGCTGGACTTCGGGTTGCGCCGTGTCAGCTGTTTGGGATTCCCCGACGTAATTTCCCATCAGAAAACACGGAGGAGAATCCTCGCTTTCTGATTGGCTGCCTGTCACATTCAACAGGCTGCATTAACGCTTCCAGTCGGGGAAAACCCCTGATTTAGATCGGAGCGGCAACGACGATCTACCGTAACACACCACACAATCTTAGGAAGACCAAAGGTCTAAGATTGTTGTAAGGGGAAAAATAGGAGCAAAAAATCATGTAGTGTGAACTATTGCATCAGGTAGTCGATGTGCCCATCTTCTCTATTTAAATCTAATTATTACTCAAGGGCAACATAATATACAGACTTCATAATCTGCAGTCTTTGGGTTGAATGCAGTATTTATTTCCACTTTGGCTTTATGTTGTTTAGTTTTTATCAAGTACATTTTTTGTTAATGGAGACTGAGAATCCATTTTGTTTTTGGTTGTTTTGTTTATTTAGTTTATCAGCTCCAGTGTTAAATATTCTTTTGAAAATAAAGTGTATCTATCTTTGGCAGGAAATCACATGCATTATTACGTCATTTCCATTAAATCAGTGTAAAAAGGTCTTCAGACAATATTATCGTTTATCGCAATAACTTTTTGAGACAATTAATCGCTCAGCAAAATTTGCTATCGTGACAGGCCTAGTAACATGCTACAAAGCGTAGCTGCTGATGTCTCCACAATAAAGCAGACGACGTCGGAACTGAATGCAGCGGTGGCTGCAATGCAAGAAAGGCTAACGGAGGCTGAAACACGTATCTCCCGCTTGGAGGACACTTCGGAGCGGCTGCACACCGCAGTTGGTGAGAGAAGCAAGCTAATGGATGCCATGCTGGACCGCATGCAAGTTCTCGAAAATCACAGTAAGAGGAATAATGTGAGAGTTATTGGGTTGAAAGAGACTATCGGTACTGATGGGACACTTTTGAGCTGTGTTCGGAAGATGTTAATCGAGGGTCTTGGAGTTCGCGATGACGCCAAGTTCGAGATTGAACGAGCCCACCGGGTCTTCGCACCGTTACCGACCCGAATCGAGCCCCGAGACCGGTTCTTATTCGATTCCTGAGGCAATCAGCGAGGGATAAAGTGATTATGGCAGCTAAGGAGAAGCGCGGGTTTGAATGGCAAGGATGCAGGCTATCAGTGTTTCCAGATATGTCTAAAGAACTGGCGGAGAAGAGGAAGGCTTTCACCGCAGTGAAAAAGAAGTTGCAAGAGCGCAACGCTAAATACACCCTGGCGTTTCCAGCCACGCTGCGCCTGAGGTGGAAGGGTAAAAACATAAGTTTCAGCTCGGCGAAAGCAGCAGAGAAGTTTTTCAATGAGGAGAGCCGGGAGGAGAACGAGCAGGGGGAGGACACCCCAAATTCAACTGATTGATGTAATTCCTAGGAGCCCCATAGAAGATGTTGTGTCTGACTGTTGGGAGGCGGACCTCGCCACCTGTCATCATGAACAGAGAGAAGCAGAGTCCACGGACCTGATAAGGTTTTTTCTCGTAGTTATTCTTTCTTTTTCTTTTTCAGCTGCGGTAGACAGCAGCAATAGAGTAGGTTTTAAGTTTGTTTTTTATGTTGTTTCTATCCGTTTACATGACGGGAATGTTTATTGCCCATGTAAATTGTTTTCATTTTGGCTGGGTGCACTCACAGAGTAGGTTGGGGATCAGGGGACCGGGGTATAGATATATCAGTTCAGAGTGTTTTGTTACAGGTTTAAAACGTGTATCAATCTATAATCTGCAATGACTGGGAAGTATATAAAATTCACATCTTGGAATATTAATGGATGCAGAAATCCAGCCAAAAGGCGCAAAATATTGGCGTATTTAAAGACGAATCAAACCGATATAATATTTCTCCAAGAAACTCACCTAAATGAGGGGGAAGAGTCCAAATTTAAGATGGGTTGGGTAGGACATATTTTTCATAGCTCTCACTCAAGTGCTCGCAATGGAGTAATTATCCTTATTAAGAAAAATATTCAGTTTTCATTGATAAAACAAGCTAATGATACAGAGGGAAGAATAGTTTGCGTCGAAGCAATGCTGGAAGGGGTAAAGGTCATACTCTGCAACATATACGCACCCAATAAGGAGGACCCTAATTTTTTCCACAAAATAAATAGTATATTGGGGGATATGGAAGGACAAATAATATTAGCAGGGGACTTTAATGAAGTTATGGATCCTATACTTGATAAAAGCGCACCAAAAGGTTCACTTAGCTCTAAAGGAAGAGATGCAGTCCATATGTTAAAGGAAGATTTGGGTCTAGTAGATGTTTGGAGGTTAATCAATCCGTCTAAAAGAGAGTACACATTTTATTCTCATTGTCACAAATCCTATTCTAGGATCGATCTGTTTTTGGTTTCAAAACTCATAGTAAATAATGTGCGGAGTTGTGATATTAAAACTATTGCACTCACTGACCATGCATCTACGGAATTATGCATAAGATTAGGACTGGGGAATATAAGAGGTTCAAGATGGAGAATGAATGTCTCGATTTTACAGGACAAACTTTTTAAAGAACAGTTGGGGCAGGACCTGAGATACTTTTTTGAAATAAATATTGGCAGTACAGAGCATGTTCAATCTGCATGGGAGGCCTCTAAGGCATTTCTGAGAGGTAAACTTATAGCATACACTTCATGGAAGAAAAAAGAGAGTCTATGTAAAATTCATAAATTGGAAAGAGAAATCAAACTTAAAGAAAGCAATTTGGCTAGGTGTTATGATGATTTACTTTATTGAGATATTTGTGGGCTCAAGTTTCAGTTAAATGAAATTTCTAACAAAAAAGTGGAATATTCTCTATTCAGGTTAAAAACTTCATTTTATGAGGGAGGGGAGAAAACGGGCAAATTATTAGCAAGACAAGTTAAAAAAGAGGATTTTTTGAACACAATCCCTGCCATTAAACAAGGAGATACTTTAGTAACCTTACCAAAAGACATAAACAATGGCTTCAAACAATATTATGAAACATTGTATACATCTTCAGTGTTTAACGAGACAAACCAAAGAGAAAGTGATGCTTTTCTCTCCAAACTCAAGCTACCAAGGCTATCTCAGGAGCATGTAGAGTGGTTGGAAGCACCAATTACCGAAGAGGAGATTAGGAAGGCAATCTCAGCGATGAAGGTGGGGAAATCCCCCGGGTATGATGGTATTCCATCAGAATACTACAAGGAGTATATAGATATTCTTGCTCCAGTGTTACAAAAGGTCTATCAAGAGATTTTTGAGAGAGGACAGCTGCCTCCTACTTTTAATGAAGCTCTGATATCCTTGATTCCAAAAAAGGATAGGGATAGCACGGACCCGGCAAATTATAGGCCAATTAGCTTATTAAATGTAGACTGTAAAATATTAACCAAGGCGCTGGCTGTGCGCTTACAACAAGTCCTTCCTAGTATTATTCATCAGAATCAGACAGGCTTTATGAAAACCCGCTCCTCCTCTGATAACATTAGAAAATTGTTACATCTGATGTGGTTGAGTCAGTCAAAGGAGGAGCCAGTCGTTGCTATCTCCTTAGATGCGGAGAAGGCGTTTGATAAAGTGGAATGGAGCTTTCTTTTTTCGGCTCTCTCAAATTTTGGATTTGGACCCTCTTTTATTAAATGGGTCAAAATATTGTATAAAGAACCAAAGGCCGCTGTCATAACCAATGGCACCATTTCATCCTTTTTTAACTTATCACGGGGGACCCGTCAGGGTTGTTCTCTCAGTCCATTATTATTCATCATGTTTATTGAAACTTTAGCAGTGAGCATTAGGATAAATAAGGACATCAAAGGAATATTATGGGGACAACAAGAACACAAACTGCTTTTATATGCAGACGATATTTTATCACTTATAACACATCCGCTTACATCTTTGCCGCACCTGATGGACACTATGCAGATGTATTCGACGGTTTCAGGGTACTTAATAAATTGGGCTAAATCTGAAGCCATGCCATTATCCTCTTTATGCAATTCACACATGGTTAAAGATTTTAAATTCAAATGGGTACCTGAAGGTATGAAGTATCTTGGGATTAGGCTCAGTAGGGAGTTGGAAGCGTTACCTTCACTAAATTTTGATCCGGTGCTCTCAAAAATTAAAACAAATTTTGAAAAGTGGGGGAAGATAAAACTAACATTATCGGGTAAGATTAATGTTATAAAAATGATTACCGCCCCTCAGTTTAATTATCTGCTTATGATGCTTCCTATTACAATTCCACTTGATATTTTTAAAAGGTATGAAAGTTTAATTAAACATTTTTTGTGGGAAGGTAAAAGAGCGAGAATAAAATTAGAAAAATTATATGCTCCTAAGGAAAAGGGCGGCCTAGAACTTCCAGATCTTAAGCTCTATTGCTTGTCATTTGAAATGGCAAAATTAGTTAAATATTGGGAAGGTGAGAATGGGCAGGAATGGTTACATATTGAAAGGGATATATGTTTGCCGTTTGACCCTAAACACAAATTATCTCAAAAGATCGACACAACAAACCCAGTTTATGTTCATTCTTGTAAAGTTTGGTCAAAGGTACACAAACTGTTAAAGCTCCCACATCAGGCAGAGCAGTATGCATCTCTCTGGAATAATCCTGAGATATGTATTGGTAAAACACCTGTGTTTTGGAGGCAGTGGCATTCACGTGGCATATGCGTCATTGGTGATTTGTACAAAGATGGACAATTCATGTCCTTCAATGAACTTACTCACACATTTAATTTGGAAGGTAAAGCAAATTTTTGGAAATATCTACAGATGAGACATTGTGTTACCTCAAAATTTAAAAAGATTGTAGAAAATGATATATTGAATTATATTAAGATGCCGCGTGAACGACACACTGCCTCTCAATTTTATAAGCTGCTAAGTTGTAATCTGAGTGGTGAATCGTCAAATATTAAACTTCTATGGCAAAAAGATTTGAGAAAAGAGTATACAAAAGAAGGATGGTTGAGGGTAATGTCAGAGAGTGGTAAATATGTGAAAGAGGCCAGAAGCAAATTTATACAGTATAAGGTGCTACATAGATATTATCATACACCTACGAGGTTACATAGAATGAAAATAATGTCAAACAATAGGTGTTGGAAATGTAAGAAAGAAGTGGGCACATATTTGCATTGTTTTTGGGACTGCTCTCTGGTTTCACCATTTTGGATTAAAATCTTGGAGGCTCTGAGTTCATGGCTTGGCTCAGAGATCTCTCAGACTCCAGAACTGTGTTTACTGGGAGACCGATCTCAAATGCCAAACACCCCAAAAGGAGCTTTTGCAGTTGTGATGGTCGGTCTGGTGACAGCCTGCAGGATCATCTTAAGACATTGGAAGACCACAAAGTGTCCCGAGCTAAATGAGTGGATTAAATCAATGACGGATACAGCTTCTTATGAAGTCATGCTCAACAACATGGATGGGAACAGGGACATGGAATGGGATAGCTTTTGGGACTCATTGAAAAGAACTATGGCTTCGAGTAATGTATCTGGATGAAGTCTGATTTTCCCGGACAATTACCTTTCTCTCAACTACTGAATGTTTTTGAATTGACACTGTAATATACATATAATATATGACTGTACCCTGGGTATTGGGGGCCGGGGGGTGGTGCACCAGCCTTTTTTGTTTTTTTGGGGTTTTTTTGTTTTGTATTTGTGTTTTATGTGAGATAATTTTCAGAAAATCAATAAAAAATTTGAATTACAAAAAAAAAAAAAAAAAATGAAATGGCTGCTTAAAAATTAAGAGCATTTGTTAATATTGTGTTGAAGATTTGGTTGTTTTGTCAAGATTGTTTGTGTACATATATTTTGTCCTACCCTGTTTCTTGGTGGGGTTAATTGGAGCAGCCAGGAACTATAAAAACCTGCATGTTGGCCACATTGCAGGTTGGTTGGGGAGTAGGCGGAAGTAGCGGCAGCAGAAAAGTTGGAGGTTTTGGTGTGAAAGGCGGACAATTGAACACAACAAACAAAAAAGGCGGTAGGAGCTGATTTGGTGGATCACATAAGCTGTGCATTGACTGTAGTAGCATGGCTTCTACATCAGGAGGAAATAGTGGAAAGGAAATGGAGTGGATGATATCGAGGTCAGCAAAAATGAAAAGAGCAATCAGAAAGAAACATGAAAGGGCAAGAAGTTGGTCGGATGAAAGTGAGCTAGGAGCGGAAGGCAGTAAAAGGACAAAAATAAATCAAAGAGTGAGTTCACGGGAACAAGATAACAGTAAATCAGAAGTGGAATACAAAGTTGTGGTGGAATTTCAGCAAGAAAGGGGTTATATTCATCCGATAAAGATAACCAAAGCAATAGAGGAAGAGATAGGGAAAATTAAAACGGCCAGAATCATGAACAACAGAAAAGTGATAATTCAAGCTATCAGTGAGGCACAACAACAGAAGATAATCAAAATGAAAACTCTGATGGGAGAAAGAATTAAATCATATATACCAGGTTATATGGCAAGGTTGAGAGGAGTAATTTCAGGAGTTCCACTTGAAATGACAATGGAGGAGGGAAAATAACAAATGCCATCAGGATTAAAAGTAGAAGAGAAGGGGAACTCAAAGATACTATGGCTGTGATATTACAGTTTGAAAACAAAATGTCAGAAAATATTCAGCTAGGATTCATGAACTATAAAGTTAGAGAGTACATCCCGAAACCGCTCAGATGTTTTACCTGTCAAAGAATGGGACACATTGCAAAAGAATGTAAGGGAAAAATTAGATGTGCAAGATGTGGAGGTCCACATGAATTTGGAAATTGTGACAAAGATGCTAAAATCAAATGCTGTAACTGTGGAGGTGATCACAGTGCAGCCTATGGTGGATGTATAGTTCAAAGGGAAGCTAAAGAAGCCCAGAAAATCAAGATAACAGAAAAAGTTTCATATGCAGAAGCATTAAAAAGAGTAAAGAAAGATAGTACAAGAGGAATGAGGCTGGGAGAAACAGATCAAAGTTACACTTCTTGGAACAAAAATGAAGGACAGAATGATCAGAGACAAATACTAATGCCAACAACAAATACGTATAATACATGTGTGCATAAATGTAAAGTAGAGGAAAATATAATGATGGTGAAAAAAGAAAACTTTGTAGCATTTATATGTCATATTATTAATGTTACAGTCCAAATGAAGAAGAAAAGTGATAAAATAAAAGCAATAGTAACAGCAGCAGGGAGGTTCCTAGATATGAAAGAAATTCAAGCAGATCAGATTCATACCATTTTGAGTGCCACTGAAACAACAGAAAATGGTCAGGATTAGGATACAAGCTTTGTTGATGGTTCTTCATATTCTTCAATGGAATGCCAGAAGTTTAATAGCCAATGGACAAGAATTTAAAAAGTATGTTTATGAATTAGAAATAATACCAGATATAATATGCATACAAGAAACATGGTTAAATTCAAATTTAGATTTAAAAATTCCTGGATATAACATAGAAAGACAGGATAGAAGTAATGGTAGTGGAGGAGGATGTGCCACCTTAATTAAGGAAGGAATTGTTTATAAGAAAAACTCATTAAATAAAAAATTAGAATGTGTTAATATAGAAATATTTAATTTAAGGAAGTATGGAAATATTAAAATTATAAATTATTATAATCCATGTAAAAATCTTGATAGTGAAATATTTAAGGAAATAGGGAAAATACATAGAAGAGAAGTTTGGTGTGGAGATTTTAATGCTCACAATAGTCTATGCCGGGGTAGCAAGAAGACAGATCATAATGGTGAAATAGTGGAAGAATTAATGGATGAAAGGTCATTAGTTTGTCTTAATAATGGAAAAGGTACAAGAGTAAATATACATAAAAATGCAGTTTCATGTCTTGATATTACATTAATATCTGACTGTCTTGTTAATGCATGTGAATGGGATGTTAATTGGGAGTCTACAATAGGGAGTGATCATTTTCCAGTAAGTACAATAATTGATGACAATATAAATAGACAAGAAGAGTTAACATTAATAAGATGGTGCTTTAATAAAGCTAATTGGTTTAAATTTAAAACAAAATGTGAAGAAACAAGTCATATAGTAACATTAAAAGGTAATATTGAAGAATGTACAAATCAAATAACAGAACTTAAATATCTTAAATGCTGCAAAATGTAGTATACCAAAAATAAAAGTGAAAGGTCAGAAGAAAGTAGTTCCTTGGTGGAATAATGAATGTAGTAAAACAATTAAAGATCATAATAAAGCTTTTAAAATATTACAGAAAAATTTAACAATCGAAAACCTTATTGATTATAAAAGGAAAAGAGCAAAGGCTCGGAAAACTATAAAGGATGCAAAAAAGAAAACATGGAGAGATTATTGTTCATCAATAGGTTCAGAAATAAATTTAAAGAATGTTTGGTTAATGTTTAGAAAAATGATGGGGAAAAAGAATAATGTTAATATTCCATCATTAATAAGAGGACAGGAGGTATTGGTTTTAAATAAAGATAAGGCAGAGTTGTTAGGTGAGACATTTGCAGCAGTTCATAGTGGTGATCAGTTGACAGATACTCATAGAAGGCAGATGATTCAAAAAATTGGAAATCATAAAAATTCACTAGAAAAATATCAAAAATATATGTCAACATTAGATATGAATATAACCATGAAAGAAATAAAAACAGTATTGAAAGGGACAGGATATTCAGCTCCAGGGGAGGATCAATTATGTTATGCTATGTTTCGACAGATTCCGGAAGTAACACTGAAATTAATATTAAAATTATTTAATAAAATATGGAAAGAAGGATCGATACCGGATAGTTGGAAAAGGGCAATAATATTACCATTTAATAAGCCAGGTAAAGATCCTACCTGTCCAAATAATTACAGACCAATTGCTCTAACTTCTCATTTAAGTAAATGGATGGAGAAAATAATAGTAAATAGACTAGGATATTTTCTTGAGAAGAATAATCTAATTAATGGATATCAATGTGGATTCAGAACAGGAAGATCAACAATGGATGCTCTAACTAGAGTCAGTAATGACATAGAGAAAGCTTTAAAAATGAAGGAACTAATGATTATAGTATTTTTTGATATAGAAAAAGCATATGACTCACTATGGAAAGAAGGATTACTTATAAAAATGAAACAGATGGGAATAGGTGGGAGAATGTATAATTGGATAGCAAATTTTCTGCTAGATAGAAAAATAAGAGTAAAAATTGGGAATGATTATTCAAAAGAATTTAATGTTGAAAATGGAATACCTCAAGGTAGTGTAATTAGTCCAATTTTATTTAATATTATGATCAATGATATTTTCTATGATACTGATAAATGTATAAAATCTGCACTATATGCAGATGATGGGGTCATATGGATGAAGGGGAAAAATATTAAATATGTGGTAGGAAATATTAAAAAAGCAATTAGTAAAGTAGAAAAATGGTCTTATGAATGGGGTTTTAAATTATCAGCAAGCAAGTCTTGTTATATGGTTGTCACAAAGAAGAGAAATATTAATATAGAAACAATAACATTATATGGACAAACGTTAGAAAGAGTAACAGAATATAAATATCTAGGTTTATGGTTGGATAGTTCTTATTCATGGAAAACACATTTAGATAACTTAGAAACCAAGTGTAAAAAAGTTATTAATCTATTAAAGGCTGTGGCTGGAAATAATTGGGGTGCAGATAGACAGTCATTATTAAGCATATACAGGGCTCTCATGAGATCAATAATAGATTATGGCAGTATAATATATGGAGCAGCAGCTAAAACATCATTACAAAAAATAGAAAGATTACAGTGTAGGGCTTTACGTATATGTACAGGAGCAGTAAAAACAACACCTATTAATGCTCTTTTAATTGAAACTGGGGAAACTCCACTGGAAATGAGGAGAATTAAATTAGCTTTAGCATATTGGATGAATATTAAAAGTAATAAAGATGATAATGTGAATTCAATTATTTTACAGAATTGTTGGGAATATTTGAAGTTCCAAAGTAATGGATTTGGATGGATGGTTAGGAAATGGATTAAAATATATGGATTAGAGGACAAGGAAATAGCTCATTTTAATCCAATTAGCGTTATTCCTCCATGGTTAATACCAGAGGTTAATGTAGATTTGAAAATTAATACAATGAAAAATGATTGGAATTTAAATGAAATAGGGATCAAGACTGATATTTATTTAAGAAATACATATAACAATTATCTTAAAATTTATACAGATGGTTCTAAGAATTTAAAAGGATATGTGGGAATAGGAATATATATATCAGAGTTTAAAAAAATTTATTTCTAAAAGAATATCAGATCACTTGTCGGTTTTTACAGCAGAAATGGTGGCAGTTATATTAAGCTTGCAATGGGTTGAGGAGGTCCGATCAGACAGGGTGGTGGTGTGCACAGATTCCAAAGCAGTAGTAGAAAGTATTAAGGGAGAAGGAAACGATAGAAAAGATTTAGTATTAGAAATTCATCATATTTTATTTAGATTATATAGGGGTGGCATTGATGTTTGGTTTTGTTGGGTACCAGCACATGAAGGAGTAAAAGGCAACTAGAAAATTCCTGAAGAAATTTAACCGGGGCCTGCCAAAGTGTGCCCGTCGGTTTGGAGCCAGCGTTCTGATGCTACAAATTAGCATCAATGCTAAAGAAAGCTGCAACATAATCAATTGCATGTGGAGATTGACAAGAATATTTACTAACATGGACTTGCACCATTCAGTATGATAAAGTAAGTGTATCAGCTAAAATTAGCAAAAATGCTAATGTTAGCATGATTGCTGTCAGTAGCATGTGGGACATCACTAGGATGTTTTCTATAATGGACTTACTCCATTCAGTATACTAAACATGGCTAAAAAGTAAAATAAATAGCTAATAGCTTATTAAAGCTAAAATGCTAATGCTAATGAACTGCCTTGCTGTGCAAGGCAGTTCCCTAACCTCAGAGAAAAAGATAATGCAGAATAATATTATTGCACCGCCTGCGGCGGTGCACTAACCTTAGGGACATGTTGAGGCTTTTATTTTGAAATTTTTGTTAAGCTTAATTTCAAAGGGCCAAACTAATCCCATGTCTAATAGTCATTGGGTTAAATCAGTTATTTATTGCTCAAAAGAGCAATTACCTCATGTAAGATTTCTCAAGGCTTTTATTTTGAAATTTTTGTTAAGCTTCATTTCAAAGTGCCAAACTAATTCCATGTGTAACAATTGCTGGGTTAAATCAGTTATATAATGCTCAAAAGAGCAATTATCTGATGTTAAAATTGTCAAGGCTTTTATTTTGAAATTTTTGTTAAGCTTAATTTTAAATTGCCACACTAATCCCATGTGTAACAGTGCTTTGAATAAAAAAGTCACATAAAGCCAAAAAGAGCAATTATCTGATGTAAAAATATTCAAGGCTTTTATTTTGAAATTTTCAGTATGCTTCATTTCAAAGAGCTAAACTAATATCATGTGTAACAGTGCTTTGGATGAAAAAGTCAAATAAAGCCAAAAAGAGCAACTACATGATGTAAAAATATTCAAGGCTTTTATTTTGAAATTTTTATTAAGCTTAATTTTAAATTGCCACACTAATCCCATGTGTAACAATGGTTGGGTAAAATCAGTTATATAATGCCCAAAACACAAGTAGTTCTAAAGGCCAGCTCAGTCCTCTGTAGTAACTGACAGTTCCACCATGTTGTAGTTCTGACATTCAGCTCAGACCTCTTTTGTAGGCACTCAGTGTCCGCCATGTTGTAGTTCTAACCTTCAGTCATTGTAGTTCTAAAGAGCAGTTCAGAGAGGCAGACTAAATTCTATGTCTATTTTGAGTCTAACTGACACTGTTTTGTGTCAGTTAGACTTTTGTTTTGAGTTAAATTTGGCTCGTTTTTTGTTAATTATGTCGCCACAGTTACTCGAAATGCCAACAAAAGTAATAGCTCCCCTCACGGGATTGAGCCTCACGTTTTGATATATATATTGTGAGGGGGCATGCAGCGGTACGAGCCGCATTAACGGTAGTAGGAAGCGGCAGTTATTTTGAGGTGTAGAACAATAGGTGCCTGCCATGCAATGCATAGGGATTACATCCCTATGCATTGCTATGGGCAGGCCCCAATGAAAAGGCAGATAAATTAGCTAAAAGGGCTTTAGAGGGGGAAATAACGATTACAATTCCTTTTGGGAAAGGGGAAGGGAAATCACTTATTAAAAGTAAAGAAATGGAGAAATGGCAAAAAATGTGGAATGAAAATAAGAAAGGAAGAAGATTATATGAAGTACAAAAGTCAGTTCGAATTCGAAGCATTAATGAAAGAAACAGAAGAGAAGAAATAATAATTAGTAGATTCAGAGTTGGTCATACCTACTTAAATGACATGCTTTATACAATAGGGAGGAAAAATAATGATACATGTGAGAGATGTGGAGAGAAAGAAAATGTAGAACACATATTGATGAACTGTAAGTCATATGAACTCGAAAGGGAAGAATTAAAGAGAGTAGTTAGAAATATAGGGCATGAATGGAATCTTAAAGGTATATTAGGAAATGAAGGAAACATAACAGATATTCACAAATTAAGGAAAGCATTGTTTATTTATCTTAAGAATACAAAATTAAAAAATAGAATTTAATAGATGTGAAGTAATGCTGCTACACACTCATGTACAGTAGGTGGCGGTATGCACCTTAAAGTTGCTTGTGATCCGCCATAATAGAAAAGAAGAAGAAGAAGAACATTGCAGGTTGGTTAGGTGTGGTTGCTGCTGAGACCCATGGCTGTTGTAAGCAGGATTGTCTAAGAGTTAAATGTTGGAGAATAAACACCCGGTTGGTCTGCACTATTTCTCTGCCTCAAGACTCCTCTGTAAACCAGCCGCTAAGGGCCATTCTAACAGGTAACTAGACTGAGCATTCACAACAGGCTGCTTTAGCTAATGCTAATGAGCAGCGACATGAGATTGTGATTGACAGCACTAAAATTCTCCTGTCTCTGATTAGATGTTTCTAGATAGTACTGGGAGAAAGCAGAGGAAATAGATTTTTCACAGATTATCTCTCATGCCATACTGTCACAACATAATTGTGGAGGGCCCCCTGTTGGTCAGGGGCCGTTGGAATTGTCATAGCTTTTCCCCCCTACACGGTGCCCTTGTGAGAATATAACAGATTTTGACATGAAAAAGTAATTGATCCTGGATCAAGTATTATAAATGGTAATGTAGAAAATGAATTCCCTCATGGAGGGATTAAGCAGTCTCCAAACATCAATTAACCCTAAGACCTTGCACATTTTTAAAAGAACTGAAACCAAACAAGAATGATGCTGTGTAGGTATGCTTTGGGCCAACATTATATTCATAAGGGAATTTGTAAGGCTTCTGAAATCAGGAGATGTATGGTAAAAGGAAAAAAAAAACACTTTAGCTTTAGGTGTTATTATTCAGACAGTTGAGAACTTACTATTTCTCAAATATTCTCTCAACTGGACCTAATAATGCAATCTAATCATAGGGCAATTGGGGTTCTTTCAGCCATCTTAGAGCAGAACCACAGATACTGAGTTGCAAACATCTGATGACTTCATCCACAGAGCTACTTTGCCCACATAATCAGGATTCATCTGAAATGTTGCCCAACAACTCTTTGTGGAAACTCTTTGTGTTCAGACTTTTGGCAGCTACAGAAATCTTCTGGGGGTGTATAAAGCAAAACACCGTCCAACCAATAGCATCACATTTTTCTGGTGGGGAAGTGGCTTTGTTCCTGAAGTCACAGCTGCCAAATCACACACGGTGAGTGTGGGACTCCCACAGATGACTCATTACACGTATCTGCGACCACTGATTGCTCCACAAAGGCCAAGTACAGAGGGCAAAAATTGTAGCAACAACAACAAAAAAAAAACAGACTGGATATAGGTGTAGGAAATACTGTGTGTGTTGTTGGGGTGGGTCTTGTTGCATATTGTGAACTTATTGGTTCTTCCGCGGGATTAATTTTTTTCACTGCTGATGTTTTCAGTTATATTTTAGTCCTTTGTGCTTCAGTTTGATCTCTTGAATATGATTTCATCAGTTTGATGTTCCCAGAATACGTCACCAGGGAGGCGGCCACGAGGCATGCTAACCAGTTACATGAGCCACTCGGTCAAAACTAGAGCTTCTGAACATAGATGACACTTCATAACTTTGGCTAAGAACCAACTGATGTTTTTTAATATAGATATGACAACAAATTCAGGGTTTAGAAGTTTTTTCTGTTTTTTTCATAGAATTGCATAGAATTTCCATAACAGAAACACTGAAGGTACCAGTAAAACTCATTTGAATCTATTTTTCTTGTCACTAGGTTGAAACCTATATGGTTTGTTTTACATTTTCCACAAATACGTAGTTACGGTACTAGGTCTTTCACCTAATTTTTTAAGCCCTACCTCATCAAGGTACAATACTCATTCCTCCCAACAATTTGAATTGAAAATCCATAAAAACAAGTCTTCATGTGGCCTCATGTTGTTCCGATTTGCTGCAAATGATTGGAACCTTTATGAAAACCCACTACATCTCGACTCCTTGATTTCATGTCCTGCTGTTTTCAAACAGATTTAATTTTTTTGAGGAGTTTTGCAGAATGAACCCATTCATGTTCAGAAATGTTGTTGCTCCACCCCTTAGTTCAACTCACTCTCCTTTTAAGTGCTTTAGCACACTTTCAGGCTAAGCTTTTCTAATATTTTGCCTGGTGAAATAAAGGTTTAACTGGCCAAAATATTAGAGTCCCAGAAGAAAATCCATCCTCTTTCTGTAAAAGATTTATGTTTTATTATTTTAAGAACTAAAAATAGAAATAGAATGGTGTTTTTCTTTTTAAATGCTAAAAAATAATAACTTAGAAGTTATAATTTTCACCATTTTTAAAAAGGTCACGTAGTAATTTTCTTTAGCTGAACTGAGAGCAGAAATGAGCAGAAAGATAGCATGCCACTGATTTATATAATTCTTATCCTTGCAGGTGACCTGGGGGCTGATGCCCATCTCCACTAATCATTGGGGAAGAGGCAGCATGCACCCTGGACAGCTCATCCTTCCATCCCAAAGCAACACCTAAATAATCTTATTAAAGTGAACTTCGGGATTAAAATTGGGAGTACTACTTTTAAGTTGACAGCATCTTTCTTCCCTGATGTCTAGACTGAACCTGCACATCAAGCTTACACAATCTGGGTGTAAGCTTTTACCATGAGAGTCATTGTAAAAAGAAAAGTACAAGCTCTCCAAACTCTTTACAAGGTTCTACATTTTTTTAAAAATCTGACAAGTAGCTGAGCCAAACTCAAGAAGCGGTGTATGAAAAAACTACATTCATGCTTCTCCTATAGGGATTTCAGTGGAAAATTGCTCCCTGGGGCTGCCAGTCAAATGTCCTGGACAAACAGCAACTTTGAACACCTCTAGAAAAGATGGAGTCATTCTGGTTCATCCTCACTGAAAATAATACTAATGACTTAGAGAGAAACTGAAAGGCATTCTGTGGATGGAGTTAAAAATTAAGGTGATGGCAAAAGGTCTTCCAACCTGTCATGGCTTAGTCTTCAGAACTGTATTCACACACACACAAAACAATAAAATATTTTGAGATTAAAAATAAAAGGACATAGACTTCCAGTGTCATGGCAATTAGTATGGCAACATAGAAAAGAGGTCCTGCATCGCTAGATATCAACATCTTCATCATCAGTTTTATTAAAGGCACAAATGGGTCCATAGAAAGATATTTTAAGAAAATTAAAAAGTAAACAATCACATAAAAAAATAATAATGGCATATACTGTACAAGTCACTGATTTACAGAAAGACTGCCACATTCCACATTCTGGACTTAGACCTGACTGAGCTTTGTGAAATATCTGTTAGTATCTGGATGATGATGTTGTTTGTAGAAACACGTAAACTCCACATAAACCTGTACATAAGGTTTCGTAAGACAGCATGAAAGTGAAGACACCGACACCAACAAATAACTGACTAGTACTGGTCCATCTCGACATCCTAAGCAGCATTCTCATGACTCCGGCAAGGTCAGATATAAAAGCCCCTCTAATCCAAGGTGTTAATGCGTTAAAAGCTACTGTCTCTCAAGAAAAATGAGTAGGAATAAAATCAAGAAGGGACGAGTCCAGTCTCAGAACTCAGAAATGCGACAATTACTACAATTAGCTCACTGAGAAAGGTGGTGGGTGAAGTAATGGCAGAGGGCATGCGGGACCTCAAATCAAAAATGAAGAAGGAGTTAGCGCAAGTGAGAATGAGCTTAAAGGAGGAAATTAAAGTCCTATTGAGCGAGCTGACAAACGAAATAAATCAACAGGTTAGTGCTGCTATCAACAAGACCGAGGAGACGGGTAAACGTCTTGGAGAAATGGAGAAGAGCATGGCAGAGAAAGAGAGATGGGACATTGGAGTGAGAGATGCTATCGTCCAGCTGCTAAATGACCAGAAATTACTTCGGGAGACGATCACGGATTCGGAAGGATGCTCACGCCGGAATATTTGCGAGTATATGGCATCCCTGAAAATGTGCAAGGTACCTCAATGCAGACGTTCGTGGAAAACATGCGGGGACAGTTTGGGTTTAGGCAGAGAGAAGAATCCCACAGAGCTCTGGCCTCCAGCGGGTGCTCCTCCTCGGTCCACGGTGCTTCGCTTCCTGAAATTTAACGTTAAAGAACAAATCCTCCGCGCGGCGTGGAAGAAAACTATACAAGAAAAATGTATATTCTTCGACCACAACTCTGCTGAAAACATACAACTGAAAAGGAGAAAGTTTGCTCTGGTTAAGAAAGTGCTCGAAGAGAACGCTATCCCGTTCCAAACCCCGATGACCAAAATGCTCGTGCACTTTGACTCCGGCATGGTCATCTACAGCAGCGTGGAGCAGGCTGCGCTGTACTTGAGAAGACGTGGATTCACGTTGGGACCGGTGCCTGCAAACAGATCCAAAGGTATCACAGTGGAGACGATCAACAATCTTCTGCCAACGGATATAGTGGGAGAGCGCCTGGTCTGTGAGGCCAAACAATGCAAAAGTGCCACTTCCTCATACACAGAAAGCCAGCATGCCAGTAACCTTCCCATTCATACTTAGTGACAGTCACGCCCACATCGACACTCCCACCACCCATGTGTACTTATTTCATTCATATGGCTAGAGCCTCAGTGAAAACGTGTTTATAAGTGAGAATGCATTACTTCATTCTCACTTATAGTGTTTGTGTTTTTCTTTATTATTACCTATTGTTCCGTACGTTTTACTGCGTTCAACTACTTCACCTAATTGTGCTAATTCATATATCAAAACGTTCTGCTTTTTCTGGAGATTTCTGCTATGACTTTTGCTAAAATTCACTACTGTACTTTTTGAAACATTTGTGCTTTTGTGCAAATGTGAAATACATTGAAATTCTACAAAGTTCCATTAAATTCTGCTAAAATCTTCTGCTTTTTTACAGCTTACTACTTCTGCCTACTTCAACCTACAAACTCCATTCAACTTTTAAACAAGTCACAAGATTTTAAAATATATTCAAATGTCTCGGCTTTTGGATATCTCTTATATGTTCTTCCAAGACTATTGTACATATTTGCAGCACTTCCAGTAGAGGTTCCAACAAAACAATTTAGGGAGTGGGATAAGCATTTTTCAAGGCTTATATGGAGCAATAAAAGGCCAAGAGTAAGATACTTGACCCTGCAGCTGAATGGGGATCGGGAGGGAGAATGGGTCTGCCTTGCCTGGTGGATTATTACTTGTCTGCCCAGATTAGACCTCTGGTGCTGGTGTAACCCAATTTATGAGGCTAAATGAAAGGATATTGAGCTTTCTTTGTTGGACTTCCCTATACAGTCTGTTCTGGGATGCCTGGATGGGCTGCCCCAGATATACCAATTATAAAATTTGTGTTTGAGTTTATCTTTGAAAAAGTGGGCGGAGGTGGTTAAAAAGTTCAATCTCTACAAACAGATAAGAGTATTGAGTTGGCCTGATTACCACCCGCGTTTCCTTCCAGCATTGATAGGCCTGGGGAGTTAGTAAAATTTGAGGATTTGTGCCGGACTTATGACATGGGCAGAGAAGATTTCTTCTGTTATTTGCAGGTCCGAAGTTTCTTCAGGAAGAAAATCAAAAGACATCATTGGCAAACATTACACAAATTTAACATTTATGAATAAGATCTCAACTGATTATATCAGACAACGATAGGAAAAGGAAGCAAATGCAATAATTTTACCTGAGGTTTGGCTGCAGATCTGGAGGAATTCTCTGTCCACTACAAATTCTTTAACATGGCGCGATTTCTGCTGGAAGAATCTAATCAAATTTTTTATTACGCCAAAGCAGAGATCGAAGCTGGGTGGTTCACAGTTCTCTTGCTGGAGGGAATGCTGTGTGGTTTCTGCAGGCTGCTTTCATATCTTTTGAGACTGTCCGCAGTTGAAGACCTTCTGGAAGGATGTTAATCGAGTAATCTATGAAATTCTGGGTATAACTTTAGTCTTTTCATTTCCTGCTATGTACCTTGGAATGCTTTCTGAGGGACTCAGTAATGGAGATGCATACCTGTTGGAGATATTTATGATTGCAAGCAAGAAGGCTATTACTAATTGTTGGCTCCAACCTAGACCCCCTACTCTGAAGATTCTTGTGAATATAATAAACCTGATCCACACTATGGAAATGTTGACTTTTACAATACGGCTCAAGAAGGAGAAAGGAGAGAAACTTTGGAGAAAATGGGATCATTTTATAGCCAAGGGTGTGTAACAGTTAATTTTTGATTCCACATCACCCGGACAGACACCTGTGAGTTTTCCTCTTTATTTATTTTTTGTGACTCCATGCAGTGAAATGTCTGTAAAATTGTAATGGTCATTAGTGGGACTGCCTGCTACCTGCCCTAGCCCTCATGTTTGATTGTATGTACTTCTATGTTTAAAAACAAATAAAAATGAAGTATATGAAAAAAAAAATAGAAGGAGACCTGCTGACTGAGAAAGTATTAATCTATACATTTTCCATGCCGACACTATTTCTAGGTTTCGGGGTTCCTGCTGCCATCTTCCAGAAGTGGGTGACTGGCAGGACATACACTGGAAGAGGCAGGCCTCAACTTTTCCAGCCATTCACACACTATTAACACATGCAAGGGTAAACTGGAATAGCCAGTCAACCCTGTTAGGTGTTTTTACGTAAACATGTTAACAAAATGTACTTTTTACTAATTCTATTTTACAACAGCTTTGCACAGTATCAATTTGAATAACCAGGCAGAGGTTAGTTGCAGTAGTATTTTTATTTTTCACTGGTGATAAAATGGTGAAACAAGGACAAATTCTTTTGGACAACAGGACCAGAATGTATTTTCTTGCTAAAGAGTTTGGTATTACATGATGAGGCATGTAATCACTGAGCCAATATCACATCATACATACCATGAGTGGGAATAATGGATGTTGAGCATGTTGTACCAGTATGTCATGTATATCTACACAAGACCAATATGTGTTAGCCAAGGGTGTAGGAATAGTGAAGTGTGCCGCCTTTTTTAAGAAAGCAGTCATGTTGATGGGTTCCAGGCTGGAGCTGACGCTGGCAGACCCCCAACTGGTCATCAAAGAGCAGGTCATTGTCATACACTTCAAGCTTCATCTCATCATTTTCCAGAGCATGGAAGTAGTTGAACTCCTCTTCCCACCAGGGGTTGGCTGTGTCTTTACGTACAGCAGTCTTACCCAGGCTGGTTTCCCCACAGAACACTTTGACATAACCGTCTGCTGTTCCAAACAGGTTAGAGGGAAGCTTGCTGGCCCGAAGATCGAAAAGCCTTAGCTGGGCCTGAGCCAAGCTGAGAGCACACAGGACCAGCAGCACAACATGAAGTTTGGAGACCATGACTCAAAGGAGGCTGAGGGGGAGAAGCAAATTTTGACGTAAGCCCATGTTCAATTTAAATTAAAAGTATACACGAGATTAATGAAAGGTACAATCTGGAAAAGTAATTAAGACCCAAAATTTTGAGGATAAGATTGAAAAAACAATTCTGTCATCAGATGTCTATTGTTCTGGTTCAAACTTAGAATTACAAAGATCAACTAAACATAATACTTGTACTTTTCAGAGTACATAAGCATGCTCTTTTTATGCTGTCATTGCTTTTGTATCTAAATGACTTGTAAACTAAATAAGTATAAGTGATATTCAAGGCTTATTTTCACCATCATATTCATCATGATCTCACTCCTGTGGACTCATGTGCACATTCTCTGTTCATTTGATTTAGTTCAGGATCCAAAGTAAAATTATTTTGAGAGCTAACAAAAACTACATTAATAGGGATGTCTTACCTTCAGGTGGAACACCTTGTTTCTCATTTCTACATGAAGCTCTTATATTTAAAGACCAGTGGAGCTTCAATGTGGTTGATAAAATCCCTCCCTTTACACAGACGGCTATTTTCCCAGAATTATGCAACATGACAAAAATAACTGAGACTGGTGGGATTTTCAGATGATTTAGCAGATGGATTAGCTTTCTACAACTCTAAAGGACATTTTGTGGGATATAGATTTGCAACAGGTGTTAACAGGTACAAGTAAAGTGCAAGCTTACAAGTAAAGCCACAATGCTTTTTGTTGTGAAGTGAATAAAATCCTGCTACTCCCTCTGGTTGACATGGTCTGCCACACAGTACAATTTACTATCAGCAGCGTCTAACCAACTTTTGAATATGCAATGAAAGGACATAACTGTTGAAAAAAACACCAGGTGATGGGATGCATTAAGGTAATTACATATGCAACTACATATGTAATTACATTGCACATATGAAATGTTCAATGTAATGAACAATGTACATTCCATAGTCAAAACTCATCACCCTTCTGTCCTCAAACAAAAGAGGGAAACCCCTTTTTTAATTAACAGGGCTGGTATGATGTCAGCCTTACATTTGCAGCTATAACATCTTCAACTCTTGAGGGAAATTTCTCCACAATGTTTGGGAGAGTGATAATGAGAATTCCTGATCATTCTTTGACAGATGCATTGATGACGTCAGACACTGGTATTGGAAGGTGTTGGCGGGTTGCAGTAACAAAAATATTTTGTAAATATTTGTTAAAACTATCACTATGTCGACATAGTTTAATATAAGACAGATAATCTGTGAAAGGATGGCGCTACTATTGCTGCTTCCAGACAGAAACAACCAAGGAGACCCAGGAGGAAGGTCTTGGAGCTGTCAAGACCTTCCTCCTGTGCATACATGAGATCATGTATGCACTGCATAACATGCTAAGGGCGGAGACACAACTTACTGCTCCAGGAAAACTGTTTATCTGTCCTCATCAGTGGCTATGTTAACTAGCCTGAAGCATTCATGACACATTGTGTCATGGTGAACCAGTTGTAGTGTAGCAGAGAGCAAAGGGGAGGTTATGAGCAGTGCTTACATGAGAGTGATTGACAGCGCTAAGCGAAAAATACATTATCCCCTTCAAGCCATAGTCACAAAAGTTAAAAATATAAGCTAACCCTAACTTTATGAGTTTATATGTAATGTTAACTTTCAAAAGTTAAAGCAGCCACAAATGTAGATTTTTTTTAAACTTTTTTTTTAATATGTACCCTTTGTAAAGTACAGGCAGAAGACTGAGGAAGGTTGGTCAGTTGTGCAGCAGTCTAGCACAATAAAGGAGAACTTTTTATGTGACATGTGTCATATATGTAGGGACAGAGTGGTTGTTTTTGGTGTGTGCATGCTGCTATAAAGCCACCACATAACAGAAGGTTAGCGGGGTGTACACAGCTGCAAAGAATAAAGTGACTTTTTACTCTTCTTCTCTTAATGTCTTCATTTGGGTCGGGTTGTGAATGGTTGGAAAGATGTCAGAGGGAAATGACGTGTCAGGAAGTGATCTTTGGAAATGGATGAGGGTTGTCATGGCGGGGAAAATGAAGGGATATGGTATATTCAAAAAGCTAAACACAAACGCAAAAAATCAAAACAACAAACAGAATCGTCTGTTTCTGAGACTGAAGGAGAAACAGTTGTGATGACAGTTTAAAATAGTCCTGAAACGGTCAAAGAGGGTGTGTCCTTTGGTAAGTGGAATCTGATTAAACTTACTAAAGAAATTAACTCACTGATTGGAAGAATGAAATATGTTAAAGTGTTGAGAGATGGATCTTTATTGATCATTTGTACTGATGTTAAACAAAAAGAAAGGGCACTGAATATAAAAAAAAATCCTAGGTGAAAATGTGAGGGGGAGAATGCTAGATGACAGGAAATATGTGTGCGGCGTTATTTCAGGTATTTCTCCTGATGTGCCAGTTGATGACATTAAATCTAAAATGTCAGGAGGGAAAGTAGTTGAAGTCAAATGGTTGAATAGAAACAAAAATGGAGAAAGGAGTGATAGTTTTTCTATCATGCTAAAGTTTGAAGAGAAAACTCTACCAAACAAAGTGTTTGTGGGATATATGAGTTGTGATGTTCGATCATTTATTCCTCCACCACTGTGGTGTTTTAAATGTCAAAAATCTGGACATGTTGCGACAGTATGCAAGGGGAAACAGAAGTGTAGGAGATGTGCTGGGGATCATGAGTATGTGAAATGTGAGGAAGGAGCTCCTTTGAAATGTTGTAATTGTGGAAGTGGACATAGTTCAGGTTTCAGGGGATATGTAGCTAGTAAAAGAGCTGTGGAAGTACAGAAAATTAAAATTACTACTGGGATCACTTATGCAGAAGCGGCTAAAAGTGTTTGTTCAACCAATGATGCATCCAAAGAAAGTGACAGGGGTAGAAGAAGGAAGTTCTAATTGCCTGGAATGCAGCAAGATTAAAGATGATATTCTACGCATGAAGAAAGAGGATTTGGTTTTATTCATGGTGGAGGTTATAAATTGCACTGCTCAAACACAAAGGAAAACGGAAAAAATTCAAATAATTGTGAAGGCAGCACAAAAGTATCTTGATTTTAAGAATGCTAGCTGGGAATCAATTAAGGAAAAACTGAATGAGACACAATCTTCTCTACTTCAATCATGCAGTGGTGGCCCTTCTTCTTCATGTTAGTTATATTCCAGTGGAATGCAAGAAGTCTCATTAGTAATGATCTAGAGTTTAAGAAATACATTTCTGATTTGCATTCAAGAAACTTGGCTTAAGCCCCAATTAGATTTTGTAATTCCTGGATATACAACAATTAGGAATGATAGAAAGGAAAGACAAGGTGGGGAGGTGGCAACTTTTGTGCAACATGGTATAAGATATAAAGTGGAATCAATAGGGCAAAATTTTGAATCAATAGCTGTTAAGATTTGGATAGAAAATGGTCAGATTTCAGTGATTAATCTATATAATTCTAGCAAGAAGTTCAAGATCTTAATGAAGTAAATGAACAGAATGAAGGAAAGACTGTATGGTGTGGTGATTTCAATTCACATAATATTTTATGGGGGAATCTAAATACAGATACAAATGGATTGGTCATTGAAGAGTTTCTTGAATTACATTCACTGGTTTGTGTTAATGATGGATGTCCTACTATGTATGATTGTAATAGGAATTTAGAAAGTGTTTTAGATTTAACATTGGTGTCAAATGGAATAGCTGAAATTACATCTTGGGAGGTGCTGAGTGATTCTCCTATGGGTAGTGATCATTTTCCTATTGTAACATCAGTTGGTTCTGAAGTAGTTAAAGAAGAGGAAGTACTGATTCCAAGATGGACACTAAGTAGTGCTAACTGGGAATTATTTCAATATTTACTTAATAACCAGTGTGATAAACTAGATAAAAACTTGTTTTCTGATGTGGAGTTATGTAACTCAAAGATTGTGTTTGTTATTGTTAATGCAGTTGAAACTGCAATTTCTAGAACAGGGCGAAGAGGAAATAAAAAATCTATTCCATGGTGGAATGAGCAATGTAGTACTGCTATAAGGGGAAAAAATAAAGCTTGTAAATTGGTAAGGAGATGCCATACTTTTGAGACATCAATTCAAAATAAGAAAGCACAAGCTCTAGTTAGGAAGACTATTAGAGCAGCTAAGAGGGCATGTTGGAGGCAGTATTGTAATTCTATTGGAAGAGAAACCAAGTTATCTGAGGTATGGAGAGTTATTAAGAAAATGAATGGTGTTAAGAAGAACTTTTCCTTACCTGTTCTTAAATTTAAAATAACTGTTAGTAATAAAGAAAAGGCAGAGTTATTAGCAGAAACGTTAATTAAAGTACATAGTTCAGAAGATTTAACTGAAGATATAAAGAGTTATAAAGAGAAGATTTTAGCTGAAAATCCAGGAGTCACTAAGAGAACAGTTTCAAATCAAGATCTAGATATTCCTTTCACTCTGTATGAGCTGAAAAAAGCTATTTTTAATGCTAAACAGTCAACACCAGGAAAAGATGGAGTTTGTTATATAATGCTTAAACATTTAAATGATATATCTCTTACTGTTATTTTTAAACTTTTGAATCTGATTTGGGAGACAGGGATAATTCCTGCGGCATGGAAAGAGTCAGTTATAATTAATGTGTTGAAGCCAGGTAAAAATGCAACTGACCCTTCAAATTATGGATTAATAGCTCTTACATCTCAATTAGGGAAAATAATGTAGAGAATTGTAACAGATAGACTATCATATTTTCTGTAAAGTAAAACTTTATTCTGTCCTTTTCAAAGTGGTTTTCGTAAAGGGAGAATAACGATGGATGCCAGGGCCGTGCAGAGACCTATAGAGGGGCAGGGGCTCAAATTTAAAAAAGGGGCACATTGAACAAAAACTCTGTACAACAACATAGCAACAACCCATATTAATCAAGAGTCTAATTGGATCCTACTATATCATTGCCATCATGCGGGGAAATGCAAAGCAAATATAGTCGATATTTTCCCCAACAGGTATAAAGTTTCTGCTTCTGCTGCTGACAGTCCTGGAGATCTGAGCTGATCTGATACTGTAGCTGTTAAACAGACCAGAGGAGAGAAGGTCAAAGGTTATGAAGTTATGAAATAAGCTAAATTGCTGCCATTTTACTAAATAAGCCCTAATAATATCTATTTAACCTCTAGAACAACCTGGCTGCAGACTGATTTATAGGTCAAAAAACTCAAACGGGTTAACTAATAGTTTGATATTAGCACCTCTGAGACCTAGAATTATAAGACTGAGATATCAAGGCAAAGAAAACTCAGTAGCTGCATTTATAGTTAGCATTTATAAAATGATTTTTTATTATTATTATAAAAAATTAAGAAATAAAAACAAAATTATGAGTAAATTGTAAACTGAAATCTACAAAAGGAATTTATATACACATTGTATATACTGTATATATATATATATATATATATATATATATATATATATATATATATATATATATATATATATATATATATATATAAATTGTGTGATAGTAAAAATAGAGAACAAAAGTGTAAGAAATCTGAGCTGCCAAGTAAAAAATAAAGGAATCAATTTGCAATGAGAGAGTCAATATTGTATAAGTAAAAGAAAATAAAAAAGTTTTCAAGTGAGAATCAAAGGAATCCATTAAAACTAAATGATTGGTGGGAAAAGATATAAGAATTGACTCAATTCTAATCAAAGTATGATGAGTTCCTTATCATTTAGGCCTTTGGGTTTAACTGTGTCGAGTTTTGTAATCCATTGTTGTTCCTGGATCCATCTTTCTCTTTTTGACCAATTGGGGTTGTGCTTAAGTGGTCTGGCTCTAAAAGAGTCCAGTCCATGTGCTTGGAAATGTTGAACCAAGGTGGTTTCCGCCTTTCTGTTGTTTCTGATGTTCGATCTGTGCACTGTGAGGTGTGTGTGTGTGTGTGTGGGTGGGGGGGGGGGGGTGTAGGCGTGGGCGTGTGTGTGTGGATGTGAATTTGCACATTCGTGCATACCATTGAGGTGTGTATTGTCAAATTTCCTCTAAGATCATTGATGACCACACTCCAGTCTGGTAAGTGGTGGTACATGCACCTTAAGTTGGTTGCCAGCCGCCAATAAAATCAAAAGAAGAAAAACGTCTTGGGGGGGGGGTAAGGGAGTTAGGTCCTTCTCGCTTGAGTAGGGTGTGGAGCGGCTGGAGAACGCGTTTTTTTTTGGGGGGGGGAGGGGTTAAAGTGAAAGCGATTAAAACATTATCTGGCGAGTAATAAGTTGAATTTAAAGGTGGTTTTTGGCATAATCTGGATTGTGAGTAGATCGAGATGGCTAGTTGTAGTGGGGGGCTTTCAGAAGATGAAAATATGGACACAGGATGGTCTATGGTAGAAAATAGAAGAGGGGGAGGGGAAAAGATAAGGTTAAAAAGGGAGTAAGTGCTGGTAAAATATCTCTTGAGGATGAGGAAGAAAGAGTTGAAATAAGAAAGAAAATAATGAAGAAAGATTTTAAAGTCATATTAAAATTTAAGGCTGGACAGGATATGATTGGAGTAAGTCCTATCAGTTTGTCAAATGGATTAAAAAAGTTATTGGAGATGTAGAACTAGCTAAAGTCTTAAGGGATGGAAGCCTATTTATCATTTGTAAAAATGCTGAGCAAAAGAATAAGGCTCTAAAATTACAAATGGTGTGTAAAAAAGAAGTGATGGAAAGAAAGGTAGTTGGAGAAGAAAGAGGAGTAAAAGGGGTAATATCAGGAATTCCTGTAGGAGAAAACTTGGAGGAGCTAAAGAAAATAATAAAAGGAGAAGAGATTACAGGCATCAAGCGATTACAGGCTTTTAGGAGTGGGGAGAAAATGGACAGTACATCTACTACTGGATTTCAAAGATAGAGTTCTGCCTGATAAGCTGATGATTGGTTACATGAGCTTTAATGTAAGAGCTTATATTCCACCACCTCTCAGATGTTATAAGTGTCTAAGGTTTGGACATACTGCAAACGTTTGTAAAGGGAAACAGAGGTGTGGTATGTGTGGAGGTGAACATCCTTATGGTGAGTGTGGAAATAATCTTGTTAAATGTAACTGTGGAGGAAATCATACTGCAGGATATGCAGGGTGCATGGTAAGAAAAGAGGCAGCTGAATTCTTTTATCAGTAATTCTGATAAAAGAATTACTTATGCTGAAGCAGTGAGAGAAGTGAAGAATAATGATTATGATCCAAAAACAAATTATGAAAGAATTGCAGACAATAATCAGTGTAATATTACATTGGAAAAATGTATTCCTTTTCTTGCATATATCATAAATTTCTTAGAACAAGCAAGAACTAAAACTGAAAAAATAAAAATCATAGTAAAGGCAGCTACAAAGTTTTTTATGCCAAAGATTTATCTTGGGAAAAAATCCATGATGAGCTTAGAGATGAGGAAGGATCATCTGAAGCCGAGGCTTCTCAAATCATCACATAATTCTAATATTACAATGAAACGCTTGCAGTCTAATAGCAAATGGTCAGGATTTTAAAGGCTCATTAATAATCTAAATACAAAATAAGATGTAATATTCATTCAAGAAACATGCCTCAAACCGTCATTGCAGTTTAGTGTTCATGGTTACTCAATCTTGTGTAAAGATAGGATAAATGGGAATGGAGGAGGCTGCCATATTTGTAAAGGGAAATATAACATTTATTCAACTCCAAATAATATCAGATTTAGAAATTATTGCTGCAGAAATTTGGACAAATGATGGGAATGTTAAAATAATAAATTATTACAATCCTTGCAAACAATTAGAAAAGTTAAAACTTGAAACAATCCTAGAGAACTGGAGAGGGAAAATAGTTTGGTGTGGGAACTTCAAATCACTTTATGGAGAGATCAAGATGATTATAATGGAGGGATTTTAGAAGAGATAATGAAGAAAAAGAATTGGTAATATTAATTAATGGGATAGGCACTCGGGTAGACTTGGTAAGAGGTAAGGAATCGGCTATTGATCTGAGCTTAGTTTCTCAATCTTTTGCTGATAGTTGCAGCTGGAGAGTGTTTAAAGAAAGAAGACCAGGTAAAAATTGAGGGGAGGTGGAAATTAGGGAAAGCAAACTGGGATAGTTTTAAAGTGATGAGAGAGGTTACTATGAAAAATGTAGATACAAGTAAACCGATAAATGAATTAAATTCAGAAATTAGTCATTGTATTATTAATACAGCCAAAATATTTATTCCTAGAAGTAGTGGTATTAAAAAACAGAAAATAGTTCCTTGGTGGACGCCAGAATGTTCAACAGCAATTAAACAGCATTATAAGGTTTTTAAAACACTTAAGAAAATTATTTGTTTCCAAAATCTAATTAATTCTAAAAGGAAACAGGCAGAAGTTAGGAAAACTATAAGAAATGCTAAAAGGGATTATTGGAGGAAATATTGTGAATCTTTGGGAAAAAATACTACTTTAGATAGGTTTTGGAATACTATTAAAGAAATGTCTGGAAGTTCAAAAGAATATTTCTTCCCAGTAATAAAAGATAATGGAAATATTATAATAGATAATAAAAATAAAGCTGAATAATTAGTTAACGTTTTTGCAAAGATACATAGTGTTGGGTCTATTTTAGTTCCTAACCTACAAGGAATCAACCAAAAACACAAATTGCTTTTCTGCAGAAGAGGGAAGCTTGAGCCAGACGTGGAGAACCTGTCTGTGATCAACTCCGCCGGCTCTCAGTCCCCAACTGCCTTTTATTATGTTACAAGGAAGGAGGTTGGACTTTTTCACACAGTCACACAAAGAATTGATCAAAGACCTTTACCACAAGATGTTCTGGGACCTTCTGTGGACATGACCTTAAAAGGGCACAAGGATGACCGTTACAAATCAGTTTCATCAGGAAGCTGTTAACACAGGAATGTGTAAATGTTTCTAGCGTCCAGGCAAGCATCCGAAAAACAGTTAATAATGTACCACAAGAGAAAGGAGCCAAGTAAACAACAAACAGAATAATAATATGAAAACATAGCCATTCAAATACACTCATAAGTAAATGAACTTAGATCATTTTTCTAACCCATAGTACAGAGAATCTAAATAATAAAGAAAAAGAGGACGTGAAATAACATTACAGAGAAATATTGAATTATTTCATAATGATGAAGATTGTGAGGATTTTATTAATATGAAGTTTTCTTTGTTAGAACTAAATAGAGCATTGAAGAATTCCAGTAAATTGACTCCTGGTAATGAACAAATCAGTTATAGTATGTTAAATAATCTTAGTGATGTGAGTAAAGAAATATTATTAGAATTGTATAATAAGGTGTGGGATTAAGGGATATTACCTGAAAAATGGAAAGAAGCCATCATTATATCATCTGTAAATCTGGTAAAGATCCTAATTCAGCTGAAAGTTATAGACCAATAGCTATAACATCATGTATAGGTAAAATTATGGAGAAATGGTAAATAGCAAATTAATTCATTTTTTAGAATCTAAAAAGAAGATTAAGTCTTATCAATTTGGATTTAGAAAAGGCAGAAGTACAATAGATCCTGCATTATGTCTGGAACATGAAATTAGACATGCTCAGATTAATAAGGAGAATTTAATAGCAGTCTTCCTGGATGTGGAAAAGGCTTATGATATGTTATGGGAAGAAGGGCTGTTGATTAAAATAAAACAAATAGGTATAAGGGGTAAAATATATAGATGGATAAAAACAAATTTAACTGAAAGAAATATTAGAGTAAAAATAGGCGGGGAAATAAGTTCAAAATATCAAGTTGAAAATGGTACTCCCTAAGGTAGCTATAATAAGTCCTATGCTATTTATTATAATGATTAATGATATTTTTAGTAGTATAGATAAATCTTTTGGTGTCTCATTATTTGCAGATGATGGTTTTATTTGGAAGAGGGGAAAAAATAAAAAAATTGTAAATAGGAAACTACAAGAGGCATTAAATAGTGTAGAAGCTTGGGCTTTAGAATGGAGTTTTAGATTCTCATCATCCAAGTCTAAATTTGTTGTTTTTACAAATAGGAAATTAAACATTAATGTAAATCTCAAATTATATGGAGATGTTATAGAAAAGACAGATTAAATTAAATATTTGGGTATTTGGTTTGATAAAAAAACTTACATGGAAGATATATATACAGTAGATGGAGGCGCACGTAGTTGCAGCGGCTTATTGCTCTCTCGGTCGGTGCTATGTTTGGCTGCTGTGTACGTGTTGATTTATCTTATCTTACATGTAGATAAAATAGTTGAAAAAAGTAAAATAATTTTAAATATAATGAGATGTTTGAGAGGCAGAGGGGAGCAGACAGGAAAGCATTAAAGACAATTTATATTGGACTAATTAGATCAATTTTTGATTATGGTTGTATTTTATATAATTCAGCTTCAAGTAGTTTATCAAAAAATAGATCGAATACAATATCAGGCATTAAGACTTTGTTGTGGAGCCATGAATACTACCCCAGTTTCAGCTTTACAGGCTGAGATGGGTGAGATGCCACTGGAGCTCAGGAGAGAACAACTAGTCATAATTTATTGGACAAATATTAAAGGACATAATGAAGATCATCCTCCATATGTAACGCTGCAACCTTGTCAAGAAAAAGAAAAGAAACAAATTAATAGTTTTGGATGGATAATAATAAATAAAGTAAAAGATGTAGGAATAGATAACTTTTTAATTAGTCCTATGGTTGTTATTCCTGTTATTCCATCATGGATCTTTGGACTGAAGTTGATTTAAACTTACTGAGAAAAGGGAGACAGTTAGAAAGAAAGGAGGTGGAAAGTTATATAAAAAGAGAATATTCAGAGTATTACAAATATATACAGATGCTTCTAAAATGTTAGATGGTAGAGTAGGTATATCATTTGTAATTCCAGATTTAAATATTATGAGAAATATAAGAATAACATAAATTGACAGTGTACACAGATGAATTAATGGCAATTTTAATGGCTTTAGAGTGGATTGAGGAAACAAGAGAGAGGGAGGTTTTAATTTGTTCAGATTCAATAAGTATTAAATCAACAATATTCTTTTTTGCAGCACTCTTAGCAAAACTATCAGCCAACTCATGTGGGCAGGGATCCAAACTAGTTTAACATGAGAACCATCATTTTTAATAATAAATATTGAGTGACTTATATCCAATATAATATCTTGCCTTGATTCTGAATTTAACTCTAGAATACTTATTAAATATTAAAATAAGTAACAATGAGGTAAAAAATATTATTAAAATTTATATCAAGAAGAAATGGCAAAAACAGTGGGATAGAGGAGGCAATGCTAGGTTTTATTATAGTATCCAAAAAAAGTTGGGGAATTAAGGAAATGTAATAGAATTAAAAAAGAAGAAGATGTTATATCTAGAATAAGATTTGAACAAATAGTACTCTTAAAATAATTAATAAACATAATACAGGTTGTTGTAACTATTGTGGAAAATTAGATACAGTCCAACATACTTTTATAGAATGTAATAAATATGTTCAGCAAAGAGAGGTGTTACTTAGATATTTAAGTAGGAATAAAAATAAATGAGATATTAGGGAATTGTTTCAGAGATCATCTGGGGATGTAGTTTTTAGCAGTATTTTTTGTTTTCTAAGAAGAACGGGCATTATGGGAAGATTACAATAGGTAAACGTCTGATCCATACTCCAATCTGGAAGGTGGCGGTAATGCACCTAGAAGTTGTTTGCCAACCGCCATAAAAATAAAAAGAAGAGAAAGAAGAAGAAGAATGTCTTCATTTTGGAAACCTTCTAGAAAGACTGATATCTCGTTTTTCTTTTACCTTCTCTGTTTTTCTCTGGTTTTAATAGTCTGTTTAGCGGTTTATGTGTTGCATAATTCAAACAGTGAGGCAGCTGAGAAGCAGCTGAAGTTAGAGAGGGATTCTTCAGTCTCCAGAGTTTATCAACCGCGCAGTGACACTTTACTGACGAAGGAGGTTGATATCTCTGCAGGAACCATGTGGGACACAACACTACAGTACTTCAGGAGCCGCAGCCTGCTTACAGGAAGCGACGCTGTCCAGCTCAAGTGGTCGCACGCGGTCAACAGCAGGAACGCGCTTGCTCAGGCTCTCAGCAGTACGTCTACATCATTCTCCATTCACAAATACACCCTGGCGCAGGGGCTGCCTAAGCTCGGTCCTGGAGGGCCGGCATCCTGCATGATTTAGTTCTCTCTCGGGTTTAACGCACCTGGATCCAATGATGGCTCATTAGAAGGCTAAAGAAGAACACTGACCTGCTGAAAAGGTTGTGGTACCACCAGGGAGAGAACTAAAACATGCAGGATAACAGCTGTTATGTCGAGAATTTCATGCCCGGTCGCGGGAGCGCGCATCGCTCTAAACTCTCGCATATTGATTAGAAAACGGACTGAAATATGACCGAAGAGGAAACTTTTAAAGATATTCGTAAAATTATCACGTTTCTTAACCATGTAAGCCCTAAAACGGTGGGTTTATTTCGCCGATTAATTGAAATAAATACGGTTTTGACACCTTTATTGAGACATACGAGTCGAACGTTTTTCAGTCAGTGTCTGATGTAAATGTTCTCCGCAGATGGTTTGAAATTTCCCGATTTTTCTTTTAACACCATAATAGTTTAAAGCATTACAAAGCAGAAACCCATTATGTAGAACATTTTCAAATATCGGCACCTCATAATTTGCTGTGCCAAAATATTAATCCCCTGCTAACTCAGCTAAATAGAGAGTTAGGAAGGATTTCACTTTTCTACATAATCATTCCTGTTCTCTGAGCTACTGGTATTGTTTAATACCAATAGGACAATATTCGGGCAAAATAGATAGGGCATGCATATATCGGCAGGCTCAAAATCCATATTGCCAAAAAATTCATCCCCCTCCTAGCTAGAAGAAAAGAAGAGTTAAGAGTGAAATAACTTTTTCTACATAATCACACTTGTTCTATGAACTGCTGGTATAAGTTGTACCTGTATCAATAGAATATATTTGGGAAAATTAAAGAGGGCTTGCATATATTGGCAAGCTAATAATTTGCTATGGCAAAAAATGCATCCCCCTGCTAACTTTTCTACATAATGACACTTGTTCTGAGCTACCGCTATAAGTTTCATATCAACAGGACAATAAACAGGGGATGCAAATATTGGCAGGCTCAGAAATGAAAATGCATCCCTCCTACATTAATAGACTAGACAGTTAAGGATGATATAAAATGTTCTACATAATGGGTTTCTGTTTTGTAATGCTTTAAGCTATTATGGTGTTAAAAGAAAAATCGGAGAATTTCAAACCATCTGCAGAGAACATTTTCATCAGACACTGACTGAAAAACGTTCGACTCGTATGTCTCAATAAAGGTGTAAAAACCGTATTTATTTCAATTAATCTGCAAAATTAAACCCACCTTTTTATGGCTTACATGGTTAAGAAACGTTATAATGTTACAAATATCTTTAAAAGTTTCCTCTTCGGTCATATTTCAGTCCGTTTTCTCATCAATATGCAAGAGTTTAGAGCGATGCGAGCTCCCGCGACCGGGCATGCAATTCTCGACATAACACCTGCCCTCGAGGACCGACTTTGGGCACCCCTGCCCTAGAGCCTAAGCTAGTAACCGAATGTCCTTGTAAAACAGTTCGATGGAAACAGTTTATGGAGCGTGAGTAGGCATGAACTACTGGGACTGTCAAGAGACAGGGAGAATTTACAAAAAGCCCAGTCACTGGTTCTGGAGGAAAACAAGACTTTTCTCTCTGATCACTAATCGAACGAGATAGTGTTATAATCACTGGCCTGGCCTGTAGATCCAGGCCAGTGATTACACCAAGCTTAACAGCAGAAAGTTAAAGTCATCCAGGTTTTTATGTTATGAAGACACCCATAACCTTAATAACCTCACGTTAGAGATGGAAACCTATCTCTTTTATTGGCTATAAAAGGCAATCCTGATACAATTATTGGTAAAGGTTCAAACTGAAGTTCTGCACAGTGGCCTTGGTAGCACTGTTGCCTTGCAGCGGCTTGAGGATTCCAGTGCTAACCCGGGGTCTTTCGGCATGGAGTTTGCATGTTCTCCCTGTGCATTCGTGGGTTCTCTCCGGGTACTCCCACAGCCCACAAACATGCCTGTCAGATTAATTGGTCTCTTTAAATTCTCCTTAGGAGTGTGTGTGTCAGAGTCACTTCAAAATGAGTCACCAGTCCCCTCGTGACTCTGAAAGGTTAAGCGTGACAAGTGTGATAATGGATGAAGTGGTGTGGGCTGTGATTGTATCCTCAGGTCCCTCTCATATGATTGAAGCTGATGTCATCATGAGAGATCATGATCCCATGGAGCCAATCATGGCTCACCCCCCTGACACAGATAGTGACATCACACTGAAAGAGTGGCTAGAGAAAGTGAAGATGACCAGCACAGGAATAAAACTGGACTTTAAGAGGTGAGAGCTGTTTTCTTTGGGTTCTCCTCAATATTGTGCATGTATATGTGTGTGATGCTAATCCTGAAGGCTACCTCCATCCAGCTTGGAGGCTGTGTCTCCATCCCTGGCTTTGCTGGAGGATCTGCTGGCTGAGCCAGACCGTCCACTGTGGATCAATGCAGACGTCCTCAGTGGACCCAGTGGACGAACCGCACCTGTGGACTTCCAGGCTTTCCTCTCTCTTGTCTCAGGTCTTCCTGCTCAGACTGTGCTGTCTCTTGGCTGGACAACAGGATGGACTGTGGGAACTAATAACTCAGGTGAAATCCGTAGGACACTGTCTGTGTCTCTGTCTGTGTTTAATGGAAACTAAAAGAAAGGTCATTCTGGTTATGCAATACAATATTTCTGGGGCAGTATGAAAATAGAAATCATATCTGGTATGGCAGGTGCAGGGTTATTAAAGGTCAAACATTATGGACCTTACCAAGCTCCTCCCACAACCAACCCACATGACCGCAAGTCTCACAAACAAAGCCTCGCAGCTTGTTGTTTCTATGTAAACTTGACTCGATTAGTGCATCATTTCTACCGGATTTTCACAATATATCAGCTACTACAATGGACAGAGGAACTAACAAGTTCATGTCATTATCTGGGAGCAGGTTACTGGTTTCTCAGTCACAAGCTGGTTGCAAACCTGAGGCCAGCAGGTGTCAGTCAGTTATGATAGATCTGAAATTTGGTTTGATGACTGAAATATGAGAAGCTACAGACTGATAGGAGGAACCAAAGAGCTCTGTAAAGGTAAAGGCAAATCTTCTGGAGTTGGGATATAATTAATTTAATTTCACATAATTACCACGGTAGAAGCCATTTGTTTGTTAAAATTTCATGAAATATATTTGTTCTATTTGATGCTTGTTGTGAATGACGTAAACTCACAAACGAATGAGGTAATTAGTCCAACGTTTAGAAACTACAGCGGCTGTAATGCGCCACAGCAAAGGTAAAATAACCCGAACAGGTGATCAACTCAAAACCACTCCTACCTTTTTACTCTCTCTCTCTCTTTATAGTTTAAGCACACCTGTTACCGTGGCAACCGCCTGCACCCCGCAAGACGAGCAAAGATTATGTTAAAAACATAACATTCAGTCCGTTACGATATCAAGTTTTCAGGCTTGATATTTATTTCTCGATTATTAATCAGCGCTTCCCTGAACTCAGCGATGGTTGATTGACTAGCTGTACTTGGTGCTAGAGTGGCTAACACGAGTAACAGTTTAGTCCAAAGCCTTTTCTGCTAAAATAAAATCTTTAATGTATGTCAGATACAGTACACATTGCATATTGATCTGTTTAGCTAACGTAAGACTGTGTAGCAGACATGCTTCAGGGTGTAGAAGTTGTATCAGTACTGCCATTATGCTGTACTTGGCTAACGGGAAGCTAAGTGTGTTTGTGAGACGGCCACGCACGTGACCACGTAGAATGGGCATCAGTCAATGAAAAGCGGCCCCTGTGGTAAGGTCCATTCTGTTCAGATGTTACCTATGAGAAGGTGAAAACAGTTTTCTACTGTGCTGAGTTTGGTGTACTGGTGGACTTTATTATAAATAGAAACTGTAAGGTAAATGAACACTGTAGATGTGAAGGGGAAAAAAGACATTATTATAAGTGAAAATGAAGGCTGTCATGGTGAACTTTAAATGAGTGCTACCAAGAAACATCATCAAACTGTAGCAAAATATAAAAGGTTTTAGTCGCTATATCTTAATAATTATCTTATTGATTCCTATTCATTGTGGCTACAGAATGATACAGATAAACACACTCATTCGAAAAATGTAATTTTGTGGTTTTTATGCCTTCTATATCTGTTTGCTTCTGGATTTTAAACTGGACCCAACTGGGTTTGGTTAAGATGATCTTCACGGTATTAAAATTCAGATTTAAAATTTTTTTTTTAATCATGAATTTTGTGAAATGAAGATGTTATCATAGCTTGTGATTTAAATTATCTGCATTTAATCTAATACAGTACAGATTTTTAAAAGGAGATTATGAAGCAAAACAGTGAAAGCTCTAGAAGCTTAAGCCAGGAAATTGAAGGAGGTTTGAAACAGAAGTATGATGGGTACACTGTGGTCAGGAAGTAAAGGTTGAGATGAGTTCAGCCACTTTTTTCTTAACAGAAACTAAATGGAAACTTTGTTTAAACCAGATCAGCAAAGCTACAAGGAGGAGATGTTTGAGCTGATATCAGAGATACCACAATGTTTATTGTCTCATTGTACAGCCAGTTTAAGGCCTGTACTGGTTCCTGATTGAAATTTTAATTTAACTGTCTGATGTAGTTCATTATTGCAAAATGTTTCCATCTTTTCCTGACTCTGGCAGACTCTATTTTCTCTCTCTTGAAGGAAGAGATTTGGTCAACATTTAACAGGGAAAGAATGAGAATTACAAACTGCAGGCAAACATAAAGGCCATGTTGATGCTATGATAGCTTAGTTAAGTAGAAAATCCATTGAATTGTTGTTTCATTAGTGTGCTTAACATTCATTGTGGCTTTGATTAGATGTTAGAAACAATAAGCTGTCTGGTCAGGAACTCAGAAGGTGTTGTTTGTGCTGTCCAGGTTACAGCTGGGACATGGTGCACGCCATGGAGGAGAAGAGCAGAGATCTGAAACAACCTGTTACCTTCCCGGTTCGTGCTGCGCTGCTGGCTCAGTCCTTCTCCCAGCTATCATGGCTGCTAAAACAGTCAGACAGGTGACCCCCCCCCCCCCCCCCCCCCCCCCGCCCACACACACACACACACAAAGAACATGGTAAGCTGCATGGTGGTAAGTCTGGCCGGTACACCTGTCGCTGTCTGCCTGAAAGCAGAGGCTGGAGTTCTGCTCTGAGGAGTTGGAGGAAAAGTGGCTGAAGTTCATCTGGCAAAATTTTCTTAACATCTTCATCCTTTGCACATCATCAGAAACCCTGCCAACTACTCTTCACCTGATGTTGCTAAGACCTGTCTTTCCTGCACAGGTACACGCTCACAGTGTGGACAGGCCAACATGATGAATTTGCTCCTCAGGACTTAAAGCTTTACAGAAAACATTTTGATGTAAGCAGAATCTATTATGACCTGCCGAACTCTCAAACAGCAGAACTCTTGATGTCATGACTGAAGATGGCCAACTGCCGTTTCCGAAACCTCACAACAGACTGCCTGCTGCTCTGTACGGATTGGGAAAGGGAAGATAAATTTGTCTTTGCTCACATTATATGAAATAAAAATTACGGATGTCACTAGTTTTGAAGGGCAATCTACAACATTAGATTCTTGTAGAAAGAAGCATTATTAAACTAGTTACACAAGGATATCTGTCGGCCACAATGTAATCCCTTTTTGCTCTGGAAAAGGTGTTACGTAAACTGGATGTTTTTCATTAAAACTTCAAAATGAAACAAAGTTTTCCGGAGCACAGAGAAAGAACTATTACTGCTCATTCTGGCTGCATTCCCATAACTGATATGAAGATGCTCCTATCTTATTCTAAGCTGAAGTTTTTCCTAAGCACTAACCTGCCCACTACATCTGCTCAATAGTTTCTTTTTTTTTTGTTCTTAGTTGGGTAAAATTCACATTACAGTTAACATTGTGTCATGTTTTATCATGTAATGCACTCTGAAATACCTTGTTGCTGAAACGTACTGTACAAATAAACTTTACTAATATGGATGACATCTGTAAAAGTGTTTATCGTAAACTTTTTTTATTCTTGTGAATAAAACTTTTTTGAATAGTGTCACTTCTCCATTTCTCTGGCTGAACAAAACCTTCATTAAGTGGGCGTGGCTGCCAGAATGTGAAGGTCACCAGAAAAGATAACATTTTTCAGAGAGCATATATTCTAATTGGAATTTTTGAATGATGCTGAAAGATTTATCTGGTTTGTGTCTTCTGTTAACATGGATGGTTTGGTTTTTTGTCCACATATGTTATTGCAAGATAAAAAGACTACTTTTTAAAACTTGTGCTTGAAGATTTGAATGTCTCTAAAAGTCTTGACATGCTTCAGTCAAACTTTTATCCAAGTCTGGAGTAGATTAACTGGGATCATGGAGAAAATATGGTTTATTTTAGAGAAGACCATTTTAATTGCAGATACTCATAAGAGAAATGGTGATAGGTTTCTTCATTTTGAGATTGTTTTTGATTACTTTCAGTAATGAAATATAATTTTATTGAATCTTTCAGCCTACTAGAAATATAGATCTCCAGGTACCTTATGTAGAACTACAACATAGATTATTCACACCTGGTAGTATGCGCTCCTCATATAGCTGTGTAATAAGAATTCCTATTCGGGCATCTGAGCTGAATCTGATCAGCACTGAGAGATTAAAGTCACGGCCTTTGCAAGTGCAGATTTGTTGGTGTAAACCTCATCAGCCTTTAGTATTTCCCCACACAACAAAACAACAAGCAAGCCTGATTGAACATCCAGCTCATAGTGAGATCAAAACATTTATTTATATGTCTTTATCCAATCTTTTTTTTGAAAAATATCACTTTGGCAAATAAAAAGCTTACAAGATCCAGAAAGCATGTTATATCTCACTAATTTCAATAAAACAATTCCATAAAGAATATGTTTAATCCCACACTGTAGTAGAAATGTTTTGAAATGAACCTTGCAGGCCTGTCGTTCATGTTGGTAACATTGCTGGTAAAGCTGTGCTTAACATGTCACTAAAGATAATACAGTTTCTTATTTCTGTAGTTTACGTTTTGACTTTGTAATGTTTAACACAACAAAAGCTTTAGAGGTTTGCCTTCAATTAACTACTTTGTGTTACTGAGTAACCCAGCATTTTTTAACTAGACTGTAGCTCATTTGGACACCAGATAATTTTCACCTAATGTGCATGACAATGATGAACAAATTAAACCATGCAATTCTTGCAACATGTGGGAATAAAACATAAGAACCAAACATATTTTAGAAAAAAGGCCCAGAAGCAGGTCCACAATTTTATCTCCATTTTTCAGTTTGTAGAACTGGACTCAGATTTTTGACAGTTAGTCTGCACTGTAAAATAGCAGTGCAGGCTTCACACATCAAGTCTGTCTTTCTTCTTTAATCACTTGACTTTGACTTTTATTTAACTGGAACAGTGCCATACGCAGTGCTGTAAATACGTGCATTTACTTCTGACAGGTACAACAGTTTTCAGTTTCCAAGAGTTTCTCTAAAGCTAACAAGCTGTTTAATTTGTTCACTTTGCATTGAGTGGCGTCTCCACAATATTTTTTTAATTTTTAGATCCTGAGGGTATGCAGGTACACTGGGCAAAACAGACTTTGACCCTGCCAGAACACCATTCCCCCCACTAGAACTGGAGGAAAAACTAGGGCTAGCCCCAATATCTGGAATAGGAGCACGAGGATTCAAAGGAGGAAGGAACCCAGGGCGAGTGTGGGCAATACGATCCAGAAGTAGGGCCCCGGAGCCTCTTCTCTCCAGACCAGCAGCACCTCGCCTTGGAACAAAACTCTCCAAAGAATCCTTAGTTTCAGACAAAGTAAAATGTCTGCTGTTCATCGGTTTGTGCCTTTCTGATGCAGCTCCTCCACCACTTTTGAGAATTTTTTCCCAACTGCCAACTTGCAGCAACTGTGAGTCAGAACTGTAGTGATCCATCCCAATGTTCCTGCGGTTCACTACATTTTGTAGACTGGAGATATTCAGCTGCCTAAGACAGTCAGATGAATCTTCGTCCACTGGACTGGATTCACTAGAAAAAGGGAGGCTATCCTGATGCAGGTTTGGGTGTGATAAGGCATGCAAAGAACTTGCAGCACTATCATATGACATCTTTCTGCCAAGGCCTCTCCGTCTTCTCTCAGCAATCTCATTTCCTGATATGTGGTCTAGAGACTTTGGGTACTGTGTTCCATCTTTAACATCAATGCTGTGGTGCCTTGAAATAGCTGGAGGTCTTCTTTGTATGCCAAAAGCCTTTAATCTGATTGATAGCTCCTCTTCTTCAAAAGTATTTTCCACTGGTTCCTCTATCAAAGAACAGGCTTGATTTTGTTGGAGCAGCAAGGAGGGACTCTTAGATCTCTGTTCAGTGTGTACCTTGTAGGGATAAAGTTGTTTATCCAAGTCAGAAATATGTACAGGACTCGGTGGTTGGGCTGAAGAAACTGGTTGAAACATAATCATACTGGGACCAAGAAGAGAGCTGCAGGTTTGGAGAGAAGGGGTAGCCAAGGAACCGTGTGGAAGAGTTTCAGTCTGGGACTCATATGGAGACCTATAACTACATACTGAAGTATAAGACAGACTTCCCGAAACAGAAGAGGGTGGGACGTTGAGGTACTGTTTTGTCATCTGTTGGTCAGAAGCCATTTTGCTGGTAGTTATAATGATAACCTCCTTCCCCTTTGCTTTACAAGCACCCAGAAGCACACTAAGAATTTTCCTGTTTCCTGAATTCACTGCATAAACTAATGCTGATAATCCTGCATGATCTTCCAGAGTTGGATCAGCTCCACTGTCCAGCAGAAGGGATAGAACTTCAGGGTCAGCTTGTTCAAGGCACGAATGCATCAAAGCCGTTTTTCCCGTCTTGTCTTGAATGTTTGGATCAGCACCATTTTCTAGAAGATACCTTTGGGGAACAAATGTCACCATATTTGTCAATAAACATGCAAACATTTGAGAAACTAAAATATTGAAGAGTTTCCAGATAACTTACCGAACCATCTTAGGCTTAGGTACACTTTGTGGATTTGTGTGTTGTGTCTTACAAGCTACCATAAGGGGTGTCTCTCCATATTCATTACTCTCATTTATATAAGCACCTCCTTCTAAGAGCAGCCGAGTCAGACGCAGTCGACTATGGTAGACTGCCTTGAGCAGGGAACTACCATCCATAACCACTTCAGTTGATTCATTCATTGCAGCAACCCTTTATGCAGAATTGTTTCTTGTTTGGTGAAAGGCGCGAACCATTCAGCTCCTATAAAAATGACAAAACAAGAAACAGTCTATTGATTTTTTTAAAATGAACTTTATTTAAAATGGGACAATGTACAACTCAAACATAAACGTCACCATTTGATGCACTGATAATAGCATACAGGGGCGCCGCCAGGAAACTTGGGCCCCATGACAAAAAATTTTATTGGGCCCCTCTGCTGTTACAATTTCTTGAGTCTATTTGACCCATAAAAAGCGGCACAATTTTAAAGGCATGCAACTGCCTTGCTTTCTTGTTATGACAGTTTGTTATGAGACAGGTAATCTGTGAAAAGATGAATCTCCTCCAGCTCCTCCCTGACCTACTACTGACGGTTAAAGATTGTGATTTACAGCGCTAAAACCCGCCTCATGCCTCTGATTGGTTGTTTCTAGAGAGCACTGTGAGAAGGCAGAAGAATTAAATTATTCTCAGATAATCTATCAACATATTGACAGTCCTAACAAATATGTACGTTTTGTTAATAAAAGTTACATACTGCAGCTTTAATTTCACTTAAGAGGGGACGGGTCAGGAGGGACGTGGCAACAGATATCTGTAATTTAAATGCAAGCTAAGGCAGGACTATCTAGACTGACAAGAGGCTGTATTTTACTATAATTTTATAGAGATTGTTTGAATTTCTGTCACTAATAAATATATTGTTTTGTTGTGTAATTGTTAAAAGAGCAGTGAGACAGGAAAAATCTACATAGACTCCCTGGAATGATGCCAACTAGGTTGTCACTGAACAAAGTGTTGCTGACCGTTTTCACTGGGATAGGGAGGGAGGGATTATTCTGATATGAGGGTTAGAGCTGCTGCTGACTGACTCATCTGTTGTTAAGTGTGGTAAAAGGTACAGGGACAACTTAAATATATGAATATGTTGGTAGATTTTTTTTTACTTTGTTCTTTAAATACTAGTGAAATGGAAGCAAACAGTCTGTAACTAAGTTAACGGTGGTAAATGGTTGATAAGCTCAGTCTAACCACCTCTCTTGAAGAAAAACTGGCCTACAAATTGACACGTCTTTTTTTTCTGTCTTTTTTTGTAAACCTGACTTTATTACTTTTTCTTGGAGGCATAGTAACTGCCACAGTCTTTCTTTCTTTTTTTATTGCAAACAAAGAACGTATAAGAACAACATAGAACACTAATAATTACAATCAGATACAACATCAAAGGGCTTTACAGAACATGGAACAATTATTTTACAATGTCAAAATCAAATCGGTGCTCGAGGGTTGCAGTTCTTTAAGGGCAGTTATGATTTGAATGGCTTTAGCATTTGAGCTGATTTTTAAGGATTCTATATACTGTAGATATTAATAGAAGATAAAATCTGGAAATTAGGTTTTTGTTGTAAATGTTTGGACGTGTGATATAATATTTACCATAAATAATAAAAAGTTAACAACATATAAGAATTCTGTTTTGACAAGTTCACATTTCTCCATCCCAAACAAAACATCTTTATCTGTTAAAGTAATATTGAGATTTCTTTGACGGAAAAAAAATTGACATATCTCTCCAGAATATTTTGGTATAATTACAATCCCAAAAACGATGAACAAGCTTTTCTTTATTATTTTTACAAAACGTACACATAAGGTTCAAATCCCATTTATATCTTTGTATCAAAATGCGTTAACAAGATAAACATTATAAATAATTTTATAAAAAATTTCTTTTACTTTATTGTTTACTAAGTATTTTTTTAGGAGCAACCAAGTCCACTTCCAATTTATATTTTCAAAAATGCTGGACCAATAAAATATATAAGCTGCTGAAAAAACATCTTGTAAAAGAATATTTCTTAACATTTTGTTGGTTGTTTTCTTACAATCATAATCAATATAAACAGAGTTTGGATCAAAATTTGGAAATTGAGTGAATTTGATCTGGAGGTAAAGATGATAAAAGCTCTAGACCTCAAGACCCTCCTAGGTGACCCCACTGTCAGTGATGAGGCACTGCTTCGCCAAGTAATAAAGACCACGGCAGAGGAAAGTGAGCGAAAGCGTCGACTTGGCCGAAGTTCTACCATCAAAGTGAGTCATGCACACACAGCAAACAGTGAGTTGAAAGAGAAACAAAGGACAATGTGAAAGTAAATCAGATTAATAATGACTTCACACTCCAAAAACTCACCGCCCAAGTAGAAGCACTGACACAAGCTTTGGAAAACCTGAAAGCAATGACAGCTCATGTTCCAGCACCAGAGTAGAGGAACTCAAAACCCCAACCAGAGAGAAAACCTCAAAGAGAAAGAAAAAGCTGTCAGAACTGTGTTTCTCAAACCAATCTGAACTGTAACCACTGCTTTGTCTGCGGAGAGGAAGGGCATCGTGCTGTAGGATGCCTGAAGAAAACTTCGGGAAACTGGAGACGATCAGAGCAGAGGGACCACCTCTGATCAGCAAATCTCAGCAGTCCCGCTCAAAGAAAAAGTCCAAAACCACTACTGGCAGAGAGACGTTAGGTGCATGTTCACAAGAAACTGACAAAAGAACACTGCATGGTTTAGTAGCTCCCTTAGTAGGTCCCCAGTCCCTTCTCAAATGTATGATGGCAGGTTACTTAGTAATGGATACACAGGGGCAGGGGTAAGTCTTTTAGATCATGCGTGGCTAAATAGATACTTACCCGGACAACAGGTTAGACCTTTAAGTGAACTGATGGATGACGATCTTAATGTGAAAGCAGTCACGGGGGACACAGTACCTTATGATGGGTGGGTGGAGGTTGTAGTCAACCTCGAGGGTAACGACGACCCAGACCTATCTCTATGCGTATCTATTCCTTGTGAGCCGCCTTAAGATCGAGAGACCCATAGTAGGCTTTAATGTGATCCACGAGTTCATTAAAGACAATGGGGGGGGACTACAAACTTATTGAGCTTATTGGTAGAGCCATGGGAATCGACATTTCTGATGTAAGCACCTTAGTAAGTGATGTGGAAAAATTACAGTTAGGTTACACCTGCTAGTTGTATTGCTATATGTTTATTCTAAGTTCTGCATATTCCCACCAAGTTAAAGCTGTTTGGGTTACATGCACAAGGTTGGACGTTGTTTTTCCCCAGCTGCATGGGAACCAGTCTGATTCCCATGCTTTGGATCCCTTATCCCTTTGTACAAAACTCATGTGTTGTCTTTGCCTGGCAGAGCTTTCTGTTTCAGACTTGCTTCATTACTGATTGTCCTGTGAGCTCTCTGAGTTGTGCACAATTCATGAGTAAACCTGATTGAGTGATTTTACCTGAACAGTGCTTGGAAATAGTTTTTTTCCACGACAGTTTGGTGCCGTGACCCGGATCCCTCACTGGACATCCGAGGACGTCGACTAACAGCGTTAAGGCGCCAACCTGGACTAAACTCCAGCCTCAAAGCTCGATTCAAGGGAGGAGGGCTGTTGGTCGACTCCATGGCTCCAGCGCTGGGATCAACGAACTCAAAACCACTGTTATCAGGTGGGATACTCACTCAGGCTAACAAATTAATTTTGCAAATTCCAAATTATTAAATCTAAAATAGTTAAGGATCTGATAAACCTTTTACCCTGGGGAATAGAGATTGACGGTGTTAACAGGAAACGTTGGGTTAAAATCCCACGGGGAAAATAAAAAAATAAAATAAAATACATAAAAAATATATAAAATAAAATTTTAAAAAAAGAGAAAACAACGGATGGGAAAGAGTCCCTCCGGAATTGTTTGAGTTACAGTCTCAAACGGAAGAAAAAAGGGAACCATGGGTTTCTAGGCTGACGGTCTTAGTGAAAGACCTTATCGGTGAATAAGGCAGGTATTTTCTTAAGTTTTGGTTTTCTAAATTAAGGGAACTAAACCTTTAGAGAATCCTAAAGACCTTTATCGGAAATAAAGGCCCCTCTTAAAGGAGTAAGAGGCAGAGCTACCACAAAGCTGATTTGTTGGATTCTGCGAAGACGTTTGCAGTCTAAAGAGGATATCCCACCCAATTCAAGAAGAATGGGTCTACGTGGTTCCAGAACGCAATCTCCTCCTCAGGGTGAATTGTTTGACTATATGATAACAAAATATGGAGAAAAAAGTGTGTATGGAGTGCATGAATGGATAAAATGTGGTGTTTTCCCTGCGGGTGGTTCATTGAAACTCTCTGTTTTGAAAAAAGTACAAAGAGAAATAGAAAATAGAGAACGTACTTTAAGAGACAAAAAACAGATAGAGACTAGGAGTCTTGTTGATCTTGAAGAACATAAAGAGAGTTTGGAATGCTGGATGAAAGAACAAGACTGTAGGGAAAGGACGAAAAATGCTAAAGAAATGGCTGGATGTGAGGATGATTCTGGGAAAATAGCGGGGCGACATGACAATGCTTCTATTTCTATGATTAAATCTGAAAATGTTTCAGCTTCTGTGACTGCTTCTAAAACAAAGGGAGTTAAACCCCCACCTTGCAATTCTTCTTCTTCTCTCCCCACACGTCTGTACCCGGACTTGAGTGCTCTCTCTGTGTTGGATCCGGACCTCGACGCCTACCCGGTTCCACGACCACGACAAGCGGTACCTGCACCAACTGCTGGGGTCCCTCAACCTTCAGCACGGCCTATATTAACAACAACAACGGCTGCAGCGGCAGCAGCAGCAGCTGCTCCTTTTAAGGAGGAGACAAACATTCTTGTGCCTGAGGATGAAGAACTGTTCAGTAATGAAGAGGATGAAGAGATGGCATGTCCAATACAAGTTTTCCACATAAGACGTGGAAAAAAAGATAAAAGAGAGGATGATCTCCTACCTACCCGACGTAATCTCAGATCCAGAGACAAGAACAAAGGACAATCTTCGAAGCTAAGTGTGGATCCTGAGTTAAATGCAACCATGGTTGAAGTTATGGGAGCCGATGGACCAGATCTTGTCTTCCGATCTTGGACTACCCAGGACATTGAGGACGCTGGAAAAAATCTAACTGATCCCCTTCATTCTGGAACTGTGTTTGCTGATCAGCTCGGTGAATTCTGCCGTGAATTTCGGCCTACTGGAGCAGAACTGCAGAGACTTCTGGCTAGAAAATTTAAACCCACTGATTTAGCAAAAATTCACTCCTCTTTGCCAAAACCTGAGGACCGATTAAAGAACATTGACTGGGATGACACAGACAATGACAATTATAAAACAATGCTCACTGGACTTATAGATGCCATAAAGACTACATTTCCTGTCCGAATAAACATGACCTCCATCTATACATGCAAACAACGACCGGATGAGACAACTGATGACTTCATTCATCGCCTTATGGACACCGTTACAACATACGGAGGCCATGCCAGGCCAGACACCTTCAACAATCAAGCTCCACCTGGCCCTTGGGAAAGTATTACCTGTGATGCCATAATTAAAGGATTGCTTCCAGACATCTCAAAGGAACTGAAACAGAGCTATGTAGGTTGGGCTGAGCAACCTCGTTTAAAAGACATCAGACGTTATGCCAGACATGCACAGCAGCAAGTGGACAACCGCACCAGGGAGCAAAAGGACAAAGTGGAAAAAGAACTTAATTTGGCTGCTGTTACAATGTACTATGATCAATCAAGGAGAGGAAGAGGACAACCCAGAGGACGAGGACAATCCAGGGGACGAAGCTGTGGGCGGCGAGGCCGAGGCTACACCCCTCACAACAGAGATGCTGATGTTTGTCACAATTGCGGAGAGCCTGGTCATTACCGTCGGCACTGTCCCAGGAATTACAGGAACATGGCTGATTGACTAGAGGGGGCGTGCGAGGACGGAGCGGCTCAGGGGGTGCATTCAACCGAGGGTAACGTAATGCACACACACACACACCCCCGTACAAACAAATTGTGTGAATGTAAATGATCCTGCTCCTTGCAATGAAGAGCTGCTTGCTGATTGTGAGAGTTTGAATGAGTCTCCTGTTTTTTCTGTTTCTGGCAAAGAAGAGCTGCTTGCTGACAGTGACACACTTGACAAAATTCTAAATGCAATTTCTGGCTTGGAGGTGAAATATGGCTTGAAAACACAGACTTATGCTCATTTTGCATCTGACGCATACAAGGCCTTCCCTACTTTTGATTTGACTATTTCAGGGAAAAAAGTGTCCTTTATGGTTGACTCCGGAGCAACATCTTCAATTGTGAGAAAAAAAGAATTTGATATTCCACCAAAACTTAGTGGTAACTATGTCTATTCAGTGTCTGCCTCAGGTCAGGTAGTAAAGGAGAGAATTACTACCCCTATTTCATGTAAAACTCCTCAAGGATTCTCTTTCAAACATTCATTTTTGTTGTCAGATTTGTGCCCAGTAAATCTTATTGGCCGAGATCTGATGTGCCGCTTAGGGATTGATCTTGTCTCAACACCGGAGGGTGTAAAAGTTGCATCACATTCTGATTGGACTCACACAGCTGTGCAATTTGACTCGTCTGCTCTTAACTATGTATATGAATGGAAGCTTCCAAATTCATCTCTTTCACAACAACTTCTTGCAGAAGTGAAAACTTTCATTTCTCCTATTTCTGATTTTAAACAGCACGATGAATTAAGCTGAATTTCAAATGTTTCATTGGGAGCTGATTGTGATTATGAGAAGCGATGGTTCCGAGCTCCTTCTGAGAAACTGTCAACATCTGCTTTGTTTTGGATCACACACACAGCGGGGCTAGCTGTCTCTCTCTCAGCTGAGCAGAGGCAGTTTTTTGTGTTCCTAATTCCTACCCACACATTCCTTTGGCAAAATCGCAAAATTTGGAGTGGAATGATGTAGGGTCATTTATTCGTGCGTGTAAAAATGAGACTGATTGGATTCTTTCACCTACTGACCCAAATGTAATGTTTTCTGAGCGCATGTCAGCCTTCAAAAAAGTTTTTCATTGTACAGTGCACTGTAAAAAAAACTGTGGAATTGGTTCCTACCACAGATCCAAATTTTGAAGCATGCTTTTTATCTCACACAGATCTGTGTTCACTACCACAAGCACTATCTAAAGTTCCTGATGATTTTTGAGCTAAAAGCAAATATGATGTCGGTCTAATTAAAGGGTGTGAACCAGTTGTTATAACCCCGAAATCTGACTTCCGTCCATGTCAAAAACAGTATCCCCTAAAACCTGAAGCTGTTGAAGGCATAAAACCAGTTTTTGAAGCTTTACTAAACGCCGGCATCATTGTTCCCTGTAATGATTCTCCAGTTCGCTCACCAATATTTCCAGTAAAAAAGGCAAAGATCCCTGGGGAACGTCAGGAATGGAGATTTGTACAAGATTTAAAACTAGTAAATAAATCAGTTTTACCACGTGCAACAATAATGCCAAATCCTCATACGATCCTCTCTCAGATTCCCTCAAATGCACAGTTCTTTTCAGTGATTGACCTTTCAAATGCATTTTTCTCTGTCCCTGTTGACCCGAAAAGTCAGTTCTGGTTTGCTTTTGAATTTGAAGGAAAATTATGGACTTTTACCCGGTTGTGTCAAGGCTTTTGTGATAGCCCCACTATCTATAATGCTGTGCTGAAGGCTAGCTTGAATTCGCTCCAACTTTCACCTGGTTCTGCTCTTATTCAGTATGTTGATGATCTTCTGTTATGCAGTCCAACTAAAGAGCAATGTGAAAAGGCCACAGTTGCCTTGCTAAAGCATCTTCATGCTGGGGGTCACAAAGCCAGTCTTTCTAAACTTCAGTTTGTCAAAGAAGAAGTGACCTTTTTAGGTCATGTTGTGTCAAAAAAGGGTCGTTCCCTTTCACCTAAACGTGTTTCTGCTGTTTAAAACATACCCAGACCTGTCACAAAGAAACAGCTTCTGTCTTTTCTGGGTATTACATCTTACTGCAGAAACTTTATTCTGAATTACTCAATTCTGGAGAGTCCTTTGAGAGCTCTCAGTAGTGGTCTTAAGGCTTCAGACACTGTCCAATGGACTCCAGAGGCTGAAGCTGCTTTTACTCAGCTAAAGCTGGCACTACGGACTGCTCCTACACATTCCTACGCATTCCTGATCCCAACAAACCGTTTGTTCAAACAGTGGATGAAAAAAAAGGTTGCATGACATCCGTCCTGCTGCAATCACACGGAGGAAAATTGAGACCTGTTGCATATTTTTCAGCTAAGTTAGATCCTGTTGCTGAAGGGCTAATTGGTTGTTTACGTGCTGTGGCTGCTGCAGAAAAAGCTGTTCTTGCATCACGTGACATTGTGGGTTATGCCAACCTCACCTTGTTGGTTCCACACTCTGTTTCTATCATACTTTTGGAGCAGAAAACTTCTCATCTTTCTGCTGCGCATTGGCTAAGGTATACAACTGTTCTTCTGGATTTGCCGAATGTCACTGTAAAACATTGCACTGTTCTTAATCCAGCAACTCTTTTGCCGACTCCTGATGATGGTGAACCTCATCATTGTGAGGCAGTCTTGGAACAAGTTTGCACACCCAGACCTGATTTATGTGACACACCTCTAACTAACCCTGACTTAGTGCTGTTTGTTGATGGCTCTGCATCACGTGATCCTATTACTGGTACTAACCGTGTTGGCTTTGCTGTTTGCTCTTTGCATGAAACGTTAGTTTCTGGCTCCTTACCAAAACACTTTTCTTCACAAACTGCGGAGCTTGTAGCACTAACAGAGGCATGTAAACTGGCAGCTGGTAAGTCTGCCTCAATATTTACTGATTCAAACTATGCATTTAAAATTGTGCATAGTTTTGGAGTTCTTTGGAAACATAGGAAATTCCTTAAAGCAGATGGTAAACCTATTCTGAAGTCTTCACAAGTTGCAGATTTGTTGGACACTATCATGTTACCTTCTGCCATCTCTGTGACTAAATGTCAGGCACACACAACCTCTGATGATACCATTGCCCGTGGCAACGCAAGAGCTGATATAGCAGCAAAACAGGCTGCACAGCGGCCATCGATGATGAGCTGCCCCTCCTTCCACACTTCTTCACCTTCCCCCCCTCCCCTCTCTGATATTGAAGCACTACAGTCTTTTGCTTCAGGAACAGAGAGGCGTGTTTGGAAATCCTCAGGGGCTGTTTATGAAAATGGAATATGGATGGGTCCGAATGGCAAACCATGCCTTCCAAAACATTTTTTTCCACACTTCGCAAAACTAACTCATGGTTTTGACCATGTTTCAAAGTCTGGAATGATTGCTGCACTTACAGCACACTGGTTTCAGTGTAAGGGATTCAGTTCTTTTGCACAAAGACACTGTCACGCATGCATGATTTGTGCAACACACAATACAGGGAGAGGTGCGAGCACATCTCAGGCTGCACAACCTCCGCCTGACATACCTTTTGACTATTTGATGATGGACTTCATTGAACTGTCCCCTGCTGAGGGGAAGAAATTTTTGCTTGTTATTGTTGACATGTTTAGCAAATGGGTGGAAGTTTTCCCATTGAAGCATGCAGACAGTCACACAGTAACTAAAGCTTTGCTGACTGAAATTATCCCACGTTGGGGTATTCCTGCCAGAATTAGCAGTGATAATGGCACACACTTTGTTAATGCAGCATTAACTGAAGTGGGAAAGTTTTTAGGTACGACTTTGAAAACTCACTGTGCATATCACCCGCAAAGTTCTGGCGCTGTTGAATGCGTTAACGGAGTTTTGAAGACCAAACTAGCTAAATGCTGTGAAGAAACAGGTCTGTCTTGGGTTAAGGCCCTACCGATCGTTTTGACTTACATGAGGATGCGGAGGAGAGCCAGGATTAACCTCAGTCCATTTGAGATCTTGTTTGGCCGGCCTCCTAATTTGGGTTTAGGGCCTCAAAGAAAGGTCCTTCCTTCCACTTCTATCTGTGATGATGCAATGTTGTCTTACTGTCAAAACCTGTCGAATGTGCTTTCTCAAGTTTTTCAGACGGTGAAAGACGCATTGCCGCATCCTGCCGAGACACCACTCCATGCCATCAGGCCAGGTGATTGGGTCGTGGTGAAAAACTTCCGGAGGATGCGTTGGAACTCCAAACGCTGGCGGGGACCCTTTCAAGTGTTGCTCGTCACACTTACAGCTGTTAAGGTTGCAGAGCGGGTAACGTGGATTCATGCCAGCCATTGTAAACGGGTGCCGGAGCCTCAGGAGGACACTCATCCTGACGAGGAGAAAGTAGTCCACCAGTCGTCGGAACGACAGACCGAGGAGGACGACGCGCAACTTTCTGAATGAGGATAAATTACTTAACTGCTGCTGGTGTTAAGTGCTAGTAACCTCTGACACCGCAGACAGCCATGTTTAATTTCCTGGATCACTGAAAAAACCTTCATTACAATTGATGTTAAGTGCTAGTAACCTCTGACACCCAAAGAGGAAAGGACGCAACGATGGAATACGGAAGAGAGGGAACATAACAACGAACATTGGTTGCTTTTGTACGTCAAAAGGCTCCCCAACCAAAGAACTATTGCTGGTCCACTGGTGAGTGGTCGAAGTGGGGTGTGAAGATTTAAAATAAATATTAAAACAGTTCCTGAGTGACGCGACGAAAAGTATTTCATCATGACGTCTTCATCTTGTTCCAATTACAGACATTTGTGTTGGCTATTTTTACTTTTGTGTTGTTTGTTTGTATCACTCAGGTGGTGGGTTTTATTTCCCTGTGATGAGGTGGAAAATTTTCCTCTACATGAACTGAGGGATGTTAAATGGCTGTCTACCGTTGATTTGCAACTTAAACACTCCACTCCTTACACCTTAAATTTGTGGTACCGCTATGCTAAGTATATTGCTCAAAACAGGTCAAATTGCTATGTTTGCTCACACATGCCATTAGCTGCCCACTCACCGATGGTGATTCCACAACCTTATCCAAACATCTCTGACTTGTTCCCAGACATTTTGAATTCTCCTCCACTTCCATCTCTTCCTTTTTCCAGAAGCTTCACAAAGGTGTTTCAGGTCTCTAATACGTCCTTTGAGGAACCTTTCATTGGCCCTGTTCATATTCCTCCTAACGTGAAATTTGACTGTTTTTCTGACTTAGAGGTTGAACTCATAGGTCACACTCCTGTCTTTATGGGCAATATACCCCATTTATATTGCAATTCTGTGCGTGTTCCTTGTACTCCGTCTACTAACAATGCTTCTCTTAATTACTCTCAAGCTCTTCCAGGAACTATCTGTTCCCCTTATTACCAAGCTCCGGGTGTACTTGGCACCTTGCCCAAATTTGATATGTTCTGGCTCTGTGGCTATTCCTTATACCTGGCTCTCCCAGCATATTGGACCGGTAGGTGTGCCCCAGTTATAGCAACACATTCCTATGTTGTTAGTGGTGTAGAAATTCATGAGCAACACAGATGGGTCCGCAGATCACCCACAGCCCGGCATGACCCAATTTGGGGCTTGAATGTTCCAGAAGATCGCAAGTTGTGGTCAAAAGGTTGCCCTATCTTTTTTTCCATCCTTAGGTGTTGGTAAAATTATGCTTCGTGTGGAAACTTTGAATTACAGGTTTGAGTCATTTGTTAGTGATGTTTTGGTTGGTCTTGAAGGCTAAAGTTGAATTAACTGTGTTAAGGCTGATGACTCTTCAAAATAGAATGGTGCTAGATCAACTAACAGCTTCTACAGGGGGGGTTTGTGTGATGGTAGGTGCTTCTTGTTGTACTTTCATTCCAGCTAATGACGAGGACGGTGGTGCTATTGCTAATACACTGGCTAACCTGACAGCTCTGAAGAACGCTCTTCATGATGACCATGCTGCCCCGTCCGATTGGTTCTCTTGGCTTTCACTTCACGGTTGGAAACAATTCCTAATAAAACTTCTCACACCGGTATTTATTGTGTTGGGGATATTAATGATCTTGTCTTGCTGTGTGATTCCCCTACTTAAAAGGTTGGTAGAAAGTTTCATTAATGTTCATCTCTTCAATTACACTTCCCTTACACACACAACTGATCAGTTCCACAACCCTACCTACCTGAGTGATGATTCTGATGACTTGGACTTTTTGTCCTCCAGCGATGAGGAGGTTGGTGTGTAGTGTGTAGAAAGTTTTTTTATACTCTTTAAATAGTGATGATCATGTGTATTTTCAAGCTAGTGTCCTAGCTTATCTTTCCTATCCTGCTTTGCTCATTATAGAAATGTCTATGTTTCACAAAAACAAATGCCTGTCCTTTCTACATCTTCTGCAAATGCATTTTATATTTTGATTTTACATTTCCTTTGATCTAGCATTCTGTTGTTTTTTTTAAGGTTTAGTTGGAGTAGAGTTTTACCTTGTTGAACATTGTTGTTGTGACATTGATTTTAAATTACTCAAAGTCATATATGTGTTTCAGTATGAATTGTTTTTCTAGCTACTTATAGGGGTGTTTTCTACTGAGCTTAAATTTTTTGTTCAACATTGATTTTTGGTTTTTTTGGCATTTGATGTTGTTTCTTTTGTTTGTTTTTATATGACCTTTTTTTATTACAATAGTTGTTCTTGATTTTGATCATGTCTTCAATCGTTGGTGTGATGTCGCCGTGTTTATCCTGGTTAGCACATATACAGAACCGTCTCCCTGGCAAGGAGGGGTTGCAAGATAAGTTTTCCTACCTAACACAGTGATATTGCTGCAGGGTTGAATAGGTGTATGCCGGTAGGTTTTTCGTATCTTGTGTATATGTGTTTGTTTGTTGGTTTTTTTTGTGTGTGTTTTGTTTTTTGGCCGTTTTTTTATTATTTTCATTTTTTCTCCTTTTCTTACATCTTCCAGGATAGTGTTATGTTGTATCTTTTAACCTCGGAGGGAGATGATGATTAATATTAAATATTACATATTTACTTATAATCAAAAGGGGGGAAATGATGTGGAAAAATTACAGTTAGGTTACACCTGCTAGTTGTATTGCTATATGTTTATTCTAAGTTCTGTATATTCCCACCAAGTTAAAGCTGTTTGGGTTACATGCACAAGGTTGGACGTTGTTTTTCCCCAGCTGCATGGGAACCAGTCTGATTCCCATGCTTTGGATCCCTTATCCCTTTGTACAAAACTCATGTGTTGTCTCTGCCTGGCAGAGCTTTCCGTTTCAGACTTGCTTCATTACTGATTGTCCTGTGAGCTCTCTGAGTTGTGCATAATTCATGAATAAACCTGATTGAGTGATTTTACCTGAACAGTGCTTGGAAATAGTTTTTTTCCACGACAGTAAGCTTTATCCAGACCCAAGAGCGTCCCATACACGAGCCAACTACTGTAAAAGTAGGCTTCAAAGGGGGGATAGTCTATCCTAGTCAGGTAGCTTACATTAAGTGTAGAGTCCCAGAGAGTATTAGCTAAACAGAATCACTTGTGTTGTTTGAGCCAGTACTAGATAACGTCCACCTTGTACAGCTTAGTGTCGGAGCAGGACTTTTACAGATAGAAAAGACAGATAGGCCTTATATTAAAGTACAGTATTTTCAGCCCTATAAGGCGCACCTAAAAACCTTCAATTTTCTCAAAAGCCGAGAGTGCGCCTTATAATCCGGTGAGTCTAATATATGGACCAATATTGAGCCACAACAGGTCTCGCAACTACAGTAAGCAGCCACTGACTTCATTTTCCCCCGTAGAAGAAGAAGAGCGCGGTGCATGCTGGGTTTTGTGTAAAGACCCTAAAATGGCTTCTATTAAGAGACACGCTTACGACGCAGAGTTTAAGCTCAAGGCGATAAGTGATGCAGTAGAACGTGGGAATAGAGCAGCAGCGAGAGGATTTAAGATGAACAAATCAATGGTGTGGAAGTGGATATATATTGTGATTGCACTAACGTTTGATTTACCGTAACAGTATCCAGACTGTTTTTTACGTGTTTATTGAATCGAGGAAAAGTTCCCCTCCACTATATGTTATACCTTGCTGTTGTTAAAAGATAAACTGTGTCACGAAAATACCACGTCACTTACTTTACCTCGGGAAAATAATAAAACAACTGTTTATTCATTTTGGGAATGAACGGAGTTGTCATGAAACGGTGTGGTGAGAGGTGGTGAGGCAGACACAGCAGACCCAGGATGCAGTGAAAAATGATGGTTTTAATGAAGAATGAAGTCAAAACAGTCCAATAACTCAGGCAGCACGACTGAGCGGAAGCCAGGGCTCAACGCCGGTAGCAACTGGTTTACGAAAGGACAACACGAAGGACTGAGCGCACATTAGACAAGGACCCGACAAAGACACAGACACACAGGTGACACTAAATACACAGGAGGTAATTATGGGGACGAGAAACACCTGGGGACAATCAAGGGGAAGACAGGACAACATGGAAACTCAGAAACACAGAAACTCGAAATAAATACACAGGGAAAACACGGAACATGACAGGAGTTTTCAGAACGCTGGTTTGTAATCTATTAATAAAGTTTGACTGACCTATCTGACTATTTTTTTGACATTCCCTTTAGCGCAGTTCCATCTAATGAATGCATAACGTAACCCCAGCCTTTACTGTAGCGTCTATTCTATGCGCCTTATAATGCGGTGCGCCTTATATATGAAAAAAGTTTTAAAATAGGCCATTCATTGAAGGTGCGCCTTATAATGTGGTGCGCCTTATAGTGCGGAAAATACGGTACCTGTGTCAAACTATACTAACCAGAGTGTGACTTTACCCAGCCCAACAGTTTTGGGTTCTATTGAGCCCATTACAAAAATAGTTGAGACTGACCAACCCAAAGACTCTTGTGAAACAACACCAGTCTCCACCTGTATTATTGACTCTGTGTCCAAATCCAGTCAAGGCCAGGAGCCATCCAATGCTATTCACTGGCACCCCCCAGTGGACATTAGTCACCTAACACCAGAACAACAAAAATAAGTAAAGCAAATGTTATTTGAGGAATCAAATGCTTTTGCCGAGATGATGGTGACATTGGGAATATTCCGAGTTTGAACATGACTATCAACCTGAAAGATGACATCCCAGTCCAATGCACATACACTGCGATCCCCAAGCCATTATACAAAGAGGTGAAAGAATACATCCAAGACTTACTGGCTAAAGGCTGGATAGTCAAGTCAAAATCACCCTTTTCTGCACCTGTACTGTGTGTGAGGAAATGGGATGGCACGCTAAGACTTTGTATTGACTACAGACAGTTGAATCAGAAAACAGTGCCTGACCGCCACCCACTTCCACGCATCCGAGACCTCCTGGACACGCTGGGCGGCCACAGCTGGTTCAGCATTCTGGACCAAGGGAAACTTACCACCAGGGATACATGGCCAAGGGTTCCCGCCATATGACTTCCTTCATCTCACCCTGGGGGCTATATGAGTGGGTATGGATCCCTTTTGGTCTCAGTAATGCCCCTGCTGCCTTCCAACGCAGTATGGAAGAGATGCTGGACACCCTGCGTGATGATTGTTCTATTCCATATCTGGATGACATTCTTTGCTATTCTAAGAGATTCACTGAACATATTGAGGCGCTGCGCAAAGTCCTCAGAGCTCTACAACAACATGGGGTCAAGCTTCACCCAAAAAAATGTGAACTGTTCAAAGCAGAGGTCAGATATGTGGGTAGGCTGGTTTCAGAAAATGGAGTCCAAATCGATCCAAAGGACTATGACGCTGTCAAGTCACTCACTCAGAAGACGCCAACGAACATGGGTAAATTAAGAAGACTGCTTGGGTTCCTAAGTTATTATCGGGCCTACATTCAAGATTTTTCCAGGATCGCCAAACCTTTGTACAGCCTCCTACAAGTCAAAGGGAGTCCTGAAAACACTCAGACCAAGTCCAGAAAAAGCCGAAGTTCTCAGCTGCCCTCAAAGACTCCTATCAGCTGGACAGGTGAACATGACCACATCCTGAGGCAGCTCATTGACACTCTGTCTGATCCACCTGTGCTTGCCTACCCCAAATTTGAACTGCTTTTTGTTTTACATACTGACACCTGTGAGAAAGGGCTTGGGGCTGTGTTGTATCAGAGGCAGGGGGGGGAATTAAAAATCATAGCATATGGCTCAAGAACTCTGACCCCAGCTGAAAAAAACTATTGTTTACATTCCGGTAAGTTAGAGTTCTTAGCTCTTAAATGGGCCATTTGTGAAAAGTTTAGGGATTATTTATTTTATGCCCCAGAGATCAAGGTGTATACCGACAACAATCCCCTGACATATGTAATGAGCATTGCAAAGTTGAATGCGACAGGACATAGATGGGTAGGAGAGCTTGTAGATTTCAGGTTTAACATAAAGTACCGGGCTGGTAGAGTTAATGTGGACGCTGACGCTTTGTCACGCCTTCCGCTGGACATTGATAGCTATGTCAGGGAGTGTACAGAGGAGCTTAGCCGAGACATTGTTTGTGCAACATGGGAAGGAAGTGAAGTAGCAAAGAAAAGTGATGTTGCCTATGTAGCTGTCTTAAATCTGGCTCAAGACACTAGGTCGGACACACCAGCCTTACCTAGCATTAGCCATGAAGAGCTAGTAAAAGCACAAAGACAAGACACAACAATAAAAGAACTTCTCAGGTTAAAAGAGGCAAAACCCACACTAACTGACAGAGACAGACAAAATGCAGATGGGTTAGTGAGGAGGTTAATGTGTGAGTGGGGAAAACTTAAGGTTGAGAATGAGCTACTTTACAGGGAAGCTGGGGGTAGAAAGCAGCTTGTACTGCCTGCAGAGTACAGGTCCTTGGTGCTAAAACACCTTCATAAGGATATGGGTCACCTCGGTGCTGAAAGAGTTATCAACCTAGCCCGAGATCGTTTCTACTGGCCCTTTATGAAGAAGGACATTGAGGCTTATGTGACAAGACAATGTCCCTGTATAAAACAAAAGAAACCCACAAAGCATGTCAGGGCACCCATGGGGAGCATCAGTTCCAGTGCACCCATGGAGCTAGTATCCATTGACTTTATGCATTTAGAAAAGAGCAGAGGTGGTTACGAATACATACTTGTCGCAGTTGACCACTTTACGCGCTTTGCTCAGGCGTGGCCAACCAGAAACAAGTCATCAAAAACTGCTGCGGAGAAACTATACAGCGATTTTATTCCTCGCTTCAGTTACCCTGCTAGGCTACATCACGATCAAGACCGTGAATTTGAAAACTCACTGTTTAGGGGCCTACAGCAGCTGTCAGGTGTCAGCCACTCAAGTACCACACCATAACACCCACAGGGAAATCCTGCCGAGCGACTTAATCGCACCCTGCTACAAATGACCAGAGCTCTGGAGGAGACAGAAAAGGATAACTGGAAAGACTTTTTGCCCCAAGTTGTTCATGCATATAATTGCACA